>NC_141158.1:32536666-32867083 GCF_053477565.2 Lygodium microphyllum
TTATACTAGTACACACTATATAATCATATATAAGTGAAGATAACAAAGAATAAAGGCAACTTAATACCATTTAAAAAGCTTTTTATGTGCTTCCTCTCTCTCTCTTTGACCCTCTTGCTCTCTCACATCCATTGATTCCATACCCCACCATTGCTTTCTCTTAATAGGTTGCCATACCCTTTCACCTTCGCACTCTCCTCTATACTCTCTCTCCACTTGTTCTAGCCTATCACATCTCTCTCCACACACACACACACACACACACACACACTCTCTCTCTCTCTCTCTCTCTCTCTCTCTCTCTCTCTCTCTCTCTCTCTCTCTCTCTCTCTCTCTCTCTCTCTCTCTCTCTCTCTCTCTCTCTCTCTCTCTCTCTCTCTCTCTCTCTCTCTCTCTCTCTCTCTCTCTCAACCCTCCATTATAGGTGCATCAAACTACCTTAAATCACACAAGGAAGTAAAAGAAAAAGAAAAAGATTGTAGGGTTTGAGCGCTTACCTTGATGCTTGATGGCACCAAAATAAACAAAGAAAAGAAACTCTCGATTATATGTAGTTTTTACTAGTCTCGAAATATCATTGGTATCTATGTCAAAAATTAAGATATAGCAAAAAATATAATTTTGATTAAAACTCTACAATTATATTTTAATTTTAATTTTAAATGTTTTAACAGTTATAGGTAGTTTTTACCTTTATAGGAATATTATTGGTATCTATGTCAAAATTAAAATATAATTATAGAGTTTAAATCAAAATCAACCATTATTTACCATTTATTTCAATAAAAAATAAAACTTATATATACTTATGTTAGATAGGTATTATTTATTTGCTACCTTTAGATTTTATCTTAGCATTGTTGTGAAGTAGATCCATTAGATATTCTTTACCTCGTGTTATTTATGACCTTACACCTTCCCAAACTACTGAGTTGGTCTCCCATTGAAATCCTTTGTACTAGATGATCTCATTGTGCTAGATGGTTTCTCTATTCTAACTCTAGTTTAGGACATGATTGCCAATGACCGTCAATTTTACACTATTCAAGTCAATAAGAAAAGAGACATTATGGATGTTAAAGAACATGCTTTAGTGTGGTTCCATATTGAAAGGACAAACTAAAGTCCATGAAAAGCATCCCACCTCATTGATAAATCCATTAACTTGAAACCCTTCAAGTGAACTCCACTTATCACATTAATTCTAGATGATCCCCCATTACTTGAGGATTGCACAAAAATCAAATTTGTTACATCAATGTCCTATCATTGAGCTTATAGTGTACAACAATAAAGGTTTTTACACTTCACATATATGTGAAATGAAGGGGCAAATTGTATGCATGGTCAGTATCAAAATCATATAAATTGATATATTCATGCTTAATGACTCATCAATGGTTTACAAAATCACTAAAAGACTTATTTGACATGTAATCTCCATGTTAGGTAAGCCAACCTATATACATGGGCTAGTACACCATTAATAAAATTATCATATATAGAGGACTTTACAACCATTTGTGACTTCCACAATTCTTATAAACCCTTTATTGTGCATCACTAGCTGGGTCAAGCACATTATCATTGAGTTCTTCACTCGAAGCCATAGCTCTCTACATTTTCTACATATTGAAGTGTTGTTAATAAAATTTTGCATGTAAGTTATTTTCCACAATAGAATGTTGATTGTCTTAAAAGCCTCAAACATAGAGATCAATATTTAGACAAAAGAACAAATCAAGCTCTAATTTCTTTTTTATATCCCCAACCTCATTGCAGATGCTTTATATAATACCTCCATTGATAGGAAAAGTATTTTCTTTTTGTAATCCATGCCATTTTTGGCGTATTGGGATGTCACCTAAGATCCCCAAGTAGGGCACCATCTAGAAGATGGCAATGTCATCAAGCCATGCTGCAAGCTCGGAGGATTTGATCCATGGATCAAGAGAAATGTACACACCCGCATCAACCGTGGCTTCATGTTTTGGCACTTCTCGAGGTAGTTGGAACTTTGATATCTATTTTGATATATATGCTTCCTTGACATTATGTGGATGTATAAAATATTTTTATATGTGTGCACATATAATTTTTTTTGGAGAGAGTGTGTGCATGTGTGTATTGGTCGTAGAATGGGTTCTCTCTTCCACTTCTCTTATAGAAATTGGCAAGTCATCAATCATCATGTTGATTAGGGGCTTCCTCAAGTCTATAGAAGAATATCTCTTCAACATACTTTACTAAGGGTATGGTGACCCAGGGAACATATTGATCATTCATTTGGCTTGTTACATTAAGCATGCTAAGCCTTCATTTTTGTGGCCAAAGGGAGCAAGGTGGAGTTATGAGTTTTCTAATGGAGTTGTAATGACATGATGTTGTATGAATCACATTATCATGCCTAGTAAATATAAGTATTATGGATATTGGATGAGAATCATGCATGTAGTGAAATGTTGGAAGCTCAATCTTAGTCTTTTTCTCACGTCTCTCTTTTAATACAAAAATAGACTAAAAAGAAAGAAGAGCATGACATCAATAGGGTACAATCTCTCCCCACACATGGAGAGGGTTGTCCTCAATGCATGTGTTTAATTAAATTAAGAAAGTTTGTGCCCAAAATGACCCTTTATAGATAATAAGCAAGCTTTTCTAATTATGCTTATTAATCAAAGTAAGGTTTAAAACCTTCATTTATTAAATAGCTAATTAAATTTCAAGGCTAAACACCATCAATTATGAAATATAATTGTCTATTTCTAGGTGCCTTATAAAAATCGACAATTGATGATGTCATAAAAATGGACTCCTCATCATGTCTCCAATATAAATAATCATGACAGTGCTTGAAAATATAAATAGATAACATGTAATCAAAGATAGGGTAAATGCTCAACCTAGCACCCTTAACATATCCTTCCCCAATCTATGCACATCAACAAGTTTAAGAACAAATAAACTTAGTGCAAGAATCAATAAAACTAAATCATTTTCGTCAGCACTAAAGTATCAACTAATGACAATGGTCAATCACAAAATAAATAGTCAAGCAATGCTCCAAGGGTACTTAACTATGAAAAAGAGTGTTTTAAAAAAACTCTTAAAATATGTAAATGCCAATATTGGCTTATCCTCATATTACGAAATACTTACATGAATGTATACAAGCAAGTGTCACAACTCAAAAAGGATAGATACTATATCAACTTTTTATCAGGGGGAGAACCATCTAAGGCCATTAGCCCCTTGAGAATGTGCCTTAATGCATAAAGGAGAAGCATTTAAGGTCATCATTTCTCTAGCAATGAAAACAAGTGCCTCCTAGCAATAGTATGCTCACTTGGCTAGCTAGATTTATGGAAGCTCAATCATGTGCATGGTCAACATGATACCAATGCTTAAGGGTATGGCCCACCTTGGCTGTCATGTCACTTTTGTATAACGTAGTAATGATGAGATATGCTCATACCTCATCAAACTCATTTCCTATTGCATATTTTCTACTATAAGATACTATCTTTTTTGGACCTAGAATATCTTCGTAAGGTATGAATACCCTATGCATACCTTGGACAACCTCATGCAAATGTTTTTTGTGCATTTGACTTATAGTAAAGTTTATATGGTCTTGTAAGTGATAGGGATTGGAAATTTTCTAGCTTCTAGAAACACATCATTGTCAAAGGTATGCTATGTTAATACCTTATTATAATAAGCGACACTCAACATAAGTATGGTGAGACCACCCTCAATCATGTGCATAGTCAATATGATACTAACACACTTTTGTGTAACCTAATAGTGATGTGATGAGGTATACTCACACCTCATCAAACTCATTTTTTATTGCATGTGTTCTATATGAGGTACTATCATTTTTAGACCTAGAATATATTCATAAGGTATAAATAATTTAAGCATACCTTGAACAACTTGGTTTTTGGGACTATAATCTCCTTCTGGGGAGGTGAATTGTTTGGTATCTACATATACAAGTCATTCCATCAAATCAACACCTCATGCAAATGCTTATTGTACATTTGATTTATAGTCAAATTTATATGGTTTTGCATGTGATAAGGATTGTAAATTTTCTAGCTCCTAGAAGCACATCATTATTAAATGTATACTATGTTGATACCTTATTAGAATAAGATTTATAAGGTCTACCTACATTTTCACGACTACTTAAATCAAGAAAAAAATCTAGTTCTAAAAGAAGCCTAAATGATTGAAAGCAACTCTTAAAAATCATACTTCACATGCAATCTTTGACTATTCCCTCCCCTTAGCACTTATAAGAAAATTATGCACAAAATACTCTAATGCTTTCATCACCAACAACAGGATGGCTCTAAAGCTCTTAATAATCATTTCAAAAAGATATTATTTTCTAATGAGTAGACAATTCTCTTATGCACACATGATGTTCCTTTTCCACAAGGAAAAACATACAAGCATAGTCCATCTTTTATGCACACATGCTATTGCTAGCAAACAACCTTAGTATACCAATATTATTAGTTTGCTCCTAAGAGAGTATGTATACCCATCTTTGAAGGCGAGGAACTTTTCAATGGGAAAAGTTGTCCGTATTTGAGTCTATTAAAACTCAACAATAAAAGATGCAATATTAAACTTTCTAGCCTAATTTAGGGTAGTATTAGAGTCATCGTTAGAAGAACTTAGTGCCACAAAAGTTTCTTTTTTTAAGGTCTAAAAAAGGCATTAAATTTTTAATCCTTCTCCACTTTAGCCCAACAAGAATGCTTGAAATTGCGTATGTGCATTATTATGCATTTTCACAAAGATAGAAAAAACCCTAGTGTTATTCATGCTATCACGAATCACATGGTGGGGAGACTACCAAAATGTTTTCTTAGTGGTTTTTCTTTCTTCTTTCTCACTACAACATAAAGGAAAGCGGGTTATTAAGTCAAACAATGCATAATTAACTATACTCATCAGTGACTACTATAACTATGCTAGGTGTAGGTACTAAATATAATAAAAGTGATGAGCCAATGGCCATGTGAGAATCATAATGATCACTAGCATGCAAAATTTAGACGTGTGGAACCATCTAACTAAGTAGTCCATCATCAATGTTGGCACGTAATAAGCTTGCTATCTCAATACTCGCTCTTGAACTCAATTGCCGCTTTGCAACTCCAGGTAAGCTTCAAAATCTTTGCAGCTTCTCTATATCCAATGACTTCATGAAAATGTCAACTACTTGATCCTATGTGGTGCTAACATATACCAAGTCGATCTCACTTACAAGTACATTCTCTTTCACAAAATGGTAATGCATTTTAATGTCCTAGCATGGAACACAAGGTTCCTTGCCAATTGTATGCTGGCCATGTTGTCACAATGAATACCTATACATCTAAATTTATGTGACCAATAACTTTTATAGCCATACCACGTGCCATGTTGCTAAAGTAGCACCTCTATACTAAACCTCTCTACTCGATAAAGTAAATATAGATTATTGGATACTCCAAGTAATTGTTGCACTACCACATGAAAACATAAATCCACTAGTAGACCTTCTATTGGACATACTACTAGCCCAATCTACATCTGTGTACCCAAACATTACATCCTTTTTTACCTCATAAAAAGGTCTATAATGCAATGTGAACCTCGCATACATTAGTATACATCTAACTATATCCAAATGATGATACTTTTATAAATTGGCTCACAACTCCAATAGCATAGCTCAAGTTTGGCCTTGTGATAGTCATATAAATCAAACTCCCTACTATCCTCTTAAACATAGTAGGGTTTTCTATCGGATCCCCAACATTAGCATTGAACATTACATTATGCTCCAATGGCATTGAAAGAGACTTACATGCTATTAAAACATACTTAGCTAACACATATAAATCATATTGACTTTGGTATAACCATATACCATCAGTACATTTGATCATCTCAATACTAAGAAAGTACCTTAGCTCACCCAAGTCCTTCATCTCAAACTTTTGCTTCAAAAGGCCCTTGACATAAAAAATCCCATGGTCACTACCACATATGATAATCAAATCATCACATAAATGACTATGATGACCAAACCTACCACCCTTTCTCACGTAAAGTAAGAAATCTACATCAGAAACTTAGAAACCAACATTGAAAATTTTATCATTAGAAACGTAAAAACAACATTGACAATAAACTCTTCGATCTTGTCAAACCATACTCTAGATGTGCTTCCTTCAGCCCACAGAGGATCTTCTTTAACCTACATACACAAGTGGGATGATTCAAATCCGCATGCTCCATATATACTTCTTCTTGCAAATCACCTTGCAAGACCTACTACAAAGTCTAACCTTTGGCTACTACCAATGCAATCGCATATTTGGCCATTACTATCCTAGCAACTGGATTGAATATCTCTTTATAGTCCATGCCATATATCTAAGCATAGCCTTTCACAACCAAATTGGCCTTATACCTAGTAATAAAGCCATCTACATTATGCTTAATTTTATAAACCCACTTTTAGCCAATAGCTTTTTTGTCCTTCAACAATGGCACTAGATCTCAAGTCTTGTTGGCCTCTATGTAGCCATTTCCTCATCCATTGCTACATCCCAATAATTATGATCAACAGCCTCCTCAAACTAAGTGGACTCAATATCCTTGATTATCTTCAGCATATAAGCATCGTGGTGAGCTTCATTATCCTCAAAATCAAAACTCTTAATAGGATATTGAGAGGATATCTCACTTTTCTAGATGCACGTACCACTAAATCGTTTAACAAAGCCTTTACATTACCATGTGCTCTCTATACATGTGATGTCTTGGACTGAAGGAATCTAAGCTCATCATCCAAACTCTTTAACCCAAACAACTAAATGACTAGTACTTGCATCATTACCATTTGACACTTTCTTTTTCCCTTTTATCATTACCTAGAATTAATTTTGTTCTTTGTATTTTTGCATGGCCAACAAATTTGTTTCAATGTCTACAACCACACCTTTGCCTTGAGCATGCATAGCGACATGTAGCTAAAATTCCATCATCCAAGGTAATCATATAGCAAACCCTACTTCCTTTTACAACTAACCTATACTTATCATTGAGGTCCTCACAAAATAGTCATTTGCATTTAACTTACAACCCTTGCTCTACCAATTGACCACCAGCAAACACCATTGATAGATAACACATGTAATACATTTGCTAAACATTTTGTCCACAACCATTATGCAAAGACAAAGAAACTTTTACAACGTATGAATTTGGGTGGTAGGAATCATCACCCATCTTTATATAGCATAGGCTCTATAAATCCTACATCTCTCCAAACCCTTCATCATGGCTGGTCATATGATTAGATGCACTAAATCAGTATATCATACATCATGACTTGTCCCCTTTCCTATACTAGTATGCATCATATGCTACATAAGAAACGAACACTCGTTTTTATCATCACTTTTTCTTAAAGATGATGCATAGTTTCCTTGCTATAATTTATCCCCATTCTGAATGTCATCCCTCTTATCATAACAATGGGCTACAATACGATATGCTCTTCCATAGTACCAATTTACTAGAATCTCGTATTTTGCCATCCATGTCTTCCTCTAGAGCTCCCCCTGTCTCTATAATAACTATGGCCTCCCAAAATTTGCATATCACTAAACTAATAACAACTTCATTTATTGGTTACCACTAATACGTTGTCGGAGGGGTTTTTGTCGAAAGGTAGAATCCACCGGGGATCAGAGGTAGAAGGAAGTAGAGATAAGAGATGGAAGATAAGAAAAAGAATAGATAAGAGGTAAACACAAGAATGACAAAGCACAATGAATCAAATCAATATGTATTAATAGAACCTGAAATCCTTTGTCTGGCACTACTTAGAAGCGCTCTCTAGGCATTAGATATGTTGGAGCTCCTTCATAGACAAAAAACATGGATAAAAAATAATAGCTCCTTCTCTGCTGCTCAGAACCCAAATCTGATGGCTTTGTTGGCTTCAGAAGGGAGGTAAAACCCCCAGACACTTGCTCAGGGACCTCCCAGATCACTTCTTCTTCTTCTTCTTCTTCTTCTTCCAGTTCAAAGTGCAATTTTCAACCTGTCACAACAACGATCGCGATGCGCGCGATTTTGCCTCTCTTTCTTTTTTATGAAAAATCCCATAACTGGCTGAGAAAGCAACTTGCTTTTTTCATGCCATCCTAATCTAGAAGCTTTTCTAACTTTTTTGAATTTTCACAATAAATAATATAAAAAATATGCTAAAATTATCCAAAAATCTAGTATTTTTGGATAATCCATGCAACTCACACTAGTACTAATGACTTAGATCACATTAACTCTCTTGATCATTCATCTCTCTTATTTGAGGTAAATCTTTATTACCTTTGTGTTTACAAAGAAAAAAAAACTCAAAAATGGTTCAAGATATATGGAAATCATCTACATTTTTGATATGCCTCATGATACTATTATCAATGGTTGCAAACAACCAATGTATTATCTTTTTATCATTTGCATTCAATTCTTTCCATTCCTTCATTTCGGAGATACTCACTTAGTTTTGGCTCATTTTCTTCACTTGAAACAAATTTGTGTAGGCCTTTTCTAATAAAAAAGTTCATGACATGAACTTCCACGATGGGTATTTGTTCTCTGATGGGATTCACACTATTCTTAAACATTCTAATAAAACTGGGTACCAAACAATAAGCAAGACTTCTACAATCTTTCATAAGAAGTGCAAAACAGTAAACCAAGCAACTTTTTCCACTAATTGCTCAAATAATACATACA
Source organism: Lygodium microphyllum (assembly GCF_053477565.2). Taxonomy (NCBI): domain Eukaryota; kingdom Viridiplantae; phylum Streptophyta; class Polypodiopsida; order Schizaeales; family Lygodiaceae; genus Lygodium; species Lygodium microphyllum. The sequence continues at coordinate 32,545,487 of NC_141158.1, forward strand.
ATTTGAAACCAATTCATAGATAAGCCATCTATTTGCTTTTGGGCAAATACCTCTGCACTTACAAATTTGAAATATGTGACCTATGCACCCAAGAATGGCCAACATAGCTAAATTTGTAGTATGCCATGAAAGTGTTATCCCTAACCTTAGAGAGCTAAAACAGGGCCCAAAATAGCATTGGATAGCCAAAAACACACGGGATTAGCCCTTAGAAGCTTATTTTCAAAACATACACCATCTTGCTTGCACCATTGATTGTTTGGTTGCATCCCCTTGATTCCAGATAGCACATATTCAAAAGCATGAATGTTTAAGCACAAAGTTCATCATCAATGCATGCCTATTTGGAGGATTTATTGGAATTATTGAAACATTTCGCACCTAGCGAGGGATAGCCTATTATACTTCAAGTTACTTAGGGAGCGATCTATTGGAATTATTGAAACATCTTGCACTTGATGAGGGATAGCCTATTATACTTCAAGTTACTTGCACTTAAATTAGGTGTTGCTACAATAGTGCAAGCTACTATGGTATTTGGATAATGCTATATGAGTACAGGTACTTTGAAATATGTCTAGCCCTTGAGAACAAAGGGGTCCAATTCACTTAGTTTCTTCCTTTATCTTACAAGCAGACTTGACAGTATTCCTTTGACACTATTGGCTGGCTCCAATTGGATTGTTTCGAATTAAGGACATGATATTCCTCTTACTTTTCAAAATTAACAAGGAGGCTTCTCACCATTTCTACTTTGTAGCACCAACTTCACATGGGATTGCTTTTGTCTCTTGTCCTCGAGTGAATTGTCCATTGTTTAAGCTCCACAAATGCACTTATTGGGTGTTTTATGTAAATTATTAAAAAAAAAGAAAAATAGGGGAAAAAATAAAAAAATAAAAAAGGGAAAAGGAACATATCATCATTGGGTTGTGCTTTACAAAGTTGGGTGATGGGAGAGCAAAAGCGAGAAGGCATGGCAATTAAGAGTCCCAGGTGACAACCTTTTTCTCTACTTCCTTCTATCTCTAATCCTCGGAGGATACGACCTTTCGACTAAAATCCCTATGACAATGTGTTCCTCAACCATTGTTATTGCATCTATTCCAAACTCACAAATAGATCTTCCCTCTCCTCCTCCAATGGATTCAACCTATGTATAACTAGGTCTTCTAAATGTATAACTTGTGGGTGTCTTACCCCTGTCACCATAGGCATTGCCTCTACTAGCACCATCATGACCAGTGTCGTGTCATGACCCTACCACCCGAGAGAGAGAGAGAGAGAGAGAGAGAGAGAGAGAGAGAGAGAGAGAGAGAGAGAGAGAGAGAGAGAGAGAGAGAGAGAGAGAGAGAGAGAGAGAGAGAGAGAGAGAGGAAGCTTGATAAAAATATTTAAGATGTTAAAGGAGGGAGAGAGAGAAGTTTGAAATCAGGTCACGTTTGGGAGCTTCTACCAAGTTCAGGATGATTTTGGTGGTTTGGCAATTACCTTCGATACAATCAAAATTATAATGTAAATAGATGAGACTAATGCGAATAGATATCTGATATTGAGTTATATCTTTGGGACATGTGCCAATAAAGATACAATGTTTTTTTAAAAATCTTTTTAAAAGGTTTATAACCTTAATTTTCCCCCCACCCCACGCCTCCCAAAGCCCTTTGTCACACAGAAAGGGCAAGGGCATTACATCCTCTCCTCTGTAGAGGAATTGAGATTCCCTCATAGGAGATGGAAGAGAAGAAAAAGAATAGACAAGAGGTAAACATGATAAAGACAAGGCACAATGAATCAAATCAATATGTATTGATAGAACCTGAAATCCCTTGTTTGGCACTACTCAGAAGCAATCTCCAAGCATTAGATCTCATGGAGCTCCCTTGTAAACCAAAATATGCATCAAAACAATAGCTTTCTCTCTGCTACTCGGAACCCAAATTTGATGGCTCTGTTGGCTTCGAAAGGGGGGCAAAACCACATGATGCTACCCAAGATGCATAGTCCAGGATCTCCCAGTTCACACCTTCTTCTTCTTCTTCCATTTCAAAGTTTGTTTTCAGCTTGTCCACCACTGCTATCGCGATGCTTGAGATTTTGCCCATCTTTCTTTTTTATGAAAAATCTCAAAACTGACTGAAAAAACAACTTGTTATTTGCATGCCATTTTAATTTAGAAGTTTTTCTAACTTTTTAAGATTTTTTTACAATAAATAATACTAAAAATATGTTAAATTTGTCCAAAAATCTAGTATTTTTGGATTATCTATGCCATGGACACTAGCACTAATGACTCTGAGCACATTGACTCTCTACATCAATAAGAAAGTCAAATAATGATGCACTCCAGAGTTTTTGACACTGTGCCTGTATAGTAGCACGATAACGTCAATAGTACTTGTGCCGGTTAAGAGAGTGTTCAACTATTTTTGAAGCTACTCCATTCACCAGAGCAAGGTTCATTTCCTTAGGAAATGAAATTAATTACGTCAAATCAAGTTTATGGGCAACATGGGCTGTTTTGTAGTTCGAGTTAACTTGGGCAAGTCAATGTTAATTGATGGGCATGTGTCTTGGCTATTAACGCGAAGTTGCCCAGCCCAGAAATGTGATAGTGATTTATTAAGGGAGCGACACCTTTTACCTTCGGTTGAAAACAGATGTAAATCACGATTGACCAAATGTTTTATTATATCAAATCGGCTCGAAGTTATCAATAGACTCAAAACTCGAACGGTGACGTCGAACCCCCACTCAAAACAAATACGAGTGGCTGACACGTTGACCTGTGACTGCCGGGCGCCTGGTTTGACTGTTTCGACGCCCTCCTCCTCCTGCTACACCTTTCCTTCATTCTGTCTCTCTGTATGCGTGTCGGTGTCTCCGTTCGCGCGCGCTCTGCAGGATCTCCTGACTTCCTCGGCTGTCATCAATCGAAGAGCTCCATCAATTCCCGAGGTTAGTGCCACAGCCATCTTTGTCTTCTGCTCAATTTCGATTCCTTGGGATATGGATTCTTGCAGATTGTGCACATTTATGCATCCATTTTGGCAGGAATCTCTCTCCTCTTATATTTTCCAAGTCCTTCAACATCAAATTGTTAGGTTTGGTGCCGGAATAAGCTTCATCTTACTCAATCAGACGCTTTTAGGGTTTGACCTACGCAGATTGTGCACATTTATGCATCCATTTTGGCAGGAATCTCTGTCCTCTCATATTTTCCAAGTCCTTCAACATCAAATTGTTAGGTTTGGTGCAGGAATAAGCTTCATCTTACTCAATCAGACGCTTTTAGGGTTTGGCCTACGCAGATTGTGCTCCGTCGAAACACATTTACGCCTTCCTGTAAATTTTTAAGAAAGTGTTTAGATTCTGTAGCTTCTTCCGTCAGACGGAAATTTGGCTCAGATTGTGCACAGTTACGCATTCAGTTTGTTAGATTCTTTAGCTTCTTTCATCAGAGAGCAATTTGGCTTGCGCAGATTGTGCACAATTTCTCATTTAATTCATGCCGATCACTGCCATTTTACTAACGTTATATGCAAATTTCTGTGTGTTCGTCTGGTTTTGTTTTTTGGTTTTCCCTTTCGACCAGACAGCCTGTAGCATCCCCAGATGCGGAATGTTACAAGGGAAATTCCGAGTTGGGACTCTTTTCTCGCCTGTCTTTCCACACAATACTGTTATGAGTAGAGATTTAGGCAATCAGGACAACCGACAAATGAAGGAAAAACAGTTTGGTGCATCTGGGCGATTCTTTTCATGTCTTTCGAGTGCTTTCCCGTGCTTTGATGTCAAGAAAAGGGATGCTGCTCAAGACGCTGACAGTGGACGTGAGTAAATAATTGCATCATCATCACCACTTTATGGGTGTTGGTTATTATCATTAGTTAACCCTTCTTCCCTGGCTGGTTGTTAGAGTTTTCCCGATGTTCTGCAGATATCCAGTCAGATCTTTCATCAATTCACTCTTCTACAGCAGATGGAAGAGCTACAGTCTTTACAATGGCCGAACTTAATAAGGCAACTTCAAATTTCTCTCCATCTTTTAAAATCGGACAAGGTGGTTTTGGTATTGTCTACAGAGGAAAACTCAGGGATGGTACTGAGGTAGCCATCAAACGAGCAAGAAAGGTAAGACTGTTGGAAAGAGTTTTCACGCAGAACAAATAGTAATATGGGTGAATTGTATCCTGTTGGAGAATCTTGCTGGACATTGAAGCATTGATGTACAATTGACAGGATGCATTTGAGGCACGGTTGACAGCACAGTTCCAAAGTGAGGTCAATATGCTGGCTTCCGTAGAGCATTTCAATCTTGTGAAGCTACTTGGATTTCTAGAAGAGGTCCATGAACTGATCTTGGTGGAAGAGTATGTTCCAAATGGCAATCTACGACAACATCTTGATTGTGAGTGTTCAGAATAAGTTTCGCACATTCTCATTAGCTTTGCTTTTGTATTTATATTTTTGGATATTGCAATGGCAGGTGAATTTGGCGTGGTTCTGGACATGTTAAAGCGACTTGATATCGCGATTGATGTCGCTCATGCTCTCACGTACCTCCACTTGTATGCAGGTAGCTTGTCACTATCTGAAAGAGACTGATTGAGATCGGACTAGAGGCATACAAATGTTGAATGTACATTGAAGTTGGAATTATATCAATCAGTGATGCAGAAAATGTTAGGGTTGTCTGTAAATGTACAGCAATGAGCATGCAAAGCATCAAACTTTAGCTCTGTCATCGAGCTGAAATTAGATTTGCTCCCCAAGCTTCAAAGCAGCAGGATTTTTTGAAGGATCCTGAGCTCTATTTATCAGAGTCCTAGGTTGCTGTACACAACATCGAAGTTGGAATTATTACTTTCTAGTCTTTTAAGGCTTAATCAACCTGTGACACAGAAAATGTATAGGGTGGTTGTTTGTAAATTTATGGCAATGAGTATGCAAAGCATTGAACTTCAGCTTTGTCATCAACCTGAAATTAGATTTACTCCCCAAGATTCAAAGCAGCAGGTTTTTAAAGGATCCTGAATTCTATTTATCAGAGTCCTAGGCTGCTGTATACAATGTGCATAATGACTGGCAAACTACCCAATCACCTAACATATTGTTCAAGCAGTGCTGGACATGCAAAGACTTGCTTAGTACACGAATATTGTTTACGAAATTCAAACTTTGGATTAAGTGCTTATTGGTGAAGCCCTTAATATGTTGGAGAGGGTGGTTAATCATAAATCTCATCAAGCAAGGGTATAAGTTCTTTGTCCTCAAAGTGATAGCCTAGTGATAAAGCTTGTGCTTAGAGGTTGTGGGTCCAAGCCCCACAGAGGTGCATCATGGGTAGGAGCACCTATATGGGTAGGTGCTCTTTTCCCTTGAACACTCAAGTGAACCCTCCTCCTCATCAGGTGGGAGGAGGAGGATCCCAATTGCGATCAAGTTCTGGTGTTTTCTTGGCTCTTTCTCACATGTTGTTCATATTACTAGTATTAAGGTCTTGCTAGTTTCTACTATTGAGTTTGATTTGGAGGTTTACCAAATGGATGTGAGAAGTGATTTTCTTAATAGTGATTTAAAGGAAGAGAGATGCATGGAGCAACCAGAGGGATTTGTAGTCAGACATAAGGAAAATCTTACTTGAAGACTTTATCAGACACTATGTTCTCAAACAATCTTCACAAGTTTGGTATCAAAAGATTGATCTCTTCCTTACATAATAAGGTGAGCCTAACAAGGAAAGAAAGGAATAAGTTTCCTCATGTCATATGTTAGTCTTATATCCATGTTTTGGTCTAGTTGGACCTACGAAGTGATTCCTTATCCTTGTTCAATCAATCAAATTTCGTTTTGCTCATTTTCTCTTTGTAAATGTGGGTACTTGCCCAATAAGTCTTTTTTCTCCGTTATTTTTTTTTTCTGGCATGGCTCATTGATTTCTTTACATGGGATTGAAGTCTAGATTTTGAGCCTCTTGCTACTAATCATGAAAGCGTATCCTTTTGTTGTTTGATTTTGCTATGTGTTGTGTGTATTGCAGTTGGAATGCTACGAATTATTGAAGGCTTACAATTAAGTCACCATTCAAGAACGGAGACTTGACATCCAATTGGTAAGTTGGCCATCTCTTATGGCTGGCAAGAGCAAATATTGTTTGAATGTGGCCCATAACTATCACATGGATCTCCAAGAATAGGGTGTTTCTCACCTCCCTCTGCAGTTGGAAACTCAAGGAACTGCACATTTCCGCTCATATAGTCATCGTGTGAGATGGGATCTTAAATCCTATACTTTGTAACGGAGAGCTGTAGCCAATGGACACCTGTCTTTTGGAAGTTGGTTCGAACTTATGTCCAACATGCATATCAAAAGGAGTCATACCAACAATGATAGATGAGGGTGACCAATTTAGGATATGGGTTGCAGTGGCCACTACTTCGGCCCAAAGACATTGAGGTATCTACTAATGCTCTATCATAGTCCAAGCCATCTTGATCACTCTCTTGTTTTTCCGCTTGAAGATGCCATTCTCTTGACGAGTGTTAGTGTTAGTCAACTCTTGATGAATCCCTCGATCCACATAGGACCGAGCTAATTCATTGGGAAACAAAACTCTCCACCCTTGTCAAATCTCATTGTCGGGGTGGTTTCATGGATGGCTAGGATACATTAACTCCCTTGAGTAGATTGTTGAGATATCGAGCTCCACTCGTGATACGCCAGGGTGACCGTTGTGTATTTATGTCACCGACTTGTCAGTTGCAGACGCGGTTGGTACACCGCCCATGAATAATAGCTACATGATAGCTATCATTATCTACTCTAGTTCGTGGCTCAGTTAGTATGCCACCTTAGGTAGTTGAGTTTGGTTTGAGACCCATATAGAGGGTTCTTCTATTTCTTTGTACTTGAGTTCTTTTGGCTTACACAACTAAGAAGAAGAAAACTGTTTTCAGCCTCCACCCTTGTGTGTCTTCCCCCATTGTGCAAGCAAGAAAGCTTCAAGCGAGACTCCTTCCTTCTCTCCCACAATCTTGACATGGTATCAGAGCCTTGTTCGTGGTAAGGAGCTCAAGAAAGCAAGCCAAGCTCGCGGTGTTCTAGTAAGAGGAGCAGTGTTGCTTTCATTTTCTGTTTTGGGAGCAGATCTTTGCAGATAGCACAGCCGGAAAGTGCAGGAGCGCGTTGTCTTAGGTTGAGACGCTCTTCGCGGTGAAGCAAAAGGGCAGTATATGCTGCGGGAAATGGCTTTAGCCCTTGGTGACCTTGTTTTTTTGATTTGAGGCCATTTCGGGGCCTGTTTTGGAGGCGGAAGTTTTCTGCACGCACTCAGGAAAAAGCCCAGTTTTATGCTGTGCAGCCACTGTTCTACAGGTCGGTGAAAAGTTACTGTAGAAATTGCATCGTATGCTTATGCGCAGAGACATTGGGAGTTACAGAATCATCCCTGTTGCCTGTTGATGCAAAATCGTCACTAGGAAGTGACTGTGTGGTCAAATACCACTTTCGCCAGTTTTGTAGATTTTTCCTTGTGAGGGTGAAGCTGTGGTTTTTGCAGTGACAGAATTTTTTGCAGTCTTCTGTAATGGCATCTGATTTTTTTTCACAGATTGTCACTGAAAAGCTTGACAAGAACAACTTCCAAGCATGGAAGTTTAGAATGACGAATTTCCTTATGGGAAAAGGATATTGGGAATTTGTTGCAGGAAATGAAGAAGAACCAGTTCTTCTTGATGTTCCCAATCAACAGCAAATGCAGGCATTTAAAGCATGGCATGAGAGAGCCAGGAAAGTTATGTATTGGCTGTCTATCAGCATTTCAGACTCTATGATTGTGCATATTCAGGATGCAAGTACGCCAAAGGAGGCATGGAATACTTTGTAAAAAATGTATAGCACAAATACGCAAGCCAGGAAAATGCAGCTCAAGCAAGAGTTGCACAATGTGCAAAGAGAAAATATGAGCATCAACGACTACCACATGAAGGTGAAGAAGATTGCAGATGCACTTGCTTCCATTGGGTCACCAGTGGAAGATGATGATTTAGTTTCTGTGACCTTGAATGGTCTAGGAAAGGATTATGCACAGTTTCGGACATCCATTTCAGTTCGTGAAAGATTTCCTGATTTTGAGGAGCTGATTGCTCTTCTAATTTCTGAGCAAAGAAATGGTGGTGCATCTTCTTCAGGAGGAACTTCAAAAGAAGCTGTCTTCTACTCAAATGCTGGAAGAGGTAGAGGCAGAGGTAGAGGAGGCCGATATGGAGGCCGTGGTAGAAATCAGAATATGCAGCAAACTCAAGAAAACTAGTCCTATGGAGGAGGACGTGGTAACTCTAGAGGCAGGGGGAGCCAAAGAGGTCGTGGTGGATGGCAAAGAGGCCAAAATGCAAACAGTAATGTTGAATGCTACTATTGTGGTAAAATGGGTCATATGGCTAAAGACTGCTATAAAAAGCAGAATGACATCATGAATGGAAAACTGCAACAAGGAAATTATGCATCCTTTAGTAGACAGGGTGATGACAGAAATGAGCATCTGTTTATGGTGCAGCACATGAACAACTCTGTGACAAATGCAGAAGAAAGCAATGATGTATGGTATGTTGACTCAGGTGCATCAAACCACATGACAGGTCATGCAGAATGGATGGAGGATGCAAGGAAAATGGAAAAACCAGGATTTGTGGAGACTGGTGATGATATTGCACATCCTATTGTGCAGATTGGAAAAATTCCCTTGTCTATGCAGGATGGGAAAAAGAAATACCTGTCCGATGTATTTCATGTCCCGAATATCACCAAGAATCTGGTTTCTGTTGGTCAAATGGTTGAACAGGGCTTGCAGGTCAGATTTAATCCTCATGGATGCTTTGTTGAGGATATGAAAAATAAAGGTCGCTTGATAGCAAAAGAAAAGAAGAAGGGCAGAATGTTTACATTGGATGTAGACATGTCTGAATTGAGTGCAGCAATGTTTGCACATGGGACCGGTGTAGTTGCAGATATTGATATCTGGCATAAACGCATTGGTTATGTTAATGTACAGCGACTTAAATCAATGCAAGCCCAAAATATTGTTGCAGGTTTGCCGAAATTCAAGGTTGCAGAAATGCATAAGGTATGTGAAGCCTGTCAATTTGGAAAACAGGCAAGGAAACCATTTCCTAGACATGTTCAAGAGAGTAAGAAGCCATTGGAATTAATCCACTCTGATGTGTGGACAACTAAAGCTGCATCTCTTGGAGGCTGTCATTATTTTGTCAGTTTTATTGATGACTATAGCAGAAAAGTTTGGGTGTATTTTATGAAAAAAGAAAAGTGAAGTTTTTGGGCATTTCAAAACTCTTAAAGTGATGGTTGAAAAAGAAACAGGCCTGCAGATAAAATGCCTAAGGTCAGATGGAGGGGGAGAGTACCTCTCAAATGAGTTTGCAAGGTTCTTGCAGGAGTATGGCATAAAGCAGCAATATTCATGCAGTCATACCCCACAACAAAATGGAATTGCAGAAAGGAAAAACAGGCATATTGGAGAGGTATCTCGTGCCATGCTCAATGAAAAAGACTTGCCAGATTTTTATTGGGCTGAAGCAGTTGCTACAGCAGTCTACATAATGAACAGGACTCCCACTGTAGCAATACATGGAATGACTCCAGAGGAGAGGTATACTGGTAGGAAACCAGATATTTCTCATTTGAAAATTTTTGGTTGCATTGCCTATGTACATGTGCCAGATGAGTTGAGATCCAAGTTGGATCCAAAAGCTGAGAAGTGTATCTTTATTGGTTACTCTCTGCAGCAAAAAGGGTATAGATGCTATAACCTTTCTACTCGTAAGTTTACAGTGAGGAGGGATGTTTTTGATGAGATGAGTAGCTGGTATAAACCAGTAAATGTGATTGATAATGTAGATGCACAAAATGGTAATGCTGCACAGAATTCACAGCAGCAGTCACAAAATATTAGTGAACCTGGAGCGTCCTCTAGCAGTGGTTCACATTCTTCGCCATGGACAGGCAGATTGAGATCAGGAGAATCTTCTCAAAGCAATGCAGATAGTGGTATGCAGGTATCACGAAAAGGAAAAGAGAAGGTTGATCAGCCCATGTTTGATGTGAATGCAGGTCACTCTTATGTGGATGGTGAATCCAGTGGCTCAGAACAGAGCATTGATGATGAGTTGGGTATTCCTTCTATTGTTACACTTGGAGTAAGGAAGACCAGGGATGTTTTGAGAGCACCTGGGAGTGAACCTACTTTGCGCAGGTCTAGGACAATTAGGTATCCTGTGGATAGGCTGAAATATGATGGATTTACAGCCATTCACTATGCATATATGGTCAAAGTGATACAAGAACCAGAACCCACTTCTTTTGAGGAAGCCATGGGAAAAGAAAAATGGGAGAAAGCCATGGATGAAGAAATGGATGCCTTGGAAGCAAATGCTACATGGGAGTTAGTACCTTTGCCTAAAGATAAGAATGCAATTGGCTGTAAGTGGGTTTATAAGGTGAAGCACAATGCAGATGGTTCTGTGAACAGATACAAGGCAAGATTAGTAGTCAAGGGGTATGCACAAACATATGGCATTGACTATGAAGAAACATTCAGTCCGGTTGCAAGGATGGCAACCGTTAGAGCAGTCATTGCTATGGCTGCATCAAAGGGATGGTCTTTACATCAGATGGATGTAAAGAATGCCTTCTTGCATGGTGATTTGCAAGAAGAGGTCTATATGGAGCAGCCACCAGGCTATATGCATGTTGTTCATCCTGAGTTTGTTTGCAGGTTGAAGAAAGCCTTGTATGGCTTGAAGCAAGCACCTAGAGCATGGTCTGACAAGATAGGACAGTATCTTGTCACTATTGGCTTTCAGATTTCCAAGGCAGATTTCTCATTTTATGTGAGAAAAACAGAGAAAGGTATTATGCTACTTGTCATTTATGTTGATGATTTGATTATGACAGGTGACAGTGATGAAGATATCCTTCATGTGAAAATGCTATTGAAGCAGAAGTTTGAGATGAAGGATTTGGGAGAGCTGCGTTATTTCTTGGGCATTGAGGTGATTAGATCACCAAGTGGGATACAGCTCTTGCAGAGGCAGTATGGATTGGACATGCTGTCCAAATATGGGATGACAGGCTGTAAGCCTATTTCAGTTCCTTTGGAGCAGAATGTGAAGCTGAGCACAGATGCAGGTGAGCTTCTGGAAGACCCTACTATGTACAGACGCATAGTAGGAAGTTTGATTTATATGACTATTACCAAGCCAGATTTGAGCTATGCTGTTGGATTGGTAAGTCAGTTTATGCAGGCTCCAAGGAAACCGCATTTGGATGCGGCTAGACACATACTCAGGTATGTGAAGTCCACATTGCAGTATGGACTATTTTATGAGACTGGGGTTCAGATACAGCTGCATGGATACACTGATGCTGATTGGGCTGGTAGTATTTCTGATAGACGATCTACTAGTGGATATGTGTTCTCTTTTGGGAGTGCTGCAGTCACTTGGAGCAGCAAGAAACAGTCTACAGTTGCCTTGTCGAGCACAAAGGCCGAGTACAGGGGTGCAGCAATGGCTGCATGTGAGGTAGCTTGGTTGCATAAGCTACTTTATGATATGCATCAGTCTACAGATGGACCAGTTGTTATTTATTGTGACAACATGAGTAGTATACACTTGGCAAATAACCCAGTCTATCATGCTAGAACAAAGTACATTGAGGTGCATTATCACTATGTGCGAGAGAGGGTTTTACTAGGTCTTATTGATCTAGTTTATGTCAGCACAGAAGATCAGGTAGCTTTCATATTCACGAAGGCATTGGGCGCAGAGAAGCTGCGTAAGTTCAGAGACCTGCTTGGTGTGCAGGAATTGGGATTGAGCTCGAGGGGGAGTGTTGAGATATCGAGCTCCACTCGTGATACGCCAGGGTGACCGTTGTGTATTTATGTCACCGACTTGTCAGTTGCAGACGCGGTTGGTACACCGCCCATGAATAATAGCTACATGATAGCTATCCTTATCTACTCTAGTTCGTGGCTCAGTTAGTATGCCACCTTAGTTAGTTGAGTTTGGTTTGAGACCCATATAGAGGGTTCTTCTATTTCTTTGTACTTGAGTTCTTTTGGCTTACACAACTAAGAAGAGGAAAACTGTTTTCAGCCTCCACCCTTGTGTGTCTTCCCCCATTGTGCAAGCAAGAAAGCTTCAAGCGAGACTCCTTCCTTCTGTACCACAATCTTGACATAGATGGGCCCGAGGCACTTGTATGCAGGTTGGGGGATTTGCTCATTGCTGAATTTGTGATCAGCTGAGTGTTTTTCAGCAAGCATATCATCATACTTAGTGAAAATGGGTTGTCACAGTCTAAAGATTCACAAAGCATTGGTGAAATGCAATCCCTAATCTTGGAATGGGCATGCAGGATGGGCAGCATGTTGAAAATGTGGATTTTGACCAAGAAGCGGGTCCCTCAAGGCCTCTAAATGCTGATGACCAACAAAAAGAAGAAGAGGATGATGACCAATTTAAGGCTCGGTTTAGCACAATAGTTGATCTCTTTGCACAATTGGCAAAGAATCTTTGATTTTTGCATTTCTTGAATGCTCCTTCTAAGGATAACAAAGGCAAGAAGAAGAAGTCATCTTCTAAAGCTCTAGGACAGCATGAGGTTTCAGGAGAAGAGCTACCACAGCCACAATGTTGATAATGACCAAAAGCAAATGATGCCAATGGGGCAACTACCGCAAATGCAAGGCCACCTTGGTAGTGCCGATCGAGTGACTTTTGGACAGCAAGGGATGCATGCTAATATGTGGTATCCATAATACCTTGGTGGTGGATCTATTGCAATGGTTTGTCAAGGACTACATATGGGGATGTATGGGACAAATCCTTATGGTATGTAGCAAGCAATGCATGGAATGCAAGGCCCAAGGTATGCGGGGTTGGCAAATGGAATGAAAAATCCCATGTATAGTAATGTTCACAACACGATGGATGGGGCACAAAGTGGCATGTTTGATGATGCATTTGCTAACCTTGGTGTGGTTGGGGCTTGTGGTATTAATACTGATCATATGCTTCATATAGGGCTGATCATGAGGGAAATGCAGCCAATGTATCATTTTTGGCAACAATGTGAAAGTTTCAAGGATCTTTGTCGTCCAGAGGGACAAAGGCCTAGAACCTAGTGGAGGTTTCAAGGCAAGTGATTCATGAAGTTAAGAGGTAAAGTTTTCATGTTCTACTTGGTGAAATTCTTGTTGGGATATAAAGGCACGGTAACCTCCGTGTATAGTACATGCACATTGTACATGTGAACGCACCCTTTATGTGCCCTAAGTATAAATACATTTTATTCTTTGTGTACCAACACATTGTTGGTACACTCTAATCGACTCGTACTTTCACTCTACTTACACTCTCTTCAACCGTCACACTCACTCTCACTCTTGCTCGACCTCCATCTCTTTGAACTGTGCCCCTCTCATAGCCCCCTCTCTTCCAACAACTGGTATCAGAGTTGACTTTTGTGCACGCTTCCCGTGAAGAAGACCAGTAGCCGAGTAGTTGAGCAGAAGACGAGCAGAACACTCCTCGAGGTGACTAGCAGGCGTGTAGCAGCAGGATAAGGCGACGACATCAAGTTAGGTGTGACATGGCAGGACCAGCGACACGGTTGCAACTAACGGGCTACGGTCGCAGGAAGAAGTGTTGTGCAGAAGGCCATCGCGGGTGTCGTGTAGAAGACCAGCCGGCAACTAGCGGCAGGTCAACGGGGGGACCTATCAGAAGTGGTGCAGCAATGGAAGCGTAAACATAAGTTGTAATAAACTGTTGAAACACAAGACAAAAGAGAAAGGAAAAGAAATAACACAATATAGATGAGAACTCAGATGTATGCTCGGGAAATGGAATCCATATACCAAGACATGAGACAATACAGATACAATGTGAGTCACCAACTGTGGAGACACTGGCACCTGCTCCCTCTCCCCAGAAACTGTCAAGTGATGAAAATGAATGTGAAGGAGAGAGCCTGACAATATATAGGCCAAATAAATGCCTAAAATATGACTGGTCGGCCGACTGGCTGCAAATAGTGCCTAAATCTCAATAAACAATGGCAAATAAAATGCCTAAATAATCTATGATGCCAGCCTACTGAACCACAAGTCCAGACTCAACCAGGAACTGACTAATCGGCTAATATCCTCTCTCAAATCATGAGTGATCTGATACATACAATATACAATGATAATGTCACATCATAGTACAAACAACAATGTCCACCAGAGTAGAACCATGGATACCCAAGTAGTGGGTGCGCAAGCCACCACCAAGGTGCCTCGGAGAGAACCTGATATCGATGTCGATCATACTAGCTTCGGAAGATAGAGAGGATCATAGCAACTCTCAATGTTTGTCAACAATGCCTCTGATGTAGCATATATGACTAGCCTGTCACCAATGCCGCAGGGTAGAAATGACCATGGATTTCCCTTCTTTGGCCAGACCGCCAAAGTGTCCCCTCATGTGAGCTCCAGACGAAAGCCATCCGCTCTCTGTTAAGTAACCAGCCCATCATGAACCTGGATGTTAATCCTAGCTCTAGGATTTGTACTTGCCAGACTTCGATCAATGCGTCAGGGATGTCCTTCTCTGGATCCTGTGCATCTGTATAGAAATATGGATGAGACACGATTGCCCCATCTCACCACCCCCTCTCACTCCCCCACTGGCACTGGAGAGTTGTGAGGGATGACCTCATCACCACCACTAGAAAGCAGCTGAGGAAGGGGCCACTAAGTTCTTTCCACGATCCGAAAAAGAAGATCCCTTCCACGCTTGGGACTTCATCGGGGTCGGAGGAGCTGAATCGAAATCTAAGGCAGATAATGACTCGTCGGAGGAGTCCACATCCCGTGGTCGTCTTCAGCTCCTTTTTCTTCTTGGAAGCCGCTAACTCTTTGCAATCCTTCCTTAAATGACCTTTCTTGCCACAATGGTAACATTGGGCCTTCGACTTCTTTGTCTTCGAACCCCTCTCTAAAGCTGCAAGAGCCTCACTTGAACCTGCATATAGTGTAGCATCAGTGGATGTGCATAGAGCATCCATCTATAGAGGATTGAGAAAAGAAGTAGAGAAAAGAAGGTATTTGGAGAGGGGAACACAGCCAAACCACGAGCACAGACTGCAAAAAACAAGAGTTCACATATAGTATAACCCAAAATCTGATCAAAATAAGACAAAAGCTGTAGTAAGAAGTCAAAAAATCAGTCAAAAACAAAAAAAACGGCCTAATAATGTAAGCGCCCAGCCAGGAGGAGATGCTGAAAGATCAAAACGCAGGCTGAAATGGATGCGCAGGCTGTACGAATACTGACTATAGCAAAAAACGCAGGCAAAATTGGTCGCCTGATTGGAGCAGCAGCTGCTTGATTAGGAAGAGGGAAAACAGTCCTGAAATCAGCAATAAAACACAACAGAAACACAAATCCTGAAATCTGATACCATGCCAAAAGTGGTGCAACAATGGAAGCGTAAACATAAGCTGTAATAAACTGCTGAAACACAAGACAAAAGAGAAAGAAAAAGAAAGAAAACACTACAGATGAGAACTCAGATGCATACTCGAGAAATGGAATCCTTATACCAAGACATGAGACAATACAGATACAATGTGAGTCACCGATTGTGGAGGCATTGGCACCTGCTTCCTCTCCTCAGAAACTGTCAAGTGATGAAAATGAATGTGGAGGAGGGAGCTTGACAATATATAGGCCAAATAAATGCCTAAAATATGAGTGGTCGGTCAGCTTTAATGCTGGCCGACTGGCTGCAAATAATGCCCAAACCTCAATAAACAATGGCAAATAAAATGCCTAAATAATCTATGATGCCAACCTAGTGAACCACAAGTCCAGACTCAACCATGAACTCACTAATCGGCTAACAAGACCATGCGATAGAAGACACAGGTTGTAGGCGCACGTGAGGACCAACGTGGAGGCCGTTGCGTGTCAACGAGATCCAGCGTGATACCAGCGGCGGGCAGACAATGGATACACGGATGCGATGTGACGGGGTAAGGTCAATAGATCCCCCCCCCCCCCCCCCC
The DNA here is from genome assembly GCF_053477565.2 of Lygodium microphyllum. Lineage (NCBI taxonomy): Eukaryota > Viridiplantae > Streptophyta > Polypodiopsida > Schizaeales > Lygodiaceae > Lygodium > Lygodium microphyllum. The sequence continues at coordinate 32,561,625 of NC_141158.1, forward strand.
CCCCTCCCCTCCCTCTAAAATAAAAAAAATTTCCCTTTAATCTCTTCAATTACTCTCCTTGGGAGTTCACATGCCGAAAATACAGATCACAGATCTGTGAGGAATTAAATTGGAGATTTTGCCAAATTAAATTGGAGATTTTGCCAATTTTGTCAAAATTTTGCCCCTTTGAGCAAAATTTCTTGACATTGGATCCAAGAGATTTGGGGCTTTTCATTTATTGGCAAAGTTTTGCTCAGCTGGGTCAGATTGATTGACATTTATGCAATTTTGGACTCCAAATTTCGGGGATTTGCGGAGATTTTGGTAAATTTCTGTATCTTTTGCCCGTGTGGTGGTTGGTTCATGTACAAACAGTAGAGATTTATTTCTGTTCGAGGAAGAACAGCAGTGTATTTTGCTGGTTCAGCTTGTGCTTTCGCAGATTAGTGCATTTACTCTTGTGTTCATGATAAAATGGCTGCAACTTCTTCTAGTTCAGACATCAAGAGTTTGATGGAGATTAAACGGTTTGATGGTCATGGCTTTGACCTTTGGAAAGATCGTATGCAGGGCATTTTGTTCCTAAAGGATTGTGAGGATGCTTTGCAGGAAGATAAACCCTCACTAATGTTTGATGCAGATTGGGCCAGAGTGAATAAAAAGGCTATGGCTTACATAAAGATGGGTGTCACTGATGACATTCTGACAGACATTAAGGGTTTAGACACAGGTTATGCAATATGGGAGAAGCTGAAAACTACTTATGAGATCATCACACTTGTTAATCAGGTGTATTTAATGTGCAAGTTGGTGAATATGCGACTGGATGAGTCAAAGCTTGCAGTTGAGCACTTGAGTGCATTTACAGGGATTCTAAATCAGCTCAAAGATGCAAATTTGGACTTTGATGACAAGTTGAGGGCGATCTTTTTGATCATGAAACTGCCTGACTCTTGGGAGACCTTGGTGGTTTCACTCAGCAATAACCCTAATCTCTCATATGATGGGGTGAGGGGTTCTATCATCATCTTGAATGAAGAAATTAGACGTATGTCTAGTGGAGAAGGCAACAACTCAACTTATAATGTAAGAGACAGGGCTGAAAAGAAAAAATGCAAATGCAAGGCAGAGAAACAGGAGCAAGAGCAAAGGAAAGGAAAACATTGACATTACTTGCTATCACTGTGGTTGGAAGGGCCACAAGAAACCTGATTGCAGGTATTACAAGAAGGAACAAGAGAGAGAAGAATGCAGGAGATAAAAAGAATAAGGAAGAAAAGTTAGATGCATCGGAGACAACCAAAGGCAAAGAAAAGGCCAATGTGGCCTCTAGTGTGGTCATAGAAGAGCTTTCAGATACAGAGGATGATGTATTATGTGGAGTTGATTATGATGTCCTTGTATGTCACATGCAGGATATGCAAATTACCAAGGCTGATGTGATTGATGCACTTTTGTTAGTTGATGATGGCGTCACTCAGACTTGGATTGTAGACTCTGGTGTCTCTTTCCATGTGACTCCTTGCTTGGAGTGTTTTGCTATGTTCAATGCAAGTAGTTATGGAAATGTGTATCTTGGAAATAACCATGCTTGCAACATTGATGGGATTGGCAATGTACACTTGTCTTTAGACAATGGACAAGAGCTTGTGTTGAAAGATGTCAGATATGTGCCTGGTATTAAAAAGAGTTTACTATCTGTTGGTCAGCTTGACTTACATGGTTACACCACATTGTTTGGTGGTGGTTTGTGGAAAGTGAAAAAGGGTTTCATACTGATTGCAAAAGGAACCAAGAAGGGCACTTTGTATTGCTTGCACTGTAAAGCTTTGAATGGCAAGTTTCTTGCAGTTGCTCAAATTTGCAGTACTTGGAGTTATGGCATAAGAGATTAGGCCATATGAGCCAAAAAGGACTTGATGTCCTTACCTCTTTGAAGAGGTTTGATGGAAAAGGCTCTAAACTTGATTTTTGTAATGAGTGACAGTTTGTAATGCAAATAAAAATTTTCCTATTACTCTGGTATCTCTTGTAAGTCCAATGTCTTGGACTTAGTGCATTCTAATGTATGTAGTATGCCCGTGAAATCGTTGGGTGGTGCTACATATTTTGTCTCCTTTATTGATGACTATTCCAAGAAGATTTGGGTGTATTTGCTGAAAAAGAAAAGTGAAGTGTTTGCTGTTTTTAAAACTTTTCATGCATTTGTAACCACTCAGACAGGTAGAAAGCTGAAATGCTTGAGAACTGATAATGGGGGTGAGTTCACATTGACTGAATTCAAGTCCTTTTGTGACTTGCAGGGTATTAAGAGGGAGCTTACAGCCCCTTACAACCCTTCTTCAAATGGGGTGGCTGAAAGATATAACAGGACTTTATGTGAAAGAGTGCGGTGCATGCTGTCCACTGCTAATCTTCCTCATGCATTTTGGTGGGAGGCACTCAAAACCGCAGTTCACATTTGCAACTGCTCTCCAAATAGGTCCTTAAATAATGGCATCCTTGAGGAGGTTTGGTCTAGCAAATCGGCCTCATATGGCCATTTACGCATATTTGGCTGTGATGCTTTTGTGCATGTTAGGGATGAGTTGAGGAACAAACTTGATCCAAAATCCACCAAAGGCATTTTCATAGCTATGGTGATGAGGGTGAATTTGGTTACAGAGAGTGGTTACCTTAGTCCAAGAAAATTATTTGCAGCCGTAATGTTGTGTTTAATGAGGCGAAATTGCTGAAAGGCCCTTTAGTATCTAATGAAGATCTGAAAAAGGTGAAGTTTCAGAGTTTGCAGCCACCTATTACTGCAGAAAATGAACCTCATTGTGCTGTACCACAAGCTGAAACTGATGACCAGCCGGTTATTTTTGAGCCAGATGATGATGGACAGCCAATAGAAGCACAAGGAGGTCATGGACAGCAAGATAGGCTTACTGATTATGAAAATGCAGGTGTTGGAAATGAAAATGAAGGTGTTGTACAGCACGAACAACATGCTGAAAATGGCTTATAACAGCCAATAATTGCTAAAAATAATATACCTCCAGATGTAGACCCAATTCCTGAAAATGTTGATCATTGGGTACGCAGGTCTACATGCGTAAGAAGGCAACCACATAGGTTTGACCTCTCCTTGCATTATGTGATGCTTACAAATGAGGGTGAGCCTCTTACATACAAAGAGGCCAAGTCATGTGAGTTCAGCAGTAAGTGGGAGCTAGCTATGCAGGAAGAGATTAAATCTCTATATGCAAATGATACTTGGGATCTTGTGTCACTACCCAAGGGAAGGAAGCCACTTCCAAACAAATGGGTGTACAAAGTAAAGACATTTGATGGGAAACCCAAGTACAAGGCAAGGCTAGTTGCCAAAGGATATGCACAAAAGGAAGGGATTGACTTTCAAGAGGTCTTCTCACCTGTTGTGAAGATGACCACTTTACGTGTGCTTTTTGCTCTTACTGCTGTTTTGGATTTAGAGCTGTATCAAATGGATACAAAAGCAACTTTCTTGCATGGTGACATTGATGAGGAAATCTACGTGAAACAGCTGGAGGGCTTTATAGTTCCTGGAAAAGAGCAAATGGTGTGTAAACTAAAACGCATCTTGTATGGGCTGAAGCAAGCACCACGGCAGTGGTACAAAAAGTTTGACACTTTTATGCTATCTCATGGGTTTATACGCAGCCATGTAGATCATTGCTTGTACATGAAAAAGGATACAGATGGCAGCTCCATCATACTTGTTTTGTATGTGGATGATATGTTACTAGCTGGGAAAAGAAAGACTAGCTTGGATACTCTCAAAAATCAGCTGAAATCAGCTTTCTCCATGAAAGATTTGGGGAATGTAGAGCATATTTTGGGCATGAGGATTCGTAGAGATAGAATGCAGAAATTGCTGTTTTTATCTCAAGAAAAGCACATTGGAAAGGTACTAGACAGAACATGGTTGAAGCTAAGCCTTTTGGGGTACCCTTACCTCCTTATCTCAAGCTTAGCAAAGCCAACATGCCGAAAGATGACGTGGAAGCAAATGCTATGAAGGGAGTTCCTTATGCATCAGCTTGTGGCTCTCTTATGTATGCTATGGTTGCTACTCGTCCAGACATTGCTCATGCAGTGGGAGTTGTTAGCAGGGTTATGTCGAATCCTGGCAAAACACATTGGGAGGCTGTCAAGTGTATTCTTCGATACCTTAAGGGTACACAAAGAAAAAGTATTTGCTATGGGCAGGGTGCACTTAGTTTGTAGGGTTATTGTGATGCGGACATGGCAGGTGACTTGGACACTCGTAGGTCCACCAACGGGTATGTCTTTATAGTTGTTGGTAGGGCTGTTTCTTGGTGTTCTAGGTTGCTGAACATTGTTGCACTGAGTACCACTAAAGCTGAATACATATCAACTACTAAAGCTTCTAAGGAAGCTATATGGTTGAGTAGACTTGCAGATGATCTCGGCATGCCTATGGGTACTGCAGTTTTGGGATGTGATAGCCAGAGTGCTGTGTATTTGGCTAAGAATGCCATGTATCATTCACGCACAAAGCATATAGATGTGTGATATCACTTTATCCGACAGATTTTGGAAGATGGTCAAATCACATTGACCAAGATTTAAAAACAAGATAACCCTGCAGATGTTCTCACTAAAAGTCTAAGCAAAGCTTAGCACAAGCATTGCATTCGACTAGTGGAAGTTGGTTAGCTAGAGGTTCATATCAGACCTTTTAAGTGGGAGGTTGTTGGGATATAAAGGCCCGGCAACCTCCGTGTATAGTACATGCACATTGTACATGTGAATGCACCCTTTATGTGCGTTGTGTCCCAAGTATAAATACATTTTATTCTTTGTGTACCAACACATTGTTTGTACACTCTAATCGACTCTTACTTTCACTCTGCTCACTCTGTCTCTAGCCGTCACACTCACGCTCACTCCTGCTCGACCTCCATCTCTCTTAGCTGCGCCCCTCTCTTCCAACAATTCTAGGATTGTTTCACCTATGAATGAATGCAAATGGATGGAGGAGGGTAACTTGGCAGATCATCCTCAACAATGCACTTTAGGTTAATACATTTTAGTTAGATCCATCTTTGGATTTGGGCTCATACAAGTCCAATAAAGTATAGAGGGTTCAAGTATTGCCTGATACTCAAGGCGGAGGTTGCACTTCCACTGCACTAGTGATGGATAACTCAGTTATATAGTGGATCTCAGATGTACTTGGTTTGCATCCAAGATATTGTGGATTCCAGATTTTTCATTCGGATTTCTTTTTGTTCTATTCTTTCTATCAGTGCTCTTGCTTTCTCTTTCACATTTCTGATCCATATGTGCATTCTCATAGACGGGTTTGCGGTATTGTACTACATATCTTATGTTTCATGTTATGAATTCCATTGGCCGTTCATTTTGAATTTCTTATGTTCATGTGTTCTTTCTTTCTATTAGTGTCCATGCTCTCTCTTTCACGCTCCCAATCTTTTGCACATTCTCATAGATAGGTCACCTGGCTCTAAGGTGTCTTTGCTGCAAATCAGGTTGAAAGCGCTACAGTAGATTGATACTCAGTCTCTCAATTTGGCAGTGATACCATGTGAAAGAGTGCAAAAATAAACATAACAATGGTTGCCTTATTCAATAAAATTGTTTTTTGTGTTCAAAATTGTCAATATTGATAAAGTTTAAAGAAAAATTCATGCACATATGAGAGTGCCACAATAGAAAAGGCTCAAGAGAAGAGAGAGAACAATGAAAAAATGCAAAAGAATAGAAGAAATAGTGATCTGAAAACATTGATACAAAGGCTGCACACAATCAGCCCCTGCTGCTGCTGAAGTGCCTTGATGAGGGTGCTGGATTGATGGTAAAAGATCTGACTGAGGAAGTTGTGGAAGAATGATGATGGCTGGAAAGGTGATGATCTGACTGAGAGGGAGGCATGGATTGGGCAGCAATATATAGAAGATGACCTTTGCCATGTCGCATAAGTAACAAATGCATCCACTGATCATAAGTGTGTTTTAGTCTGAACACACTCAAGTGGACTGGTGCAAATGCACTCTAATCTCCACCTGATGTGCTTGAAATGAAAATGATTGGGCACACACACATGAATGAACGATGGATTGAACTTTGAGATAGTGATAGAGCTCCCAAAGTCCTAGTCTGATTCAAACTGAGGCTCACAAGCAGGAGATGAACTCTGAGATAGTGATAGAGCTCCCAAAGTTTTAGTCTGATTCAAATTGAGGCTCACAAGCAGGAGATGTACACAGAAGAAGACAATGTACAACATGTCTGCTAACAGCACCGTGGCTGTCACTTATCAAGTGGTGTATTTGAAGGCCAAGTCTGATATTTTAATAGGCATTACAAATTCGTTGGTCCCAATGTAGAGGGGGAAAAATGGGCTTGCTGGAAACATGCCTTGGGAAAATGTCCCATGTTTTGTGGGTGAGTAGAGTGATTCATTAGAATTAGAGAGCTTTCTTGAAATGTCAATCATTACTCATTTTATATTGTGTGTTCTTTTTTGTGGGGGCATTTGCAGACAAACCCATAATTCACAGAGATGTAAAAGCATCAAATATACTGTTAACTGAGACCTTCAGGGTTAAAGTTGCTGACTTTGGATTCTCAAGAGCGGGTCCTCTTGATTCAGATGTGACGCATGTGTCAACTCAGGTCAAAGGAACAGCTGGATATTTGGATCCTGAGTATTTGAAAACTTACAAATTAACACCCAAAACAGATGTTTATGCTTTTGGTATACTATTAGTGGAGCTCCTCACAGGGAGACGGCCGATAGAGCAAACAAGAAGTATTGAGGAAAGAATCACAGTGCGATGGGTAAGTTGACACATCTAGTTTGTTTTGTTGATAATGAACCCTTTTCAATGTTGAAGGCTCAATGTTTTCATGTCGTTTTCTTGATTGCATGCAGGCATACAACAATTACCTCAATGGCAATGTGATAGATATGTTGGATCCGGGGTTAGAGAAAAGTGAAGCTACCTGTTCCGTGGTCGGGAAAATGTTTGACTTGGCATTCCAGTGCTCTGCACCTACAAGGCATGATAGACCAACAATGAAGGAAGCAGGAGAGTATTTATGGAGTATTAGAAAAGATTATCAAACCCTATCCCATGGACAACAGAACGGATCATGATATTTCAAACACTAAGACATTTCTCTACGTGTATTCCATTTGTTGTATTATAGAAGATTGCAGTTCTTTCCCATCCAGGCAATAGAAAGCAGCAGAGTGAGCCATTCACTTGTGCATATTTCATCTGAATACAAATACAGTTTTGCCTTCATGCATATACAGCTGCTTGCTGCAGATACAGTGAGATTGTCCGGATACTTGGTGTTGTAATTTGTTTGATACAATCACATTATCCTTTGGGCTTCTACTATTGCCTTGCTTATTGTAATCTCCCAAATGGCTCTGGTCTTCTTTCAGGGGTGTAGATAAGGTATTCAATGATCAATTGCTTTAATAAAAAGCAGCAAATATGGTGGTTGATATTTTACTTCAGTTTCAGATTTTGTTTCCGGAAGGCATGTAGTGTTGGGCATCCTGTTTTTCACCCCAAAAAAGTGTTGGTGCAACTTCATTAGCACATTGTGTCAAGGACAGCCCACAATGTATCTCTACAAGTTACTCATACCAGCTTTTAGTGAAAAGAAAACCTTACAGGAAGATAAATAATGTATCTATTAACAAACATAGCATTTGATTTTTGAACAGCCTGATGTTAATAATGATGAGAAGGAAAATGTTAATTTCAGAATGTTGCATCCACTTAGGAAAGTTAGTGTGATAAAAACAAAACTGAAATGGACAAATACAGCACTTGATTTTAAACAGTTGTTGGCGTTAATTTATGAAAAATCAAGTGTTAATTTTGCAATGTTGTGGTCACTTGGGAAAGCTTAAAGTGATAAAAGCAAAAATTGAACCGGAGTAAAATCGTTTGATGGGTTTTCTGCAGTACCAGGCACCTGCAAACTTCAAAGGCACCAGTTACAATGCTCATGAAATGTGGACCATAGTTTTGTGTCTTGCTCTCCTCCTAATGAGCTGAATTGGTTATAATGTAGATGAGATAAAGCTATGAATTCGATATGTGAGTATGCAATGTTGTCATTTTTGGGTTGAAGTTGGGCTGCTTAATGCAACGTCCTTTGAGCTGAATTGCGATGCACTGCACGCTTAAACAGCCTATTAGAGATCGCTTGCACATGCTTTAGAAAAGGCTGGCCAGCCCAAAGTTTAAGGTTGTCCAGGTGATTGTGTGAGTTGAAAGAAAGATATCATACACGAAAAAGGACAAAAAAAGGCGTGATATATTAATAAGCGGTAGAACTTACATCAAGAGGTTTTTAATTGAGTTACCCTAGTACAAAAGAACTGTTGGGGATCTCAAAGTTAAAGACTAGCAAGGGAGAGAGCAATCATTGGAGGGAGGCCACGATCAATGTACATGCTCACGGAGTAAGGGCATGTTGACTTATGACAATATTTACTTAGTCAATTGGTCTGACAGCCTTTGAAAGTCTTGATGATAGTTTTTGTAATCTACCTCCTCTCTTGAAGTAGGTCATAGATGCAATTGCTCCCATGCCATCCCTCAATCCAAAGTGACTTCCATTCATTCAACTTTAACTTTGACGTGGACACATTCTTCCTTCCATAGTGTTTATGTAATCATTAGCAAATTTGATTTGCATTAATAGAACATCCCAAAGCCCTTTTTCACTATGTATCATAGGAGACCCATTGCGGTAAGCATTCCAGTTTGGTCATTTTCCTAATAGGAAAATCATTTGGTTGAAGCACACTTCTTTCCAATTTGAGTCGTTCCCCCAAGTAGTGAGGCATAAGACTATCTAGTTGCACTTTACTGTGTCTATTATTGAAGGGTAGTGTAAGAACAAGTGACGAATATGTTCATTAGATATGAGATATGGATACTAGCCTCTACGAATTCCCAAAGAGAGTTCTTATTCACTAGCCCAAATAAACATGTGAGGATTAGGAAGAGGACCCTAGATATTTAAACAAATACTTGATTGGCCAAATGGAGAAGGATTGAGATCATTTTTTCCTTAGGAGCGTTGATCTAAAAAATACACTACATGTTGACTAGCCTCTTCAATAGGCCAAAACATCCTTAATTAATGAAAAACCCTAAAATGTAAAGTAGTTCAAGAGAGTTTTTGTGTAAACCCTAATTTAGGAGAGTCCATCCACATCTATAAATAGACAGGTTGCCCACCATTTAGCCCATCCTTTTGTGCAGGTGTCACTCTACCATGCAAATTTCAACCATCAACCACCTACCATCTGTTGTCCAGTCGTCATCAACTGCAGCCCATCACCATCCCACATCCCTAGGTGGCCTATTTTCAACCATCGCCCTACTATTTGGAGATCTCCATCTACTACATCATCATAACACCTGATCTGCCTGCTTTTTCAACATTTGGTGCTAGGAAACGTGCTCCTACCATCTCTCCCACCATGCAACTGCTACAATACCTGCATTTTTGCTATCCCACAAGCCACCTACATCAGCAAACACCTCTCCTATTATTGTATAACAGTTCTTTGCCTCGGGTGATCAATTTTTAGCCTTCTCTAGTGGTAGATTATTGCATTTATGAGATTTTAGCCTTTGAATATTGTGTTTTGGTGAACAACTTGTTGCCCTTTGTTATTCATCACTCTCTCATGTCTGATTGGTAGTTACAATACTCAAGATTTGTCTCCAATGGACATCATACTCCGACGCTCTACTACTCTGCCCTTGACCATTCTGTACACTCTTACATTCATTTACTACATTGATTCATTCACTTCAGAGCTCTCTCTGTTTGTGTTTGTGTTTTTGCATTTTGAGTTTTGCATTTTGTGTTTAGGGTTTGAGTTTTACACGTCACTGTTTGTGTCTTTGTATTTATATCATGGTCATACACTATGATTCCTTGATGTAAACCCTAGCAATTTTACATGGTATCAAAGTCGATTCTTTTGTAAAGAGTATCATGTGGATATTGTGGAGTTTTGCGTAGAGGCACACAAACAACTTGCAATTGAATCATGTTGTCTTATTAAGTTTCTCCATCACTAGAGGCCCTGAGGCATTATGGACTCGACAAGGAAGACAACACCCCATCTTCATCTTCACCTTCTTTGTTTTCTCCTAATCTAGATTTTAGTCTTATGATAGAAGACCAATTTAAAGAGTACTTGCACATTACGTATAGTCGATCGAGCTTACACCCCTCCTACTAGCTTTGATATACCATCTAGATCAGTTGGTAAGGCTGGCCACCTCTTCGATCATGGAGGACATACAACATTTGGGACAACTAGTGACCCATCTTCTTCATCTTAGTCAAGCCCAATGTTAGGTTTATACAACCCTCTTGAGTTGTATGAATTAAAATCCTCTCCTATTTCTCCTTTTAGTGTGTAGGATCCAGATGATTTTCTATGTGTAAAATTCAAAAGAGGGGGCTCTCAAAGTAGATATCCTTCATTGGGTATATCTATATCTTCTAATTCATTTGAGCATATAAACCACTCTTCTCAAATCTCTCCCATCCCACCCTCTTCTATTCCACACCTTGATTTCCTCTCTTCTTCATTCCAAAATCTTGGATTGCACTCCACTTTCGCATGCAATACACTAGGAGTTGGATCCTCCATCTCTACCCCTAGCACTTTCTCCTTCTCCACACCATCTTCTACCTACCCTCACTTGATTGCCTTTTTCCACCCTGATACATTGTATGGGAGAATGCCAACCTTTAACGTTGTGCCTTCCACATACCCACAAGTAAGCACTTCCTTTCATCTTGGGGATGGTAGTGATGTGTATCCCCCTCACCTCCCCTAGACACTCACTTCATCATCTATCAACCTCTTAGATGTAGGGATTTTCCATCTTTTGTTTATGGTGTGCCATCACACACTCCATGGATCACTCCTATATGCATGGATTTTCATCCTCTATCCCACATGTCCCTATCCCTTCTCCATGGGCTACTCATGCAATTTCCATGCCCTTAGCCCATGCCTATATTCAAATTCACTGTGCATACTTCTTGCATGAATGGTGGGCACATTGGGATTAATTGATTCTCAAGTGTACTCCACTCCCCCACCCTATCAGTACCCTTATTACACACCTTATCCATCTCCCAACACTACCACTCCTGTTGCAATGGCTAAGAATGTCTTCATTGATAAGACTCATTTTAACGGGTCGACTTTCAACTTGGTCAAACTTCATGCAACAAGTGCTTGAATCTCAAGGACTTTGGGATCTCGTTATTGGTGTAGAGCCTATGTTGGATTGTTGATTAGCTCACCCTAGTCATGTCTATCAATGGAGAGTCCACAATGCCATAATCAACATTGAGTTAATGCAAGGGTTACTTCCTGAGTTCCACTCTTAGTTACATCATTTTCCCCTCACATCCAAGCATCAGAGTCATCTCATTTATATGGCTATGCAACACGAGATTGCACTCAATGTATCAATCATGATTGCATCCTAAGTTCCACTCTCGATTACATCATTTTTCCCTTGCATCTGAGCAACGGAGTCATCTCATTGATGGCTATGCAACACAAGATCACACTTAGTGTACCAATCTTGACTTTGAACTTCATGAGTTTTCCATTAAGGAAGGGGATGATTTGAAAGTCAAGTTGTATCTTGGTAGTTACTTTTGCTGAATTTGCCACTACTAGCTCTCTGAAGTTAAACAATGATTAGGTTACATTCTTTTTTAATAAGTTGCCTAAAAACTACTTCCATTTCATTCAAACATTATCTTGTTGCCCTAATTACTGATCTTTTATGAGTTTGAGTGTTGGCTGTTGTGGTACACAAGACTTATTTAGAGACGGGGACTGGTTGCCTCTTCTTCGCAAGGAAAAATTGGAGGTGGCAAGAATCCACAAGATGAAAAGGCAAGCCAAAACAAGGGTGACATCCCTTTCTCCAACGGAACCAAATAAACAAACCCATTTGACAATAATTCCCTAAGAAAAATAGGTTTCACACACTACCAGAGATCGTGCCATGTGGACAAGGAGTGTTGAACCAATGCCCAAGGCCTTCCTCATAAGAAACCCTAGTAGACCTCTATGTGACTACCTCCACCCTTGCTTGGACAGTCCATTGGGTTTACGCCTCATGTTGCTACCCCTTGTGCTCCTTCTACCCCAGTGGCTACTCTATATGTGGCACCTAGACAGCCTCAACAACCAATATCTTTTAGTACTCCTAGAGGATTAACTGGTTGGTCTGCTAGCTCCCCACCCATTGCACTCTTTGTATGCATTCCTAGGTCATCTTTTGCACCTTCATCTAGGACCCCTTCTCCACCTTGTCAAGTGTTTCATTAGTAGAGACTTGCTAATGGACATAAATGATGGTTGCCCCATCTTTAGGCATTTCATTAGTAGAGACTTGTTGATGTGATGGTGGCCCTATCTTTAGTTTTTCCTTCTTCAATCTTTCGTTGCATCATTCACTCATAGATCCACACTTATTGCATTATTCTTTCACTTGGCCTTACTTTTCTACTTTGTTTTGCTTTAGAGTATCTCACTACTGACCTTTGTTTTGTAGATTATGATATCTTTTGTAGGGTTTTGCATTTCAGTGTAGGGCTAATATGCAAATTTGCACTGGTCCTTCCTAGGTTGGAGAAATGGGATACACACCATTCCTTTCATGGTTTCATCTTCCTAGGAGTTTCGACCTTCTACAACCATGGAGGCTTTCCCTCCTGAGGTGAATCATGCAATGTCTCTCTTTGATGCTATCATGGCAATGACAAGAACAAGAAGGAGAAAAATATGAAGGACTCAACAGCAGTGAGACTGCTCCTTCATTGCCACCTTTCTCTATTCAAAGGAGATTGAGGATACTCCTCTAGCGACCTCTAATGCAGTGATGATGGGCTTGCCCATATGTGTCTAATGCATCGGTGAATTCTCATAGATGATAACTCTTTGGTCCCTATCAAAGGCAAAAGGTGATATGAAAGTGATTCTAGATGGGAAAGGTGGTACCCACACATTAGTTCTCCATGTGCCAATTTTGGTATATCATCTTCTTTCAGTAAGCAAGATTTGTGCTCTTGATCTTACAATCAGGTTTGATGAGGACTCTTTTCGAGCTCTTGATGGAGATTCTCGACAAGCTTCACACAGGGCTAAGTAGCCCTTGAAGCTTATTTCAATGGATTTTGTGGACCGATGTGAACATAGTCCCTTAAGGTGACTTTATACTTTATCCTAATTGTTGATGATTTTAGTAGGATGACTTGGGGGCATTTCTTGGACTTGAAGTCTAAAGCATTCTCACACTTCAAGGATTGGTTGATCTTTTGAGGAGAGTAAGTCTGGCAAAAAACTCAAGACCGTGCATTTCTAACAAAGGAGGAGAGTTTGTCTCCAATGCACTAGCCAAGTTTTTGCACATTGTGGCATTCACTAGGAGTTTGCCAACACGAACATACCTTAGGAGAATGACAGTGGAAGAATTGGAGTGTGATCAAGATGGTGTAGATTATGATGGAGCATCAGCAAACATCTTAGTGCTTATGGGACGAAGCATTGGCCATTGCTATCCACATCCTTGATTGATCCCCTACATCAGCAATGGTTGGTATGACACCTTTTGAGGCTTACTTCGGTCAAAAGCCAAATGTGTCTTATTTTAGGGTGTTTGAGTGTGATGCTAATGTTCACATCCCAAAGAAATAAAGGGTTAAGTTTGAAGTGGCTTCCAAAAGATAGGTATTTGTGGCTCATAGCTCGCAATCCTAGGGATACATGCTTTATGATCACATTTCATGAGAAGTATATATGAGTTGAGATTTTTGGTTTGTGGAGTTTTTAGTTGTAGAGGGGGGTGTTGAACATCTTGTATATGGAGATCCAATGGGAGACTAAGTTAGTGCCTTTGGAGCTTGTGCCTCCAGAGGCAACATCCCTAGTGGAGGAGGAGATTGCTTCACTATTAGATTCACTTGTTGAGCTAGCCTTTGGAGCTTGTGCCTCCAGAGGCAACATCCCTAGTGGAGGAGGAGATTGCTTCACTATCAAATTCACTTGTTGAGCTAGCACCAATGGTTGATGTTCCAAAGACTTCGACAGATGCAAAGTGGCAAGGGGAGTATCCACATCCTCCTCATCGAGCACGTGATACACTCCATGGTGCAAGAATTGAGGGAGTTCCTAAGGAGTGGCAGGATGGTTCGTGGCGATCTCAGCGGAACCAAGCACACTCCATCAAGCTTGTTTATATTAACTATTGTTTTGATGTCTCATTCCATATAGGATAGGGAGCCCACCTCTGTGCAAGAGGCTTTGCAGTCACAGTAGTGGAAGAAGACTATGGAACAAGAGTTGGATGTGATTGAGCAGAATGGCACTTGGAATCTTATGACATGGTCCATTCATCATCAAAAGGTGATTGGAGTCTATGTGGGTGTCAAAACTAAGAGGTGTGCTCTGATACCATGTCAAAATAAGGGATGATGTAGAGAGACAATAGGATTTGTGGGAAGTAACATAGAGTATGTATGACAAACACTTAGAGAGAAGAGAAACTCAAAAACACAAGGGCACAGTGATGATACATTGAATCATGCTATGAGAAGAAAAGATGACACGACAAAGCCAAAGCTCAGAAGATAACTACATTATCCTATCTAAATCAAGCAACAACACATGTGGGAAGTCTACACAGTGAAGGGAGCGCAACATAATCATCTAGGCAGTGGGCTATTAAAGAAATCAATGGAAGGTGAAGGGCAACTATCAAGGGAGTGTGAACCACAATCCTCTAATGCTATCAAAGATATGGGAGATGATCACCAACTGATGTTGAGGGAGTGAACCATAGTCCTCTAATGCTAGGGAGTGACTTGGGCAGCAAAATGCAAATCCGAGAGTGTCACGGTTGTCAAATGCAAGGAGAGCAAACCAGATAATGCTGACAGCAGGTGGATAATGATGATGCTAGGTGATGGAGGATGAGTTGTGTTGCAAAAACATAGGTACCGGTAGCCTTTGTGATAGATGAGTGACTCCTAGTGATGGAAGAGGTGCCAAGCTGTAAAAACGCAGGTCTTAGCAGCCCTTGTGATAGACGAGTGATGCCAATGATGGAGGAGGAGTTAGGCTGCAAAAATGCAAGTCGTCCCAAACAACCCCTGAGATAGATGAAATCACTGAGGCTAGGTGATGTACATTGTCACTAGAGGCTAGGTGATGTACATTGTTGTTAGAGGCTAGAATAATGATGCCAAGCTAGAGATGACGACACTGGGCAAGGAGAAGATCTCCACACTGAAAAATATAGGTGAAGGTGGAGCCTGATAGAGAAGGGTGTTGACACATACTAGATGATGGTGATGCCAGGTGAAAGATGCCCCAAACGCAAGGCCTGATGATGGAATAGAGGGTGCCTAAAGCAGAAGAGGAAGGATGAAGGCAGCCCTAAGCCACAATTGCAATGTCCTCTTGAAGGGGTACGAGGGCAATGGAAGGGGCTGATGAGAGGAGGGAATGGCGATGGAGGAAGAGGGGTGAAGAATGATTGAAGAGTGGTGGGGTGGTAGAAGTAAAGAATGAATGAAGTGACTGGCTATTTATAGGCATAAGCTATCTAGGGTGGCACACCATTGTGTGGGCACCCACTAAAAAAGTGGCCAAAATGTGGGCACCAATCCTTTTTGGGGCTATCAGTGCAAAACCCTAAATGAAATGTGTAAACTAAAGAAGTGGTTTCTCAATAATGGGTCTTTAAGACCGAGTACCACAACAATGGCACTCTAAATAAACACAAGGCATGACTCGTTGCAAAAGAATTTGCACAAAGGCTAGGAGTGGATTTCCATAATACCTTTGCACTTACATCTCAGATGGCTACCATTAGGGCTTTTCTTGCCTTAGCCAGCTATAATCGATGGCTTGTTTATTAGCTTGATGAAAATTTTGCATTCCTTAATGAAGATTTGAAGGAGGAGATCTACGTTAAGTAGTCTCCTAGCTTTTCCTTGTCAAATAACAATATATACATGTTGAAGAAGGCCCTTTACGGCCTCAAATAGGCTTTGCATACTTGGAAGGAGGAGATAGAATCGTCCCTCAAAGGGAAGTTAGGATATTAGCACTCCTCTATCGATCTCTAGTTGTATGTCCACACCTTAGCGAGAGGGAATGTGCTACTCATGCTTTATGTGGATGATCTCATTTTGATAGGTGATCAATGCTAGTAGAAGGTCAAGCAAACAAAGGAGGCACTATATGAGATGTCCAAGATGATGGATACGAGCCTTTCTCGCTTCTTTCTAAGTCATGAGATGGTGTCAGGTTCTTTCTACTCCCATGGATCTGACGTGGAAGGCTATGACCCACATAGATTCAATCACGGATGCTACCCACTATAGACAGTTGATTGGGTTGTTGATATGGCTTCTTAATACTTGAATTGATTTGTGTTTTCCTATAGGTTTTCTTGTAGGGTTCATGAGTGAACCCAAGCTGGTTCATTGGCAGGATGCTATTAGGATTTTGGATTTTTTGAGGGGGGACCCAACCTAGATATCTATTATCTAACAGGTACAAGAGATTCAACCTTGGTCCTAGAAGGTTGGATGGGCTGGAGATGTGGATCAACGGAGGTTAATAATAGGATATTGCTTCACTTTGGATGCAAATGCTATCTCTTGGAGTTGCAAGAAGCAACCCCCTGTTGCCCTATCATCTACAGAGGTAGAGTATCGAGTGGCATCTCTTCTACCGCATGTGAGACAATGTGGCTTTGATGATTATTAGGAGAGCTTTGGCTGTCATCAGACACGTCCTACTACACTACATTGCAACAATGAGAGTTGCATTGCTTTGGCACGAAATCTCATATTCCATGCCAAGTTGAAGCACATTGAGATATAGTACCATTTCATTCGGGAGAAGATATTGGATGATCATTGTTGTTGTGTATTGCAAGACGGAGGACAACTTGGAAAATTTGTTTATAAAGGTTCTTCCTCAGGCCGTTCGCTGAGAAGGGTTGTTAAAGATTTGTTCCTCCCCTAGATAGACATTGGTAGTTTACTATTGTACAATTAGTACTCTCAGGCACAATTCCGTATTTCCTACTTTTAGCTCAGATAGTTCTATACTGTCACCAAAACATTTCCAACACATCCAATAGGCAGGCCAAACATGCCAAGTAGGATGCCATGCGGCAGTTAGTCTTTTTTGTGTAACATTATTATGATTATTTTATTCAATGATTGTATTTTTGCAGTAGTCGACCAACTTTTAACTAGCCAACTTGGTCGAAATTTCCCTGTTTTTTGGCCTAATTATCTGTTGCGTTGCCCCAGTCATTTTTTGCTAGCTTTTTCAAGTGGAGAGAGAGATCGACTCGTAGAGATATATTCGACAACATGTGTATACATTTTCCTTCTTTATTGCAGCATTAATGTAATGCGAATTCCCATGTTCCATTGTATCTTTTCTCTCTCCTTCTTCTCTCATGTTCATTTTTTTAAAGTCTGGTCATATGCTTCTACATTAGTTGCACTTTGACAGAGTCTAAAGCAATGAAAAGAGGAAGATCCAAGCTTGGATGGTATCCCAATGGATTCAAAATGAAATTTATGATCATTTTTCCAAAAGTCCCCTTTGATAGCATGCTTATATACAAAATGAGTAGAAGAACTAGGACTTAACTACAATGTTGAAAATTCGAGACATAAAATTTGTAAAATTCATAGCACTCAAATACTTAGATAATATGAAATTTTGATTAGGAAAGGGCAAGAAGGATTCGTTAGAGATAGATATACCTTTGATATATCATTATTACTATGTGAGAGGTTATAAAGTATTCCAAGAAGACTAGACATAATTCTATCTTGTTCAAAATAGACTTTGATAATGTTTAGGACAAATTGGATGCCCATTCTTCATCCAACTTTTGGAAGCCTTAGGATATGGGAAGAACATTATGGTATAGATCAAATATTATATTGCAAATGCTAATATTTGAGAGTTGGTGAATTGGAAATTAACAAAGCAACTTTACTTATCATCCAATCATCTATTTGGCAAGGGTGTCCCCTTGCCACTTTACTGTTTGCAAGAGTGGAAGAATCAAGTTGGCCAAAAGAAGATGGATTCGATTGCCCCTCTATTGATTGCACAACAATCAAATGGATTAGGTTGACTAATACAAGATGCAGTTAACAATGGAAAAATCCATAGGATTAATCTTCCTAGAGACTTGTCTCAAATGTGCCTATACCTATTTGCAAATGACACAAAAAGGTTGAGAGGAGTCAGGAAATGAAGGAATGCATGGCCATCTACTATTACAAATGCACAAGGTTGGAAGTAGGACATCAATGACATTGGAACACAATGTGAAAGGTGGGATGATTTCAAAGTGCTCTAGCAAGATGTGCCTTCATCCCTTTTTGTGTCACTCACTCCTATACTGCATAACTAATTGGAGACCAATAAACTTTTTCGATAGATGAATTGCTAAATGACTTATTTCAGCCTAAGACACCCAAAAGAGGGTTGAAGCCTTTCCATAAATAATGATAAATCCCATATTATAGGATCATCTAGGTGGAAGAAGCTAATTAATTACATTATTTTTAGCGCAATCCATATCACCACAAACAACAACCAACTCACAAAGAAGACATGGCTCGGCTAGAACAAGGAGAATACAGAATACAAGGGTAGAGGTTTTGGATTTTGAAACATTACAGGGGTAGGTTGTATTCTATATCACCACAAATAGCAACCAACTCACAAAGAAGACATGGCTCGGCTAGAATAGGGAGAATACACAATACAAGGGTAGAGGTTTTTGGATTTTGAAACATTATAGGGGTAGGTTGTATTCTATATCACCACAAATAGCAACCAACTCACAAAGAAGACATGGCTCGGCTAGAACATGGAGAATACACAATACAAGGGTAGAGGTTTTGGATTTTGAAACATTATAGGGGTAGGTTGTATTCTATATAGTTTTCTTTAACTTTAAGGAGTGTATACTACAATAAAAAATCATGATTGTGTTCAAATGTTTTGTAAAGCATCAAGCTCAATGGTGAATCAAAAGGGCATAAATCCTTGGGGGATCATCTTCTCAAGCTAACAACAAATATGGCTCTCCCTCAATTGCTAATGCAAGAGATGATGCTATGTGGATTCTAATAGAAATCTATTCTAGCCATTCAACAAGAAATACATAGTGAGCGTGACAACATACTCTTCCTTACGCCAAATGACCTATAGATGTACAAAGTGCCTAACAAAAACAACTCCAAGTGGCATAAGAATCTCCTTGTAAAGAAATTGCTAGAATCACAAAGGCACAGACATCGATGTGGAAAACTCAAAACCTAAACGCAAAACATAAAACAAAAAACCACAAATACAAACAAAGAGAGAAGGAAAACTCTAAAGAAAATGACTCAATGTAGTAAATGAATGTAAGAGTATACAAAATGCTCAAGGGCAAAGCAATAGAGTATTAAAGTGTGATGTCCACTAGAGATAGATCCCAAGTGTTATAACCACTACTTGGACATGAGAGAGTGTTGAATAATGAAGGGCAATAGGCTGGTCACCAAAATAGAATAGTCAGAGGCTAAAATATGGTAAATATAACATTGTACCATTAGAGAAGGCTAAAAATTGATCACTTGAGGTAGAGAAATGTTAGGCGATAATAGGAGAGGTGTTTATTGATACAAGTGACCTGTTGGATAGCCAAAAATGTAGGTACAATCACCTAGTGGGCAGTAGCAACTTGTCGCCTGGCACCAAATGCTAAAAACGTTGATTGATCGGGTGCTATGATGGCACAGTAGATGGAGACCTCCAAAAAATAGGGTGATGGCTAGTAACATGCCACCTGGATGGTGATAGTGGGTTGCAATCGATAATAACTAGACATTAAATGGTAGATGGCTGATGGTTGAAAACTGCATGGTAGAGTGAGAAACCTTCCCAAAAGGATGAGTTGAATGGTGGGCAGCTTGTTTATTTATAGATGTAGATGGACCCTTCCATATTAGGGTTTACATAGAACCTCTATCAAACCACTCTTCATTTTAGGGTTTTTCATTAATTAAGCATATTTTGGGGCTATTTAAAAGACCAATCAACATGTAATGTATTTTTAAGCTCAACATTCCTTCTCAAGCCCAAATGGCTAGAAAGGAAAGCCAACCGAGTTTTACCCTAGGGCATCCCACCCCAAAGCAGCTAGGGCATTGGACAAAGGATGTATGATGGTTGCCCAATGGCCTACCAAGACTACATAGGTCATGGTTATTTTATCGAGGGAGTCCTCACAGAGGCAGGACATCAGACAAAGGGTGCATGTTGGGTGCCCAATGGCCTACCAAATCCTACGAAAGTAGATGGAATCACATTGAACTTTTTCTTTTGGGTGAAAAGTGTGATTAAATATAGCATATAGGAGGGGGCAGCAGCCTTTTTGGTGATCCCAAGCTACAGGTGACAACTTTCATGGCTATTTGAGTAGGGCAACAATAATTTTTTAGTTTTTCTCATGATGAAACTGTTGAATTTCTCTCTCTATAATATTCTCTCTCATCCTGCAACATCTCTCAAGTTATCTCAATAAAATCCAATAATTTAAGTCATCGGAGATGGAGATATTCATAAATCTCTTATGTGAACCCTAATTTACAACAAAAATTAGGTTGTTCCTTTTCTTTTCTTATCCAGCTATTGAGATGAGTTGGGAGCCTACAAAAGGTATAGTTTTGGTGAAGTTCTTGTAGTCCAAATTAAGGCAAAGTATTGGTCTCCAACTCCTTAAACTCTCTTTCTCATCTTTCTTATGAATCAATTTAATGACCCCCTCATTGATGGAGAGGAGAGCCCCATAATGCATAGCCTCTCTACATACTAAAAGTAGAGGGGAGATCACTACCTTAGAAAATTGCTAGAAAAATTCATTGGGTAGCCCATCTATTGTTGGTGATTTACCTTTAGCTAAGGACTCGATGGTAGCTTCAAGTTTGGCCTTCTCAAAATCTTTGTCAAGGATTTTAGCGATCTCAAGAGATACTAGTTTTTGCCTACATAATGAGACCTTGGCCTTGGCTTTGGTTTGTTGAGCAATGGGGGGGTTGATACTACTAAAGATCTCATAGAGATATTGATGTGCAATCTCTAGATTTTCTCCTTGTGTGACAGCTATCATTCCATCCTTCTTCCTAAGCACATGCATCCTCTTTTTTATTTGCTTTTGTTTTAGTGCCTAAAATGTCTCTTTAGTGGGTATATCACCTTTGTGAGGCCACCAGGCCCTAAAGTATTGTTGAAGACTATCAATATCAATGAGCTTCTCTTTCAATAGAGCTACTTCACTACAATAAGTTCTTCCTATAAGTGGATAGCTTCATTATCTATTTTAGCTTCTAGTTTAATGACTTATTGATATGTTTGTGCTCTCCTTTGTTGCCTAATGTGGGTAAGAGTATGTTTGGCATTGGCAAGAAAAGATTGGACTTCTTTAACAACCACGATCCAAGCCCTAGCAGGACTCCCCTAAGTCAAAAAGTGTCTATTCTAGATTTCCTAGATTTCTTTTTGGATGTATTGGAACCTAAAGAGTCTTGAGTTTCCATGAAACCATCCCACCTTAAGTATTTCCTATGAGATTTGGAACAGACTGGTCATGATGGGCTTATGGTCAGACAGTACTATGGTTTGTAGGATCTTTTATATACAATCCATGTATGTCCCTTAGAGTCCTAAAGAGACATAGCAACATTCCAATTGGGCTTTGTAAAGATGAGTGGGGCACTGGTTATTAGCCGAAGTAAAGCTCCCAAAAGGATTGGCATCTGTAAGCATGTCAAAGACTTTTAGACTATCCCATTCCTTCTTGTCTACCCCTTTCAATGTGAGGCCTCTCCTCTTGAATCTATCCTCAATGGCTACTATTACCATGTTAAAATCCTCAGTTAAGATGATAGAGTATTGGATGGTTCTTATGGATTGCCACAATCTTGCCCTTGTCCACCATACTTCCAGCTGCATAGACTGAGACCATTGCCAAACCTTAGTTTTCACAACAATCCAATGATTTCCTAGAATAGAGAGGATCTCCATCACTTACTTGTTTACCCTTTTGTGGATCCCTAAGGTTGTGCCACCCCTCAACTACATGTTTGTGGCATCCTAGATACAGTCATGAGAGAGAGCTTATAGATTTCTCATTAGAAGCTCCCCTTGGGCTTATAATTTCTTGAAGGCAAAGAAAGTTAGGCCGTAAGGCTTCTTGGTAGTAGAGCCAATTACTAATAACTTTAGAGCTTAGGAGGTACATTAGAACCTTTGTATTATATGACATAATTCTGAGTGTTTTATCCATTACTTCTTATTGAGTTTAGAATTTGAGGCTCTGCCTCTTGAGCCCTTGCTCGTAGCAATAGGGTTACCAAAACCATGATCAGATTTGGAAAGACCTCTTGTTAATTCCTGATGTTTTTTGTTTTTCGTTTTTTTTTTGGGGGGGGGGGGGATAGAGACACACACACACACACATGCTCTTTATTAAGATACATGCCATGGTCTCTCATAGAACATCCTCTTCCTCAACTTCCTTCCTTTCCAATGTCTCTCTCGTCTTGTTAGTTTCTTCGAATGGGTGGTTTAAGTCATGGTCATGGACTTCTTTCCCAAATTCTTTCTCTTTCATATTCTCATCCTAAAAATTTTGAGTC
This sequence comes from Lygodium microphyllum, assembly GCF_053477565.2. NCBI lineage: Eukaryota > Viridiplantae > Streptophyta > Polypodiopsida > Schizaeales > Lygodiaceae > Lygodium > Lygodium microphyllum. The sequence goes on from NC_141158.1 coordinate 32,584,449, forward strand.
CCATTGACAAATTCTCCTTGTTCTAAGGATTCACTTTTAATAACATATATAGGTTGTTTACCTTCAACTTTTGTGAGGTCCTAGAGTTTTCTAAATTGATGAATAGAGATGCATACATGTTGTTGTTCTTACCCTTGGTTTGGTTTCCTTTTCTCTAATGATTGTTTTTGGTGGTCTTGGACCTTTGCTTCTTGTTGTGGACTTTTTGGAGTCCTTGCTCATCTACTTCAATAGCTTCTACATTCACCATGTCACCCCTTTCAAAAATAGTCACAATGAGGTGGCCCTACTTAAAGCATTTGAAGCATGCATTTGGTGTGTTCTTATAAACTACATGTAGTGTATGTAGGGCCATCCCTTGGTTATTTTGAAACATAGACTAGAAACTTTTTTTATCTAGCTTTATATGATAAATTAATGCGCGAATCAATAGAATCTGGTAAGCAAGCCATTAAGATATGTCATAATGGTAAGATACTCTAGAAATGTATTTCAGATTGCCTCTCTATTGTTCCATATATTGTCAATATCACGTAAATATATGTGGCCAGATTTAGGTTAAGAAAGGCAATCAAGAACTTTATTAAATACCTTGGGAGTTTTCGATTACTATTATCTCCTTAAGTTTCTTACAAATGTCAACATCAACCAATATTTGGGGGTGCCACCTTGGATGGATGTGAGATTGGCACTTACCCCAGTATCTTCCCCAAAGAGGAAGCTATTAATCCAAGGAAGCCATAATAGGGGGTGAAGCAGGTCAAGGAATTCAACCTAGAGATAGGGATGGATGTTGGAGAGTGAGGGTCCATGCAATGAGAAATCTTCCTTGAATCCACGTGAACAAAGAGTGGGTCTCTTACTTTGGAGTGATTTGTTAGAGTCTCGACTTGGATTGATTCGCCTAAAACTTAAAGGGAGCAAGCAAGACCTCCTCCTCTGCGAACATAACATTCTAAATTGGTGGTTTCGAGAGAAATTGTTGACGTGGTGTTTTCTACATTAGTTCAACGCCAACTTCACTACGATCATCAATCCATGTATTCAAGACAATCTCTAAGGTCATTTTCCTTACATTTAGTTATACTTGCAGCTCGTTATAAAGATGGTGCTTTTGCAATGTAATTGCATAATAGTATTTCTTGTGTGATATATTCACATGTTGACCATCATAAAGCCTTTTCGTTTGTGCTTTTGAGCCTTTTTCCTTTAGCTCAAAAGCACCTGACAATCAAGCAAGATGAAATGTTGGTGTTTATGCAATTATATTGTAATGCAAGTAAATTATGAGGGTGTGTCGGTCTTGATTTGGATTGCAACTTTCTAGATGATGTAGCAATCACTTTTGCATCAATAGTAATTAAGAGTTTGAAAGGCACATGTGTACATCCTAAAATGTATCCTCATTATACTACAAACATATGCATAAATCAAGCAAAGAAGATACAATGGACAAAGTGTTAGATGTACACTTTTCCTTTCATTAGTTTGAGTATGTTTGATAGCAAGCAACATCATCTACAAGGTGTCGTGCTTGCTTACAACGAGCAACCAAAATTGGTGTGTAGTTTAAGTCCTAATATTGGGAATGCTAGATATCAGCTTTTAAACTTCTATGATGTAAGGTTTGGTTCCTAGTAAAAAGTCCCTCTAAATTTGGGAGACAAGTTCCAAATCTAGTCTAGATGCTTATAAGGACGAAAAAAATTTGGATGTCTACAATTCAATAAAGTTAATTTAACATCCATTTGGTAAACTTGTCTTTTCTTGTGAGTAGCCATTGCAAGCATGTGTGAATAGTGCTCATTCTAGCAATTGAAATGAATGATTATTGAAAATCAAACCCTTAAACTTATGAAAATCCTCATAGAACTAACGTTCTAACTTTATACTTTCCTAGGATGCCATTAGCCTTAAACTTTACCTTTTAGACCCACTTGGTGCCCATAACTTCCTCTTTTCTAGCTAATCCACTCTTCATGATACTATCATACTCAACTTACATAGCTGCTCTCTATCCTAGATCTGCAAGTGCTTCCTCTAAGTTAGCTGGATCCTTTGCTTTTCTCGCAATCTCAACTATTAAGGCCATATTGACTATGTGAGCAAAAGCCTATCTTTGCTCCTCTATGCTCTAGGACCTCCTTCATATATCTACATTTTTCTCAATAGTTTTAGGTATAGGATTATTTCAATTATAAAGTTGCTTACCCACTGCAGTAATGAATTTTCCACTGATGTGATGATAGGCTGGTGAACTTTCTCTCCATCATCTAAAGATGATGATTTCTACTCCTTAATAAGGATAGGAATAGCTTGTGGGACAAGTTCATAGTGGACTAGTTCTTTGCTTGGTAATAAATTGAAAGAATTTGCATTTTCCTCATCAACTGTTTGTTGCTACTTTGTGAACATCACATCACAACTTGCTATGATCTTCTTTGCCTCTTGGTCATACAATTTGTAAGCCTTTTACTTATCCCTATAATCCAAGATACATTTGGTACTTTTCGATTTTAACTTGTTTCTCTTTTCCTTTGGAACATGTGCTTAGCATTCATATCCAAAAGTTCTTAAGTGTGAGACAAATGATTTCTTACTAGTATAGGCCTCATGATGAGTTTTTCCTTTGCTTTGTGTAGCTTCAGTTGAGAATGCAGACTGCAATATTAATAGCTTTTTCCCAAAATTGGTTTTGCCCCTACGTATGCACTTTGCCATTTCTAGAATAGTGTGATTTTGGCATTCAACAACGCCCTTCTGCTAAGGTGTATGAGATATCATCAATTGATTCTTGATACCCTTACTCTTGTAAAAGTTATTAAACTCTTTTGGTTTGAACTCACTATCACAATTTGTTCCAAATTTATTTACACTTTTTCATTTTCATTCTTGGTCATTATTCAAACTCACCAAAAGCTTGAGCCTTAACTTGAAGGAAGTACACCCACATCTTCCTACTATAGTCATCAACAATCAACATGAAAGAAGAAGTTCCCTCCAAGGCTTATATAGGTATCTTATCGCACAAGTTAGTAGTATGCACCAAATCTAGAGGAGCCTTTGTTCTATTCTTGGTTTCTTGTGAAAATGTCTTTCTCGATTACCTCTCTGTTACTTGCCCATCATACAAGCTTCACATGGTTTCTTCATTTTAGTTATTGCAAGTAGGCAAGCAACCATACCTTGCTTATGCATCTCCTTTAACATTGCAAATCCGATGCAGCCAAATCTTTCACACCAAAGTTGACTTGTGCCTACAGTAGTAGTGGCTGTTAGAGCACTTAGCTCATATAGGTTGTTCCTTCTTTTTCTATACACCTATCATCCATCTATTTTTCACCCTATCAAAGTTCTTCCAACTAGCCTTAAGCTCTTCACCTGTCACCTATCTAGATTGCCATCTAATCTTCACAATGAAAGCACACAAGTAGATAGAGCATCTTGTTTGAAATTAAAGAAGATTTTATTCTTCTCTCAATTTGACTGTAGCCTCTATTACTTGCTCAAATTTTGTATACTACATTGTGTAACTTTTATATGGTATCAAAGCCTAGGGGACTAGCAAGTGCTTCAATAGCATAGAGACACAATATCAACATTCCCAAGAGCGGCTCTGGTACATCAAGTAGTGGTGCTATTGTATTAGCAATTCAAACATTGAGAATTCATCTACCAGCCTTCAACAAAGGCAAGCTAGATAGTACAAACAACACTTTATGGAAGTTTCAAATTGCAACTATCCTTGATTTTTATGAATTTTTTAGAGACAATGATGGGGATTGACCCAAAACCACAAGCCATCCTTGAACCATCAAATTCAAGTGTAATGATTCCTTGAAATGCTAATGTTCTAGTGGACTTGGAGATGAAGGAACATAGATACAGTACGTTGTCGTGCCGCTACGCACACACCGTGTGAAAAACTCTAGAGTGCAGCTTTCTTATTGATCTAGAGAGCCAATGCCATTTTAGACATTAATGTTAGTGTCTGTAGTATGGATGGTTCAAACATATTAGACTTTTGGACACGTTTAGCCAATTTTTGATATTTTAGATATTATCTCTTGTAAAAATCTATAAAAGCGTAGAAACTTCTAGATTAGGATGACATGTAAAAGAAAATAGGTAGCTTTCAGCAATTTTGAGAGGATTTTATGTAAAAAGAAAGACTAGCAAAATTGCATGACGCACGATCGTTGTTTTCAGGCAATGAACAACACTCCAAAGTGGGAGATAAAGGAGGAGTGATATGGCAGAATCCTGGTTAGGTGTCCTGCGTCCTAGTATTTTACCCTCCTTTTGGAGCCAATGGAGACATCAGATGGGCGATCTGACTAGCATAGAGGAATGCATTATTTTATGCACGTTTTTGTTTACAAGAGATTTATCTTCTCTTAATGCATAAATAAATTGACTGGCTTCACCTCTGTGAGTATTCTTCTACATATTCTATTTCTTTCTGTGAGTATTCTTCTCTATATCTTCTATTTCTTTGAACCCCTTCTCTTCCGTCTACTCCTCTTCTTGAATTTCCCTTCACCTTGCTGTCTCTTACCCCCGCGGTAGACTGTCAACCCCAAACGCTTTGACAGTGGTGAACCGATGTAAAAGTCAACATTAAGTGTGTAAAGATGGGGGATTCTACAGCTTCAAGTGGTAGTGTTGCTTTACAAGAGATGATTGCTTTGTTGTAGCAACAACAACATCAGCAATTGTTGTTACAATCACAGACGCAAACTCGGCAGGAAGCATAAAGAATTGATTCCTTATTTGTGAATGCATTGTAGACAGTGGGACAAGAATTGAAGCAGTTTAAAGGTCAAAATATTTCGGTCTTCATCTGATTTTATGAAGAAAATATGTTTCATGGGGTACTGCAGTATGCATGGAGTCGGCCATGCATGCATTGCATGATCGGATTGATGAGTTACATAGAAGGGATTTATAGATTGGATTGGAAAGCCCAATAAAGGGTTGACTGCTATAGCTTTGCTTTGTGAATTTGAAAGTCGATATGCGCAGTTGGATGCCGATGAGCAGCAATCATTGGAGAGTCAAAAATTTGATTTGTTTCTAAAGGTTGTAGATCCTATTTTGCAGGAGAAGCTAACTGATCATTGGGAATATGCCTCTTTTGAAATGGGGCTGAAACTAGATTGGACTAATGTAATTGAGGCAGTACATATGTTGATAAAGAGAGAGCAGATGAAATTAAGACGAGGTACAAGAAAAGTGGTTGAAATTAAGATGAGGTACAGGCACCACACCTGGCAGTGCTCAGAAGGGGGTTGAAATTGTAGCCAAGGCACTTGTAGCTATGGTGGAACAACCGGTTATACCTATTGGTCCGGCTCTTAAAGGTGATGTTGTGGATGAATTAATTAAAGGCACGTGTGATTTGAGGCTGAATTTGACAAAAATATATGCAAAGGTCGAAAAGTTAGATGCTAAGGTAGAAGAGAAGGCTCGAGCGACAGCCCAAAGGCCATATAAAGAAGGATACAAGAGGACATGCATTTGGTGTGACAATTTACAGCATGAAAATCGAGATTGTACAGCCTACCATAAAGCAGAAGCAAAAAGATTAGTCTTTTGGAAAGATGGCAAAATACATGCAACAGAAATAGGCCAAATTTTGAAAATGGTGGCAAAAGAGGTTGGAAGAGATAGCTACAAGGACAACATTTGTTACCATAGATGTAGCCACATATGGATTGAGAATTAAAATGATTGATGAAGCTCATAAAGGAGGCATGGCTGAAGCAAAATCTCGTGTTTGGATGCAAGCATTAGATTGCATGGAAAAAGGCAAAACAGTAAAGTCTAAATTAGCTGATGCAAGTCAGAGTGAACGAGGAAAAACAACAGGATGGAATGCATAAATGGATTCATTTTCATCCTATACTTATTTGGTTGAGGTTCATAATCAAGAAGCTCTTGTGGAAGAAAAGAGAAGAAGAGATGAGGACACTACTGGTCCTTCCTCTTCAGGCCCATCTAAATGCATAACATGAAGTAAAATGAAGCAACAGAAAGAGGCTGAAAAAGCCATACCTGAGCATCTTATGGAGGACGCATCTCAAGAGAAGAAACAAGAAGGAAAGAAAAGGGGCAAGCATCCCGGTTACAGGTTACAATTGGATCTTAAGACTGCCACAAACCTTAAAAGGGTCTTGGAAGATTGCATACTTGGTATTAGAGTGTAATTCACACTTGGCGAAGTTCTTGGAATCGCAAAGCGTGAGTTTCATGATGCAATTATTGATATGCTAAAATGAAAAAGATAGTTTGATGGTGAAGTTTTGCAAGCATTGATGTAGGTTGACAAAGACATAGAGAAACATCTTCAGAGGCGCGATATGATAATGCATGTAATGTTGTTTTGGAACAAGCTGGTGTTGAAAATAATGGGAGTATAGACAACAAGCTTGTGGCTAAAATTGGTCTTATGGGTAGCACTAATCATGGAGAGAAGGCTATGTATAATGGGGATGTCCATCAACAAGCACATGAAGAAGAAGATGCTTATTTTATTCCAAGTAGCCATTATTCACAAACGCATTGGACTTGTGCTACAATAGAGACAATTGTTAAATTGGGAGAAAGAGAGACGCCTTGCATAGCTCTCTTGGATCATGGTTCCAAAATCAATGTTATGGCACACAGCTTGTATGAGAATGGAGGTTGGTCGATTGATGTAGATCCGAGACGGCGCATGCGAGTAGCAAAAAATTCATTAGAGGATCTTTATACAGCTTGTCCGAATGTACCCGTGACTATTGGAGATGTTAGGGATGAATATCATTTTTTTGTGCAAGATTCATGTAGTTTTCCAGTGATTTTGGGACAATCCTATATTTCAAAATCAAGATTGGAAACAAAAGCCTTAGATGATGATTCTTCATATGCTCGGGTTCGGAGTAAAGACAATACAAAGGTGGTATAGTTTCTCACTGTTTGTGTGAATCATCCCCGCAATCGAGATAGGCTGCATGATAATCCCATGCCACCTAATGCATGAGAGTTTAAGGGTTTTTAAATAGCACCATTGTAAGTGGAGGCTATGGTAGTGCCTTTAGAAAGATAATTATGCCTGCAAGAAAGGGAGAAACTGTGTTTGTGTCTAGATTGCAAGAATGGACAGCATGTAGTCTTGGCCATGTGCAAGGCTAAAAAGAAATATGTAGGATGGGCTAAAAAAGAGCTGAAGACATATGATTTGATGGCTGCAAATGAAGGTATTTCAAGGCTATTTTCAGGGCTGGTTGATGTTGATAAAAAGGCTAAAATTTTGCAACAATTAATGTTGAAAACATGGCAAAAAAAAAGTTATTTATGTTGACACTTTAGAGATGTATGAAGTCATTCAAGAGTTTGTTGAGCATGAACATGAGACTATAGAAGATGAAGACATTGACATGACAGAGGATACTTCTTCTGACACTGCAGATCGATAAGACTTTGGCACATGTTGGAGAATGTGCAGGTTAGGAGGGGGTGGATGTCGTGTCGCTACGCGCACACCATGTGAAAAACTCTAGAGTGTGGCTTTATTATTGTTCTAAAGTGTCAATGCCATTTTAGACATTAGTGTTAGTGTTTGTAGTGTGGATGGTTCAAAAATATTAGATTTTTGGATAAGTTTAGTCAATTTTTGATATTTTAGATATTATCTCTTGTAAAAATCTATAAAATTGTAGACAACTTCTAGATTAGGATGACATGTAAAAGAAAGTAGGTAGCTTTTAGCCATTTTGAGAGGATTTTATGTAAAAAGAAAGATTGGTGAAATCGTACAATGCAAGATTGTTGTTTTCAAGCAATAAACAGCACTCCAAAGTGGGAGATGAAGGAGTGATCTGGCAGAATTCTGGCTAAGTATACTGCATCCTAGTATTTTGCCCCCCTTTCAAAGCCAATGGAGGCATCAAATGGGAGATCTGAGTAGCGTAGAGGAAGGTATTATTTCATGCACGTTTTTTTCTATAATAGATTTATCTTCTCATAATGCAAAAATAAATTGACAGGCTTCACCTCTGTGAGTATTCTTCTACATCTTCTATTTCTTTCTGTGAGTATTCTTCTTTACATCTTCTATTTCTTTGAACCCCTTCTTTTCCATCTACTCCTCTCCCTGAATCTCCCTTCACCCTATTGTCTCTTACCCCCGCGATAGACTTTCGACCCCAAATGCTCCGACAACGTGCCATACTTATAAGTTGTTCTAGTAGTTTTGACCTTGATTCAGTTACAACCAAGGCATCAAAGGCTTGGAATGTACTGAAGAGTCAATACAAACATGAAACCAAAAAGGGATTCAAAAATTAGAGAATCAGCTATTAGTGGAGAAGTGTTCATAAGGAGAGATAGCTTAATAATTCATCACTTTGTTCAAGGATCTACATGACTAAATGGATGGCACTAGATACAAAAGACTAGTGAGGAGCTAGCTTGGAGGCGTCTTTGACTTTATCCATCAAAGTTTGATATACCAATAACTATCCTAAATACTCAAGAAAGACCTCAATCTTTTACATTTACAAAATTATGTGCACTATTAATGGAGGAGGAGTTGTGGCTTAAAGCTTGAAAAGATAGCAGTAGTGGAGATGTGGCATTCTTCACCAATGCACAAGGCAAAGGTGGTTCCTACACCAAAAACAATGGTGGCAAAAAGAAAAAGGACAATAAGAAAAGTTTCAAGGGGAGTGATTCTACTATAAGAAGAAAGGATATACAATTGTAGATTGCCATGCCAAGAAGGCAAATGAAAAGAATGAACCCTGAAAAGTAAAGGGAAGAAGATATTCAATACAACTAAAGAAGAGTTGGAGTTATTCATGGTTGGCAACCATTGAGAAAGTGTGTTCTTTGGTGCAAAAAGTAGTTACCACTGACTCATGAGTGTTGGATAGTAGCGCCTTTGATCACATGACAAACAAGTAATGCCTATACATTTCTATGCAGCCTCTATAAGAGCTTGTCACTATGACAATTGGGAATAATGCAAAATACCCTACTCATGGCACAAGTGCTATTTCTTGTGTTACTGGAAATAATGAATTCAAAAAGCTTTCAAATGTGTTGTATATTTCAAAGATTAAGAGAAATCACAATGATAGTGAACGTGCATGCTTTTAAAATATTTTAGACTAATGTTTTAGGGAGGGGTTGCAACATTCATGGCAAATACCCTTTGCCAAGTAGGTACTCTTCTATTGATTCTCTCAATCTGATGGAAGAAAGAATGGGTGTGTACAATGGGTAGTAGACCAACTATTGACTATATCCTCTAGGATGGCATTACAATAACATGGAAGGGCTAGTGATCTAAGATGAAGTCTTGCAATTGCGACATGATCTATCCCAATATTTACCTGAAAGAAGAGGGGGTGACAAGTTTTTTTCATATTGTGTGCATGGCTATTTTGTAGAAGTTTCATAAGTAGTTAGAGAAAATTGCAAGTTGTGATAAACATTGGGTCTGAGAAGTTGCTAAACTTCTTGACAAGCTATTAAAGGATGGATCCAGACCCTTGGGTTGAATATGTAGAATTTTTTGGGTTCTATAGCTTGCATATTAGGGATTCTTGAAGAATTGTATCTTTCATGAAGCTAGGTGTCATAGTCTTTGCCATGTCTCGTGGGATAGGGACCATTAAGTATATTGGTCTACTTGCTAGGTGGTAGGTAATAGAAGGCAAACCAAGCATCCTCATCATCTCAAGGATAGTGTATCTCCATTCTAGTTGCCTTGTTCATGCCTTTTTGGGTTTCAATCTAAGATAGTTTATTTTGTGTCATTGGGGACTACATGCTTCATGGAAGGTTTCACATCATGTTGGTTGAGCTATTTATGTGCAATGCTCTTCCATATTTGAGGAATGAATGTACAGTATTCAAGGCTAAGGCCTGCCTAAACCTTGGCTCTTCATAGACTTTAAAATATAATGTTACTGTGATACCTACCCTATGCTTCTCCTAATATTGGCAAAATATTTCTTTTAGGTTGTCCCCATCATGATCTAGAGTTGGAAATTTCAATAGAAGATTAGTCACCTTCTATATTTGAGCTTGTGGAACTTTAATAATCTTATCATAGCTCTACAAGGTGTTAGAAGCCATTTCAATTGCTTGTTGTGAGCCTTGTAGTTCTCCTGCAATTCCCATTGTCAATGCATCAAAATTGAATGGCTCTGCCTATTTTCTCATGGGTTTCATGACTTCGTGTAGCTATATAATTGTTCCCTTTTTTGGAAGTAAATGAACATCACTAGGTTTTGAGAGTATGGATGACCAAAGTCCCATTTCTCTCTCTTAGTCATAGTAGCTGGTGTGACAAATGTGATCCAATAATCTTTCTTTAGTAGGTCCATAGGATATGATCTTGAATTCCTTACCAAAATCCACCTTTTGTAAGAGTACAATGGCAAGAGTGAGTTGATCTCTTAGCTCCTCCACTTTTTTTTGGTTGGTCATTAGTGCTCATAATGAATCTTTGAGACTCCCGTGCACATTGTATTTTTCACCCACAGTTGTATTTGTTGCACTTGCATGTGTTGTGTGGGCTGTGCATATAGATTTGTGATTAGATTAGTGTAGGCTTAGTCTATTTAGACTAAGGTACAAGCATGCCATGAGGATTGACTAGTCTAGAATCCACAAAGTGGGTAGGATGCCGAAAAGAGGGCACAAACCCTAAATCATAGTGGTGGAAACCCTAAAACGCAAAGTGGGTAGGACACCCAAAAGAGCACGCAAACCCTATTTCACAGTGTTGGAAACCCTAAAATGCAAAAGGGGCGCAAACCCAAATTCACAAGGGGTGCAAACCCTAAAACTATCTACTGTCCTATAGAGGTGATCGAAACCTCTACCCCTAATTTGTGTCTATAAAAGGGTGGGAGGTCTCAGTTATATTGACCCTTTTGGTGCATCCATGTTGTAGAAGCTCTTTCAATGCAACTATTGAAGCTTTCTATTATCTTATTCTATTCGATCTTTTTGGATGTTGTATGAACTGAAAAGAGCATTGAATGCTGACTTTTGGAGCTAAAAATCAATTGCATTGACATGATTATTGGCTGTACATGAACAGTACATGAGCTATATGACATTCTTTCTTGAAGACAGGGCATGTATGAATGTCAGTATGATCATGTCTTGGTCTCTACATGTGTTGTCATATGTATGCTATGATTTGGGAAGCTTTTAAGCTTGGATCGCCCCAATTTTGGCTCCATATTGGCTAACTGTTATCAGTCGAGAATATTTTTGGCATTTATACTTACTAGACATGTACTAGTGTGCCCAAAAGGTCATATATAGACTCCCGCATATAGTGGCAAACATCTAGGATATTTGACACATAAATATCTCTATTTTGATTGAGAAAAGGGTGCTTGTCATTTATTAGTTGCTAATTGCATAATGTATGTTTCTCTACTGTCTGTAAGATTGAATGTACACAGTGTATGCAACAACTACATGCTCTATGAACCCCTTGATGTACCTACATGCTGTGCCACTTGATTGTGGATGTATTTGGCATGTTTCTAGGTTGAAATATTGTGATTTCAACAAGGATTTTGTTGCAAAAAATTGTCATAAAAGTTGAAGGCTGAAATTGGTCAATAAGACATCGTGGTTTGTGGGGAGTCGGGCATTAATTAAAAATTGTCTTCTCCAATATAGCAAATGCTTAGGGCATTGATAACATCACCCAAATTGTCAATGATAAGCTTGATAACAAGAACTTCGCACTGTGGAAGTTTAGGATGCATAGTTTTTTGATTGGCAGAGGATACTAGGATTTATGCATGGGGACTGAAGCTGTGAACCTAATGTTAACCTCAAATCGGAATGGCGAAAAAATAAAGGAAAAAGTGCAAAAATAACGGAAAAAGAGCAAGGCGTAGAGGTGGCATCTAAAACTAAACTGGGGCAAAAAGAGCAATTTTAAAAGGAAAGGTGCCCCCAAACTCTAAAAATTCTTGTAAAAGAGCACCAGGCTCCCTCCTGTGCCAATTGTAAAAGATAGACAGGTATAGGCTTAGGGCATGAAGCAAGAAGAGGGAATTAGAAAAAGGGACCTTGCCACAATGGCCGGTCATGTAACAAGGGATGGGCGCCCATGGGGGTTTTAGGGTTTGTATAAATAAAATTCAAAAAGTGAATGGAAGCTCATTCTTTGGTGTGTGGCTGACAAGACTCCTCTCTTCTTCTCTTCTTCTTGCTTGTGTGTGTGCTCTTGAGGGAGTGAGTGTGAGAGTGTGAGGGATTGAGTGAGTGTGTGGGAGTGAGGGGGTGAGGGATCAAGAGGGTGAAGCTCTTCACCATCTCCTCTTCTCTCTTCTTCTCTCTTCTCTTCCCTTCTCTTGCCTCACACGTGGCTATGGTGAATGGGGTGAATGGAGCTTGGAGATGGAGGAGGCTTGAGGATGCTTGAGCTAGTATCTAGGATAGTGGAGCTACCGACTTGTGTGAGGGAGGAGGCAACTCATTTTGGCATCAAGATAAGCTCACTACACCCCAAGAGGATCAACGGCGCATCAGCTAGGTGAGAGATAACCATGAGAGCTCGCTTGGAACACTTGAAGCAATAAGCGGTCTATGGGTCTTGGCGGTTGAGCGAAAGCTCCCACATTTTGGTTCTGTTACCGAGACCAACGGATTCAAGCTTGAGCCCTCATGCGCCTCATATCGAGCATCGAAGTAAGGGATTCATCCCCAAACCAGAGCTTAAGGTAGATAGGAAGTTTGGGTTTTTGATCTTCGAAACAAGTAAGTACTTTGAATTATTTTGCTTGTTTGATGATTGGAAAAGATGGAGAAATCATTTCAGTTTTTTGCCTTCGACCATTGTTGCATTTAGAGTAGGTTAGGATTAGGAAACCAGATAGGAAAAGCGTAGGGTTTGCTACTATAAAATAGGGTAAAACAGGGCACAAATCATGCAAAAATGAAAAAAAGAATGCTTGGGATGTTAAGGTCAGCAAGTGAGTGATTGGGGACATCAAAACCTTACCTAGGAAGGGATTTAAGAGCCAAGGGGATAAGGAAGAGCTCATTTCATGCCTTGACATTGAGAGAGAGTGAGAGAGAGCGAGAGTGTGTTACTAGCATTGATTCGATTCGATCTTGCCATTGAGGAGTTCTCCACGCGATTCAGGTACGTTAGTACCTCCCTACTATGTATTTGTTGTGATCTAGAAGGCGGAATGCTCGGTGGTTGTGGGATCGTTAGATTCGACGAAATCATTCCCAACATAGCCATCGTCACGCACGGCTCGGCCCATCCGAGTGTCAACGATTCTGGGCCAAGTCCCAAAATCGGCCCTCGGATCATTCGACACTCGGCCCACTTGACCACTCGGCCCTCGGCCAACTATATTCGGACACCTTTCGCTCGACCCGTCCAAGTGAAACATTTGGACCAACTTTAAAATTTGGGCCTCGGCCTTGTCGACTCGGCCCATCACCACTCGAACAAGTCAACGCCAAATTCACCATTCGGCCGTCTGAGTGACACACTTGGCCCTCGCAACTTGGACGAGTTGGGCCTCACGATTTTTCCAAATTCTCCAATCGCGTAAACTTTCGTGAGTACCCCCAAGGCGCGAAACTTGATTCTGACATAGGAAATAGGCAAATTCGGAGGACATGGTCACCTAGCAACTCGAGTAGGCTATTGCTAGACCCAGAGTCCTAGCGACAGCTAGCTGAGCCAAAGATCCTGAATAACCCAAAAACGGACAAGACGGCCAGACGCGGATCAACAAGCCTATTAGGCCTAAAACGAAGCGAGAGAGTGCGTAAGCCAAGTAGACACTTGTTTTCTACACTCACCCTGAATTTCCGCACTTGAGATACACTTAAGGACAGCTGAAAGCTTGATTGAGCACAAGTGCATGGGAAAGAACACACAAATATTGAGTAGAGGTAAATTGAGGATTGGATGCAATAAGTCAAGGAACTCACTCAAATAAACACCTCAAGGAACCCATTAGTAGGAGAAGATCCCAAGACATAGATACAGCAGGACCAAGCAAGCGGCACTAGAGAAGTGGATCTGACCAACTTAGTCAACCTGATTGACAGCTTGGTGGAGCACGAGAACGCGATCGTGTCAAAGGAAAGCTTAGACCACATGCCGAACAAGGAACTCGACTTAGGAGTTTTTCCAGAGGCGATTCAACTGATAAGCAGCTACGATGTGCACGCTCAGTATGAGCACCACGATAGAATGGCAGAAGCCATCGTAACAGACTTGGAAGAGGAATGAAAGCTAGTCCATGAGGCACTGCAAGGCATAGTGAAATACAACCAAGACCAGCATGCTAGGAGCTTAAGATAGACTGCAGAATAGTGTGAGGTACAGCGGGTGCTGAACCTGGTAGGTGGGAATCGAACCGATCACGAGGAGAGAGCCCTGGAAGGAGACTTGACATTGAGTGAGCTTCTCATGAAGCGATTGCTCGACAACACAGCAACAACGGAGCAGAGTGCTGCAGCACTAGTGACATCATTACTAACAGGATTAGAAACAAACCAAGGCTCTAAGGGCCAGTCTAGAATCCCTGGTGCACAGATTGGATGCCGTAAGCGCACGTAGTGAGCATCAAAAGGTCCCCAAGAACAAAAGAACTCTACTTTTTGCACACAAATCAATGTAGAAATCTTGCATGACATGAACAAGAGACCAATTGGGTGCAATCTCCCCCCATGCCTTGTGTGAGCGCTCCACAAAGCATGTATTTCATATATTAATCATCTTCAAGCTCAAATAATAGCCCAAATTACAAAATAGCATGCTTTAGCTTTTGAGTTTGCTTTTGTGCCAAATAGAATTAAAGCTAATGGGTGCCCAAGAAGTCAGACGTACCCAAATACAATGTCCAATACAAATATCTAAATCGTGCACCCATGTGTATACAAAAATAATAAATAAATATCAAGTGCTTTGATAAATAAGCGCGATAAAATATAGGCGCCATGCCTAAGGTATGCGCCCATCAAAATATTGACGATAACTTGAATACACGCTATTCTCCAATGCTTTCCACTGCCACTGCTGCTATCTCTACACATTAACTGAAGCATTCACAATCGTTAGTAAAATAATACAATTAAACCGACAAAAGTGAATACCTAGCAGTCTTCAGCTATATAAATAAATTGGTTAGAAATCAATCCTAACCTTAATTTATCACGAGTGCGCACTCTAAACTCATAAATGTTTATTATTTTAAATATGTATTTTGCGGAATCACCTGCTATGGAATCACCCATGTACACATAAAATTAACAAAACGCTCGAAAAGGATAGGCATCCCCATCGACTTCTCGCACAAAGAATCCACTTTGTGTATGAGCCCCGATAATAAAATCTTATCGAATCCACCGTAAAACCTCACGAAATCCACCGTGGCACGGAATCCACCATGGAATATGCCTCCTGGCATCAATCCCAATTGTTGCAAAGCAACTCGACAAGTACCAACCCCAAGACGACCCATACAGCTTTGTAGAGCAATTTGAGCAAGCCTGCGAAGCCAATGGCCTCACCGACTTGACTCAAGGCTCTCAAGCATTCAGGCTTTACTTAGGCGACAAGGGTAGGACTTGGTATACGAGTCTAGATGCCGGAGAACGAGCAGATTTTAACAGCCTCAAAAACCTCTTCATTAAGAGATTCTCCGAACTTGGATACTCTGACAATCTGCTAGTGAGACTGATGAATGTCAAGCAGAAAGAGAAAGAGGACATTCGCGACTATGTCACCCACGTAAGGAGCCTCTTCAAGAGAATCCCCGTGGGTGAATGGCCTACCAAGAGAGTAGTGTCCACTGTATTTATCAGTGGAATACAGAGTGAGGAGCTGTATAAGGCCTTGGTAGGTAAGTCGAGCTTGCAGCAAGACTCAATAGTGTTTGAAGAGGCCATTTGAGTGGATGACCAGCTGAAAGAGTGACGCTCTAGGAGCTCAAATTTAGAAGAGACCAACTCGCGAAGTTTAGAGAGAGCGTCAGCCTCTAGTGAACGATCAAGTCCAACAACCCAGGACAAAGGGAAAGCCTTTGAACAAACCAAGACTTGACTGAGGTAAAAATGGAGATAGCCAAACTGCAGGATATGTTGAGATGACCAACGCGCCCGCACGTTCAATGAGTGTATTGCGGTGGAAACCACTTGCCGGCCGAGTGTCAAGACCCTAGGTCATGACCTTATGCTAATTGCAGTAGATTTGGTCACGACGTTGCACATTGCAGATTACCAAGAAGACTCCCATACTCACAACCCTGTGGCCAGCCATATCTAGCGAGCAGACCCCAACAATTCTTTGGAAGGGGGACCCCATTGCCCCTTCCTAACCCTAACGACGTTAAACCGGTTGTTCCTAGAATGGACATAAACCCTATAGGTATACCAAGACCGCCTGGTCCCTACGTGACTCATCCACCAACTGATGCACCAGTCCACTACGTGGAGGAGCCAAATGAGGAAGAGACTTACGTATACCCATACGTCTCGCATGATGACAAGGGCAATGCAATCCATATGGACTATCGACCAGTACCGATGATGGTGTTAGGAAGAGGCCAAGGTAGAGGCCTAGGAGGGTAGACACAGGATCCAATCATATGTTAGACTTGCGGTCATCCAGGGCATGTCTCATCACATTGTCGTGAAAGGGAGCAACCAAATAGAGACAAGGCAAACCTAAGGTGCCCAGAGTGTGGAATCACTCACCTCTTCATTGACTATCCCAAGCAAAAGCCATCCTCAAGTTTAGTCAACGTACCATCTGTCCCATTGGGGCTATTCGGGGTCGAGAATCTCAATGGGGAGGCCACATGTATCCCATTGCGTGTCATGACCCAAGCAAGCAGGCCAGCATATCATTGCTAGGTCCAAGCAACCTCGATGCAGCCTCGATCAGGAACAAGAACCATAGACAGAGAAAGG
Organism: Lygodium microphyllum; assembly: GCF_053477565.2. Lineage (NCBI taxonomy): Eukaryota > Viridiplantae > Streptophyta > Polypodiopsida > Schizaeales > Lygodiaceae > Lygodium > Lygodium microphyllum. The sequence continues at coordinate 32,601,420 of NC_141158.1, forward strand.
AGAAACCTAAAGCTAAGGTCACACTGAAAACCGAGACTGCCACTACTCTGCTTGCGAAAAAGAAGGACACTGACACGGAGGCAGAAACCTCAGCCCCTAAGATAGCCGAAAAGGAAAGTGCTAGGGTAGGGGACTACCCGCATCTGAAGTGCCAACTAGAGGCTATCGAGAAAGTGAAGGAATGGGTAAGAGAGGCCCAAGAGAACCTAAAAGTTGCTGAGCCCATCCTAGAGGACGAGATCGAAGATCCCCAACATAAGCACAAGAGATCCAGCTGTGTCGCAAGTGGTACCGCTTAGGCAAAGCCTCGATGCTACAGGCCAACAAATCAATCACGGCCATTGGCCAAGACAATTCGGAGTAGGAGAAAGACAAGTAGATAATGACCTCCTTACCATGCTGGTGACCACCCCTATGACGCTGAGCCTGGGAGACCTTGTGGGAGCTTTCACTCAACCGCCAAGACCCACGGACCGCTTATTGATTCAAGCGTTCCAAGCCGAGCACTAATGGCTACCTCTCACATAGCCGACACGCCATCCATATCTATGGGTGTAGTGAGCTTACCTCCGTGCCGTTCGAGTTACCTCCTCTCCCACACACTCTGGTAGCTCCACGATCCAAGTGCAAGCTTCAAGCAAGCTCGATCCTCCCGCTCCAAGCTCCAAGCTCCATTGCCACAAGCAAGACAAGAGAAGAGAAGAGAAGAGAAGAGAAGAAGAGAGGAGAAGATGGAGAGCTTCTCCTCCTCGGTCCCTCACCCTCACACACTCACTCCCTCACACTCTCACACTCCCTCTCTCAAACACAAGCTCAAGCAAGCAAGAACAAGAAGAAGAAGAAGAAGAGGAGAGCTACTTTTGGCCACACACAAGAATGAGCTTCTCATTCACTTTTCAACTTTATATACAAAACCCTAAATCCCTTTTGGGCGGTCATTCCCTTTTCCCCTTTTTACATGGCCGGCCATAGCCCATGTCCTTTTTCCCATTGTCCTTCTATCTTCCTAGCTTCCTTTCCACCGCCCATCTACATTTACAAATTGCACAGGTGAGAGCCTGGCGCTCTTTTACAAGATTTCAGGGTGCGCCTTTTTATTTTAAAATGCGCCTTTCCCCTTTTTCCTTTGCCTTGGACTTTTAAGGTTGCCCTTGCGCTTTTGGCATTTTCTCCTTTTCTTTCTTCAGTCGGGCTACCTTTTTTCCGCCTTTGCCCAGCGTCTTTTCCACTTCCTTTTGCTTTCTTCGTGTTGGGGTTAACATTACCCCCCTCCTAGACGAGTGCCAGTCCCATGGCACTCACTGTCGTAGGTAGCAGGCTGGAGCATGCACCGAAGATGTGGGTAACAAGGATGCCTGTGGTTTCCATGGAGGAATGTTGGTGGTGGTGTGGCAGAAGGTCCTGGGGGCCTTTTGGTGGCCAAGGTGGCTGGTGGAAGGTTGTTGGAGTTGGTGGTAGGGTTATGCTATGTTGGGGATTGCATTGATGGTGAACACAAGTGTTGGTTTGTTGGGGATTCTGCACATGTTGATTCTTTGCGGGCTTGTCGGATGGTAAGGGATAAGCATTCAGAGTTGGGTATTGATGAAGATCGAACAACACTTTCTGTGGAGTCTTCAACACCTGCAATTTGAAAACCTCTCGTGTGGTCTCTCCCTAAGGGGTAGTGCTAGTCTTCTTATTGTGCACAATACATATTTGATTAGTTTGGGAGACAGGTCGAACTCTAAGTAAGCTGAGAGTATGGTCCTACACTTGAGGACCCAAACTGTGGATATACTTTGGTGCAAATATTATGTGAGTGCTCGTGCATACTTAGATATTACATAGTTAGAAGACCGTGGGCTAGTTTCTCATAACAATTCATGGATGAAGCAAAGTTGTCCATGTGGAGAAGAAGTACGCGTGAAGGCATATGAGACATCCTTTGCATTGTTACTGCACGATGTAGCATAATGGAATACAAGGACACCGCACTTTCAGTAGTAGCTGGAAACCATTGGACTTGCTTGATGAGTACGGTGTACTTGTCATGGCCAATCGTGTGGTGCTTATCACTACTGATTGCAATGGTACGAAGGCAGAGTGCAAAAGAAAATTGTGCAAGTGGGTCAGGGTGACAGGTCTAACCCTAGGCGAGACAAGCTCCCCAGGTATGTCCTGCCCTTGATGTGCCCTGAACAATTGTGGGTGATTGTAAGGGGCTAGGGGACTAGGGACGAAGCCGGCCGACCAAGGTCACCAGACGTTGCTAATTTGAGGACCCCTAGGTGCTGTGCTGTGATCGTGGGTGCTTCTTATTTTTCCGTTCATTTCTTTTCCTTTCTTTTCGTTTCTTTTTCTTTTTCTTTTTCTTTTTCCTTTTTTTTTTTTGGTGCCTGAGTACAATCATTACAATATGTTGAGGCTATCAGCCTTTCAATGGGTTGGAAAATATCAAGCTTCGAAGGCTCCGAAAGTGAATAGTACAATGATGATGGTGTTCTAGCCTTGTTGTTAGAGAAGCAGTTGGCGAAAGGGGGAGATACACTTGAGCTATTGCAACCCTCCATGCGGCACATTGGATGTGGGTACAATTGAGGTGACGGCTGCCGTGAGCCAACTATAGAGCTTGACCCAAAAAGGGGGGCGTGGCCCAGGAATGTTTTGTGGGCCATGCAATGTGGGTGGTTGGCAAGGGTGCTTTCGGCAGCATGGCTTTGCCGCGGCTCATTGTGGGGTTGTGGGTGTTGCGGTGATTGGGCATTGAACGTTTTCACACAAGGACCTGTATCATCCTGCATCCACTTGTCGCTTCATGAGAGCATATGCATTGTGTATGCCGCAACTATAATAAACCAGTGCAATGCAAGGAGACATCACTTCGTTGACTAGACATTTATCACCTGCGCTTGATTAGCTTTTTCTTTTGCTAAGGCGTAGCATATATTAAACGCAGATATGATAAGTTCATACAAGTCCGGAACATGTCAACAGTTAATGAGTCGGGAACACTTAACCATTTAAAAACAAAAAGTCCTGGCCAGTTATCATTTGATAAGCCCTTTATGCATTATGAGCTATCGATTTGTATGAGGCGGGGTGAGTCTGGATAGCCGGGTGATTGGGGCTCCCGTGGGGGTGAGCAGGGAACATGTCGGCCGGGACATGAATGGTGTAATCCCGGCTCGCTACCGTCTCCAGAATATCTTTAAATAATTCATTAAATTCTTCTCTTTCCCGAGCTGTCCTTTTTGTCTTTCAGCGTCTGGGGCCCGAGCGGGAGCTGGGAGTGCGTACCACTAGTGCTGCCACCTGTTGTGTGTTTCAAGTCTCGACTTTCCTAACTTGAGGATTCTTCGGCCTTCGTCCTAGGCAGTGTCGCTTAGGGCCTCGCTTCTTGGCATACCTCTTGATGGTGGGCACATAGCGCTCCGGTGGAGGGGCGCATGCCACATGCTCCCGTCTTTTGCGAAGAGCGTCTTTGCATGCTAGCTCTCCATGATTCTCCATGCGTTCCGCCACAAAGGGAAGCCTGCAAGATGCAATCCAAGGGTCAGACTTGGATATAGGATACACTTGTTTGCATGGAAGGGATTTTAATGTGGTTTATCAAGTGCATGTAACAAGAAGGGGAGGGGTGAGGCATGCAGTGTTTTGTCGTAACGGAATGGCCCCCATGCTGATGTTCGCGTGGCCTCCAGTCATTAGCGGATATTAGTTTATGCTAAGTCGCATGGACTTTTGTCATGGAGTGGGATGGGGCACATCCTCAACAGAATAGAGCAAACAGGGAAGAAGGTGTATAGAGAGGGGCTGCACCCTGTCTACACCATCAGTGTTGTTGGTCAAGGCTTCCTATGGCGGTAATGTGGGTTGCATGCCCTTCACTTGGAGGTGGGAGCGGTCACATGGCTTTTAAATGTGTGATGAGAAGAGGACTTGAGGAGGTTAGCCTGTTAGAACCAATTCTTCTCCTTGCGCTTGACTATCATTACTTGTGTGTGTTGATATTGTTTATACAAGGTGACACAAAAATCAGTGTTTATTTATATACATATCTATGAATCCATGTCACATCACGAGGATAAGAACCAAGTGTAGAACTCGGGGTTGTACCGGAGCATGGCACACGCATCTAGTATTCGTGGCAACTGACTTAATACTGATAGATATTTTGCCACGTCGAGTAGCATGGAACCCTGACCGAGTCTACTGGCAATATGTAACTCCTCCTCAGTGAGAACCTTATCAATCAAAGGGCCCTGAAGCCTAGTCCCAGCTAAGTCCGTACCCCGAATGTCAGTGAGTACTCGAAGGGACGTTGGTGCCACATAGGTTGGGTCCCTTTGGGATCGCCATTTGGCCAATCGCTCTTCTGAGACCGTCATGATCTGAGCCCCTAGTTCGGCCATTACAACGCGGCTTTCGCACCAACGCTACTCAAATTGACTCTGGCCTGCTGACAGTCGCTTTAGTAGCTCTATGTCTACGAGATTCGGTGGGCAGAGCACTTCATTGAACGTGACGGTTAAGCGCATTTCGTCAGCCTCCTCGTCAGGGATGAGTCGCATATGTTCATGCAAGAGCCTGTCGTAGTGCCTGTTAAGATGTTCTTGTTCTTTCCATGATAGAGGAAAGGTCAAGTAATCTCCAAGCTGCTCCTTGGGGATCGTGCCCATGTTCGCAAGGACGTAGACACGCGCGACCACTTTGAGCTTAGCCTCCAACTCAGTTAAGCATTCTGCGACACTTCTATGTTCAACGAGGGCTTGCTCGGTTGCTATCTCATGCAAAGTTCTAAGAGTTTCCTTAGGCTTTAGCATGGCTGGGGGCTCAGGTCTAGATGAGCAAGATTGGTCAACACTAGGATTTCTTATGCTCTTGGGGTTCTCACGTTTCTCCTGATGTTTTGCTGCTATTTCTTCATGGTTCTTCTCGGATGTGACTGGTATAGATTTGTCACCCTGTTGTGACAGCGTTGTATCCACTCTTGATTGATCAATGTGAGTTCTATTGTCAGTGGATAGAGTGTTGCAAGCAACTGTTGATGGCAATTGTTTCTTTGGTTTGTCAGAGCACACATATGTGTCTGAGGTTTCACCGCTATTAGGAGAGGCATCAGTGGGTTCATTGGTGGATGGACTCGATGCTTTATTCATCAGCTCTCCAGCGCCCTTCGTCTCAATGTTCTTGGGGTCCACAACCACCTGCAACTGTTGATGTTTTCTCTGCTTTCTCCTCTTTTTCTTGGTCAATGAAGGTGCCTCTCTCAACGACTCAGGACCCTGGGCTATATCGACCGTTGATGTGCTTGGTCGGGCCTCAGCATTTCCCTTCTCTAGTGTGTCCTTATGGGACATAGCTATGGTTTGTAAAATAGCCTTGCCCAGTTGTGAGGGCACAGCTGCCACTCTTTTCAGAGAGTCTAGCTTTTCAACCAACTCCCTCGCGTTTAAATCCTCCGTCCTTGGCTTTAGGCACTTTGAAAGTGCTGGAGCTGTCGAGGGATTTGGTTGTGACACCTCCTCCACAGGTAAACTACTAAGGACACGTTCCACAAGGGGCATTGTTACGGCCAAGGGCTACGACTGCTGTGGTCCCCGATTGGAAGTAGTAGCAGCTAGTTTAGTGGGCTGGCTACCCTTGGTGGATTGCGGTGTCAAGTCCCTAGGGCGATCAGAAGTGGTTGTGTCTTTCGTTGGCGTTTGAGCACTCATTTGTGTAGATCGAACATGAGCTGATCTAGTCGCATTAGGTGACTCATGCATATCCTTGGGTTGAGAGCTATAGATGGCATCATGTCCCACCTCTTTGACGATTGGAAGCTTAGATGGAGATAGTGATTGGAATTGAGCAGTCACCCTTGACAACTGCTGTGGTGCTTCCAGTGTCTGTTTGGGAGAAGAGGGCGTAGGAGATCTAGGGCTCCTAAGTGGATGTGGCACTAGCTAAATGACTTTCTCAAGGCTATTAGATGATTGTGCAATTTGCTTTGTTGAGTGAGTAGCCTTGCCATGAGCAATGTTGTGCCTATGATGTTTGTTCTCCCCTTGGGAAATCAAAGGCTTCTTGGACACTAATGATTTTTGTGCATGCTCAATGGCTGCATCTGATGTCCGCTTGTCAAGCACACTAGGCTGAGGATCTACTTTTTGATAGGCCATGTTTGGTTTCTTGATTTCAGTAGTGATGGGTTCAATCACTCCAATATTTTTTGTTTGAAACTTGGCCTTTCGTTTGGTTTTCCTCCTATGCCTCTTTGCTTTGGACATAGTTTGGGCTTCTGATAGAGGTGGCCTAGCAGGGTGTTTGGGCACCCAAATCCAATGATTGCCTATATAATACCCTTGAGCACGAAGCAACGCCTTGGATATCCATCGCGGTGTTGTGCTGACTCTCCATCGACTCCTCCATCTATAAGGCTTGGGCTTCTTTCGTGGTCTTCTACGATATTTGTGAGTCCAAACCCTGTCCTTGGCCTTGTCTCTTGACCTTCTTGATTCCGGCATGGCCTCACTCACTGGTTCTCGTTGTTCGACCTGTGCTTGTATCAACTCTTCCAACAAGTCCTTGCCCTCGTTTGTAGGCTTGACTGTTATGTCATCACCTTCCTTGCCTTTCCCTTGAGGTTCGATGAGGTCACCCTTGCTAAAGGTGGTGACTATCCTCACACCTGGTAGTGTCAGGTGTATCCTCTGTGCTACATAATTAGCCTCACATTTGGTAGCCCTTTTGAAGGGTCTTCCTAGGAGGGTTTCTTTCCTATAGCTAGCACTTTTTGGAGGAACATGAAATAGGATAGGCAAGCTTTCCATTTCAATTGTCGCAAGGATTTTGCACTTCCCTATAAGTGCTTGTGGGTATCCCCCATAAGGGCTAAGAGTTGCACTAGTCGGTGTGAGCTCTGGTTGGCCTAGTAGGGTCCATGTTTCATAGGTCAAGATGTTAAAATCTGTTTCTTCATCAATCAGAGCATCGATAGTATGCTCTCTTTTCGCGGTGAGTTTGACCCTAAGATAAGCAGGTGGTACTATGTCTTCATCTTCTGGGTCCTGGCTTGTAAATTTAAGCCTTCTGACAGATGCCCTTGAGTTCTCGACTGCACGACCAGATGTGGATTCTCCACTGCTGTCTTGGATTGTCAGTGCAGTGCTATTCAAGGTACGTCTCTCGTCAAGAGTGTCATGTCTAGTCATCTGCGCATTTGTAGCTTGTTGAAGTTGCATTTTGCTCTGACTAGACACGGTTTGAACACAATGTCTTTGTGTTCTCGTGGTGTGGCCTTTTTGCCCTTGATGGCTAGATTGGCCCCTTGATGTTCTAGGGTCTCTATTTCTCTCTATTTGGGTATGGGCTTTCGGCTGCTCTTTTGCAAGTGAGAATGCATGCTCGTGTAGAGCCATTGCTACACTAGGGTTCAATTTGGAGGTCCTGTCACGGCGCGCGTTTTCTCTCCAACCTACTCGGGGGAGGTGCGGAGGGGGCCTCTGCGGGGGTCCGGGGGGAGGGGGGGCAGTCCCCCTCGGCCCGCAGGGCCGTTACGGTAAAATCCATGCACAATTTGGTGGACCGTTTATAGCTAAATTTTGAACTTCGTGCTCTAAATTCTAGGCTAGTGAGGATCTGTGATGTGCCTTTAGCTCTACGTAGCCTTTGGGGTCAATCTCGGGGTTTAGATGATCAGAATTTGTGTTCTAGGAATGTGTCCGATTCTGACAGTTTTTCGTCCAATTCTCAGATGTCCGATTTTCAAGAGTCCGATTATCAGAATCGGACGTCCGATCTTGAGTGGGTCCAATCGGACCAGTGGTCTGATTTTTGGTCGTGTCTAATTCTAGGAGTCGGATCAAAAAGTGGTCCGATTCTGGGAATCGGATCGGACCGGATGGTCCAATTCTGGCCTGGTCCGATTCTGGCTGGTCCGATTGTGAGTGGTCCGATTATGGACTCATCCGAGTGTCCGAGTCGGACGGATTGGTCTGAGCGTTCGATTCTCAAAATCGGACGGGTTGGTTCGAGTGCCACGTGGCACGTCCGATCGGGCTGGTCCGATTCTGGGAATCAAACGGTCTGACTCCCGAACTCGGGTGGTCCGATTCTGAAAATCGGACCACAGCGAGTTGGTTCGAGTGCGTCGGCGAGACGGGCGCGATTCCCCCGCGTTTGTCCCCTCCTCACTGTCTGGTGCACACAATCACCACAGACTTTCTAGATCTGATCAGGGCACTTGTTGAAAAACACCAGACTCACCTGGAGCAACATGAATCACCGGCGCCTAGAAATCGGGGCAGCGCTTCCTTGCCCTGTGAACCAGAAGTTCTCTCTCTCTCTCTCTCTCACAAGGCAAACCAAGGAACTGAGGTCTGTCCTGGCCTCCCAAGCCTCTTAAGGTCCTTTCCCAACACTGCAGAACCTCACAGCTAGTTCCCTGTCCCTGCCTCACCCAGAACTTGAATCTGGTCCCCTGTTTCCCTGTTTTAGCCTGTTATACAGCAACAGAAAACCCTACTGTTTACCTGTTTTTTTCTTCTTTTTCTTTGTTTTTTCCTACCCTAAATGCATCCAAATCACAGAATAAATACCTATGCTACTCCATTCCACAACATAAATCTCAGAAAGCAGCAAACCTACTTGCCAAGGAGATCGAATACCATCTTCAACCCCCTCGCTTCCTACCTATCTACCTCAAGCACCGGTTCGAGGAAAACCCCTTACTTTGATGCTCGATTCGAAGCGTGCAAGCGCTCAAGGCTTGAATCCATTGGCCCAGGCAACGGAACCAAAATGTGGGAGCTTTCACTCAACCGCCAAGACCCATGGACCACTTATTGATTCAAGCATTCCAAGCCAAGCACTAATGGCTACCTCTTACATAGCCGATGCGCCATCCATATCTACGGGTGTAGTGAGCTTACCTCCGTGCCATTCGAGTTACCTCCTCTCCCACACACTCCGGTAGCTCCACGATCCAAGTGCAAGCTTCAAGCAAGCTCGATCCTCCCGCTCCAAGCTCCAAGCTCCATTGCCGCAAGCAAGACAAGAGAAGAGAAGAGAAGAGAAGAAGAGAGGAGAAGATGGAGAGCTTCTCCTCCTCGGTCCCTCACCCTCACACACTCACTCCCTCACACTCACACTCCCTCTCTCAAACACAAGCTCAAGCAAGCAAGAACAAGAAGAAGAAGAAGAAGAGGAGAGCTACTTTTGGCCACACACAAGAATGAGCTTCTCATTCACTTTTCAACTTTATATACAAAACCCTAAATCCCTTTTGGGCGGTCATTTCCTTTTCCCCTTTTTACATGGCCGGCCATAGCCCATGCCCTTTTTCCCATTGTCCTTCTATCTTCCTAGCTTCCTTTCCACCGCCCATCTACATTTACAAATTGCACAGGTGAGAGCCCGGCGCTCTTTTATAATATTTCAGGGTACGCCTTTTTATTTTAAAATGCGCCTTTCCCCTTTTTCCTTTGCCTTGGACTTTTAAGGTTGCCCTTACGCTTTTGGCATTTTCTCCTTTTCTTTCTTCAGTCGAGCTACCTTTTTTCCGCCTTTGCCCAGCGTCTTTTCCACTTCCTTTTGCTTTCTTCGTGTTGGGGTTAACAGACCTGCTTAGGCAACATTCCACCCTATGGCAAGACCTGAAGTAATGGATTGAAGAATCACAAGAGCAAGCTACTATAGACATGCATGACCGTGACGCAGACACACAAATACCGAGCCTGACGCTGCACTCTATGCCTAAGTCCTTGCACATTAATGCTTTCTGGGAAGGCACCAAGATGCATGCCGTATTACCTGTCTTAGCCCTGGGAGACACAACTAAAAAGGGGATTGTAGACACAGGAGCAGGTGTTAGTGTACTAAGCCACACAGTGCTTTAGACGTGGGGAAACCCGCCTGTGGAGACCGCCAGGTTCAATGTCACACTAGCAAATGGTATGAAAGTGAAACCATTTTGGGTACTTAAAAACTGCCCGGTGAATATCGCAGGTGTCCAGTTCTTAGTCGACTTTATAGTCATGAAGGGAGTGGACTACAATATCCTATTAGGCCGACCCTGGATGTGCAATGCCAGAGTCATTGAAGATTGGGGTAACGGCTTAATCTTCTTGGGCAATAGAATGGAAGATGTGAGGGTAGATATGGACATGTGGAAAACCTCATTAGTCGACTTGGATTCCATCTCCGCAATGCTCATCAAGGGTAATGCTCAGGTCAAGAAGTCCTATGGGCCCTTGACCAAGTATATCCCATGCCTGGAGGATGAGCGAGACTGGATGCATGTCCTTGCTATGATCGACGTGCCATTCTCAGATCATGAGGCATACGAGCAAGCCATCAAGACAGTTGGCAGGACAAAAGACACACCCTCCATACCGGTCTGCATGATGGCAGGAACCCTTTGTGGGTGACCTAAGCCTGTCACATTCCAAGTGCCAATTAACAAGAAGGAACTCCAAGAGATTCTGGAGTATTTGACTGGCACGCTAGCTAGTAATCCAGCAACAAACTTCAAGCCACTCCAAGATCTGCTAGATGAACCAAGGTGGCAATGGACCAGGGTACATGACTTAAACCTCATGTAAAATTGGGACATAGTCTCTTTGACCAGAGGCAAGAGATGTGCCAAAACCTAGCAGACGATGAGCAGTCGAAGAAGATGATTCCAATGATGAGTACAAAGACTATCATTCTTTCAGTGATGAAAGTAAGGGTGAGAGACATGGTGGAATACAACACTGAGGGACGAGAAATAGAACAGATACGAGTGGACTCCAAGCCACAGAAAAAGGGTGTCCTTAGGATGGAACAAGGGTTCATGCGCATGGATTGTGACCGTGCGTGGTTGGAACACACAGGAGCCATGGATTTCAAACAAGCATGCCCAACCCAACCAAGTATGACACCAGTGCTTAGAACAGAGTCACCCTCTGAGCTGTGACTGCCAGGAGAAGCCACCTCTTCTAGGGAACACGGTGAGTTCAATTTTGAGTCAAAAGTGAGCTCAAATAGCGAGCCGGAGATACCTAGACCATCCAAGACCAGACGCACCAAGGGGGACCTACCCGGCCACCTGAGGCGTAGACGGAAGGAAGATAGGGCAAAACAGCCTAGGGACGCACAAACGGAAGAGCAAAGAAAGCCGCATGATCTCCCAAGAAGATTTATAAAGTTCAAGAAGGGTGGAAGGGTAGTAATCCTATTGGGTACCAAACGCCAAGGGCAAACGAGTGAACCCATTGAGGGACCAACCAAGGTCAAGGAGGTGAACCTAGCACATGAAGGGGAGACACCCCGACCGGTCTTAATTGCTAATGACTTGACTAAGGAAGAGGAGACAAGTCTTGTTACTCTCTTGCAAGAGTATATAGACGTGTTCGCTTGGTCCCTGGAGGAGCTTAAGGGGGTGGATCCGGGTGTAGTGACTCATAATATACCCACGATGCCAGACGCAACACCGATCAAGCAGTGACCATACCCGATAAATCCAAAACACACTCATGCAGTCAAAGAGGAGATTGACAAGTTGATGAAAATAGGATTCATTTATGAAATCGAGCACACATACTGGGTATCGCCCATAGTCATAGTGATGAAGAAGAATGGAAGGATTAGAGTGTGCATCAATTACAAGAAGGTGAATGCTGCCACTAAGAGAGACAACTACCCATTACCATACACCGAGCACATGCTCGAAAGAGTGGCAGGCAAAGAGGCCTACAGCTTCCTAGGCGGCTTCTCTAGATACAATCAGGTGCAAGTGCATCCTACCGAAGACTGACTTTGCCACCGAGTGGGGTGTCTTTGCTTAGATGGTCATGCCCTTCAGGTTGACTAATGCCCCAGCCACCTTTCAATGCCTCACGTGCACCATATTTAAAGACATGCTTTGTAAGGAATTGGAGGTCTTCGTGGATGACTTGTGTGTTCACTCGACCTGGCGAGAACACTTAGGCAAACTTTGAGCAATCCTTGAGCGGTGTCACCTATATCGTCTCTCCTTGAACCCCTTAAAGTGCCAGTTCTGGGTTGGATGCATCCTAGGGCACGTGATGTCAAAGAATGGCATTGCCACTGACTTCTCAAAAGTCAGGGTTATTGTTGATCTTCCTGTCAAGATTGTGGGAGAGAAGGAAGGAGTCTCGCTTGAAGCTTTCTTGCTTGCACAATGGGGGAAGACACACAAGGGTGGAGGCTGAAAACAGTTTTCCTCTTCTTAGTTGTGTAAGCCAAAAGAACTCAAGTACAAAGAAATAGAAGAACCCTATATATGGGTCTCAAACCAAACTCAACTAACTAAGGTGGCATACTAACTGAGCCACGAACTAGAGTAGATAAGGATAGCTATCATGTAGCTATTATTCATGGGCGGTGTACCAACCGCGTCTGCAACTGACACGTCGGTGACATAAATGCACAACGGTCACCCTGGCGTATCACGAGTGGAGCTCGATATCTCAACACTCCCCCTCGAGCTCAATCCCAATTCCTGCACACCAAGCAGGTCTCTGAACTTGCGTAGCTTCTCTGCGCCCAATGCCTTCGTGAATATGTCAGCTACCTGATCCTCTGTGCTGACATAAACTAGATCAATAAGACCTAGTAAAACCCTCTCTCGCACATAGTGATAATGCACCTCAATGTGCTTTGTTCTAGCATGATAGACTGGGTTATTTGCCAAGTGTATACTACTCATGTTGTCACAATAAATGACAATTGGTCCATCTGTAGACTGATGCATATCATAAATTAGCTTATGCAACCAAGCTACCTCACATGCAGCCATTGCTGCACCCCTGTACTCAGCCTCTGTGCTCGACAAGGCAACTGTAGGCTGTTTCTTGCTGCTCCAAGTGACTGCAGCACTCCCAAAAGAGAACACATATCCACTGGTAGATCGTCTATCAGAAATGCTACCAGCCCAATCAGCATCAGTGTATCCATGCAACTGTATCTGAATCCCAGTCTCATAAAATAGTCCATACTGCAATGTGGACTTCACATACCTAAGTATGCGTCTAGCCGCATCCAAATGTGATTTCCTTGGAGCCTGCATAAACTGACTTACCAATCCAACAGCATAGCTCAAATCTGGCCTGGTAATAGTCATATAAATCAAACTTCCTACTATGCGTCTGTACATAGTAGGGTCTTCTAGAAGCTCACCTGCATCTGTGCTCAGCTTCACATTTTGCTCCAAAGGAACTGAAATAGGCTTACAGCCTGTCATCCCATATTTGGACAGCATGTCCAATCCATACTGCCTCTGAAAGAGCTGTATCCCACTTGGTGATCTAATCACCTCAATGCCCAAGAAATAACGCAGCTCTCCCAAATCCTTCATCTCAAACTTCTGCTTCAATAGCATTTTCACATGAAGGATATCTTCATCACTGTCACCTGTCATAATCAAATCATCAACATAAATGACAAGCAGCATAATACCTTTCTCTGTTTTTCTCACATAAAGTGAGAAATCTGCCTTGGAAATCTGAAAGCCAATAGTGACAAGATACTGTCCTATCTTGTCAGACCATGCTCTAGGTGCTTGCTTCAAGCCATACAAGGCTTTCTTCAACCTGCAAACAAACTCAGGATGAACAGCATGCACATAACCTGGTGGCTGCTCCATATAGACCTCTTCTTGCAAATCACCATGCAAGAAGGCATTCTTTACATCCATCTGATGTAAAGACCATCCCTTTGATGCAGCCATAGCAATGACTGCTCTTACGGTTGCCATCCTTGCAACCGGACTGAATGTTTCTTCATAGTCAATGCCATATGTTTGTGCATACCCCTTGACTACTAATCTTGCCTTGTATCTATTCACAGAACCATCTGCATTGTGCTTCACCTTATAAACCCACTTATAGCCAATTGCATTTTTACCTTTAGGCAAAGGTACCAATTCCCATGTAGCATTTGCTTCCAAGGCATCCATTTCTTCATCCATGGCTTTCTCCCATTTTTCTTTTCCCATGGCTTCCTCAAAAGAAGTGGGTTCTGGTTCCTGTATCACTTTAACCATATATGCATAGTGAATGGCTGTAAATCCATCATATTTCAGCCTATCCACAGGATACCTAGCTCTGGTAGACCTGCGCAAAGTAGGTTCACTCCCAGGTGCTCTCAAAACATCCCTGGTCTTCCTTACTCCAGGTGTAACAATAGAAGGAATACCCAACTCATCATCAATGCTCTGTTCTGAGCCACTGGATTCACCATCCACATAAGAGTGACCTGCATTCACATCAAACATGGGCTGATCAACCTTCTCTTTTCCTTTTCGTGATACCTGCATACCACTATCTGCATTACTTTGAGAAGATTCTCCTGATCTCAATCTGCCTGTCCATGGCGAAGAATGTGAACCACTGCTAGAGGACGCTCCAGGTCCACTAATATTTTGTGACTGCTGCTGTGAATTCTGTGCAGCATTACCATTTTGTGCATCTACATCATCAATCACATTTACTGGTTTATACCAGCTACTCATCTCATCAAAAACAACATCTCTGCTCACTATAAACTTACGAGTAGAAGGGTTATAGCATCTATACCCTTTTTGCTGCAGAGAGTAACCAATAAAGATGCACTTCTCAGCTTTTGGATCCAACTTGGATCTCAGCTCATCTGGCACATGTACATAGGCAATGCAACCAAAAATTTTCAAATGAGAAATATCTGGTTTCCTACCAGTATACCTCTCCTCTGGAGTCATTCCATGTATTGCTGCAGTGGGAGTCCTGTTCATTATGTAGACTGCTGTAGCAACTGCTTCAGCCCAATAAAAGTCTGGCAAGTTTTTTTCATTGAGCATGGCACGAGATACCTCTCCAATATGCCTGTTTTTCCTTTCTGCAATTCCATTTTGTTGTGGGGTATAACTGCATGAATATTGCTGCTTTATGCCATGCTCCTGCAAGAACTTTGCAAACTCATTTGAGAGGTACTCTCCCCCTCCATCTGACCTTAGGCATTTTATCTGCAAGCCTGTTTCTTTTTCAACCATAGCTTTAAGAGTTTTGAAATGCCCAAAAACTTCACTTTTCTTTTTCATAAAATACACCCAAACTTTTCTGCTATAGTCATCAATAAAACTGACAAAATAATGACAGCCTCCAAGAGATGCAGCTTTAGTTGTCCACACATCAGAGTGAATTAATTCCAATGGCTTCTCACTCTCTTGAACATGTCTAGGAAATGGTTTCCTTGCCTGTTTTCCAAACTGACAGGCTTCACATACCTTATGCATTTCTGCAACCTTGAATTTGGGCAATCCTGCAACAATATTTTGGGCCTGCATTGATTTAAGTCGCTGTACATTAACATGACCAATGCGTTTATGCCAGATATCAATATCTGCAACTACACCGGTCCCATGTGCAAACATTGATGCACTCAATTCAGACATGTCTGCATCCAATGTAAACATTCTGCCCTTCTTCTTTCCTTTTGCTATCAAGCGACATTTATTTTTCATATCCTCAACAAAGCATCCATGAGGATTAAATCTGACCTGCAAGCCCTGTTCAACCATTTGACCAACTGAAACCAGATTCTTGGTGATATTCGGGACATGAAATACATCGGACAGGTATTTCTTTTTCCCACCCTGCATAGACAAGGGAATTTTTCCAATCTGCACAATAGGATGTGCAGTATCATCACCAGTCTCCACAAATCCTGGTTTTTCCATTTTCCTTGCATCCTCCATCCATTCTGCATGACCTATCATGTGGTTTGATGCACCTGAGTCAACATACCATACATCATTGCTTTCTTCTGCACTTGTCATAGAATTGTTCATGTGCTGCACCATGAACAAATGCTCATTTCTGTCATCACCCTGTCTACTAGAAGATGCATAATTCCCTTGTTGCAGTTTTCCATTCATGATGTCATTCTGCTTTTTATAGCAGTCTTTAGCCATATGACCCATTTTACCACAGTAGTAGCATTCAACATTACTGTTTGCATTTTGGCCTCTTTACCATCCACCACGACCTCTTTGGCTCCCCCTGCCTCTAGAGTTACCACGTCCTCCTCCATAGGACTGGTTTTCTTGAGTTTGCTGCATATTCTGATTTCTGCCACGGCCTCCAAATCGGCCTCCTCTACCTCTGCCTCTACCTCTTCCAGTATTTGAGTAGAAGACAGCTTCTTTTGAAGTTCCTCCTGAAGAAGATGCACCACCATTTCTCTGTTCCTCAGAAATTAGAAGAGCAATCAACTCCTCAAAATCAGGAAATCTTTCACGAACTGAAATGGATGTCCGAAACTGTGCGTAATCCTTTCCTAGACCATTCAAGGTCACGGAAACTAAATCATCATCTTCCACTGGCGACCCAATGGAAGCAAGTGCATCTGCAATCTTCTTCACCTTCATGTGGTAGTCGTTGATGCTCATACTTTCTCTTTGCAGATTATGCAACTCTTGCTTGAGCTGCATTTTCCTGGCTTGCGTATTTGTGCTATACATTTTTGACAAAGTATCCCATGCCTCCTTTGGCGTACTTGCATCCTGAATATGCACAATCATAGAGTCTGAAATACTGATAGACAGCCAATACATAACTTTCCTGGCTCTCTCATGCCATGTTTTAAATGCCTGCATTTGTTGTTGATTGGGAACATCAGGAAGAACTGGTTCTTCTTCATTTCCTGCAACAAATTCCCAATATCCTTTTCCCATAAGGAAATTCGTCATTCTAAACTTCCATGCCTGGAAGTTGTTCTTGTCAAGCTTTTCAGTGACAATCTGTGAAAGAGAATCAGACGCCATTACAGAATACTGCAAGAAATTCTGTCACTGCAAAAAACACAGCTTCACCCTCACAAGGGCAAATCTGCAAAAGCCCTCTCCCGCAGCATATACTGCCCTCTTGCTTCACCGCGAAGGGCGTCTCAACCTGAGACAATGCACTCCTGCAATTTCCGGCTGTGCTACCTGCAGAGATCTGCTCCCAAAACAGGAAATGAAAGCAACACTGCTCCTCTTACCAGACCACCGCGAGCTTGGCTTGCTTTCTTGAGCTCCTTACCACGAACAAGGCTCTGATACCATGTCAAGATTGTGGGAGAGAAGGAAGGAGTCTCGCTTGAAGCTTTCTTGCTTGCACAATGGGGGAAGACACACAAGGGTGGAGGCTGAAAACAGTTTTCCTCTTCTTAGTTGTGTAAGCCAAAAGAACTCAAGTACAAAGAAATAGAAGAACCCTATATATGGGTCTCAAACCAAACTCAACTAACTAAGGTGGCATACTAACTGAGCCACGAACTAGAGTAGATAAGGATAGCTATCATGTAGCTATTATTCATGGGCGGTGTACCAACCGCGTCTGCAACTGACACGTCGGTGACATAAATGCACAACGGTCACCCTGGCGTATCACGAGTGGAGCTCGATATCTCAACACTTCCGCCCCCAATCAACTATAAAGGAGTTCAATGCTTCTTAGGCCATACGAGGTACTATCGACGGTTTGTGATGAACTATGCATTGATTGCCAGACCTTTGTACAAGCTGTTGATCATTTTCAAATGGACTGAAGCATGTCAACAAGCATATGAGGAATTGAAAAAGGCTCTGACTACTGCACCGATCCTATGAGCCCCAGATTGGACCATTATCTTCCACGTACATATTGATGCTTTGGAATTCATCGTGGGGGCAGTACTATGCCAACCTGGTGAACACAACCTCGACTATCCAATGAGCTTTCCTAGCAAACAACTCACTTCGACCGAAATGAACTACTCAACGAACTGAGAGAGAAGGCTTAGTCATGGTATTTACTGTAAAGAAGTTTCGGCATTATGTTTTAGCTACGCCTTTTACTTTCTTCGTGGACCATCAAGCCTTGTTGTATCTAGTGAACAAACCCTGCGCTATAGGATGAATAGCTCAATGGCTCCTTTTGCTTTTAGAATTTGACTTCTCCGTGGTTGTACGGAAGGGAAAACAACACTACATTGCTGACCACATATCACACATTCCCACGTGAGAGGCCGTTGAACAAGGCATTACCGATGAATTTCCAGACGTCCAATCTATTCAACCTTTTCAGCGAAAGAGATTCATTCAAGGCTGATCTAACACCATACTTGGCAAATGACATTGTCCAAGTAGTACTGGAGCACGGACTACATGAGCGACCAATAGAAAAGGCCCGACTTAGGCGACTTATCCTCAAAATCCAACCCTATCAATTGATAGCATGCCAACTACATAGGTTAGGGCAAGACAAGTTACTGCGTAGATGCATATACAAGCATGAGATGCATGATGTACTCACAAAGGCGCATAGCAGGATTAATGGAGGACACTTTAGTGGAGACACGATAGCCCACAAGGTGCTGCAGTCTCAACTGTGGTGGCCCACGCTTTTTCGCGACGCAGCATGATTTGTCAAGCATTGTGAGGAGTGTCAACGGGAACAAAGGTCCTAATTCACAAGGATCAAATGGAGTGAGCCCCAATAATTGCACGACAACCCTTATAAAAATGGGGAATCGACTTTGTAGGACCCATTAGTCCTACGGCATAGTACTTGCAGGCCAAATATATCATTGTGGCCACGGACTACCTAACGAAATGGGCGGAAGTTAGAGCGATACAAAAAAATGATGCTAGAACGACTACCAAGTTCTTATGAAGAATAGGTAATCTCACGGTTCGGCTGTCCCATCGAACTAGTCAGCGAGACCAAGGCACGCACTTCATCAATGAAGTGATAGCGCATCTTCTATCCACCTTTCTGATCATCCATCGAAAATCCTCTCCATACTACCCTCAGGCAAACGGACAAGCAGAATCTACAAATAAGATCCTTGTTAATGTCCTGACCAAAGTAGTCTCTGCTTCGCGCAGCGACTGGGATAACAAGCTGATGGCAGCCTTGTGGGCTTACCGTACAGCTTATAAAACGGCTATCGGCTAGACTCCCTTTAGGTTAACCTATGGGACTGAGGCAATTCTACCAGTAGAGTTCTTCATTCTTAGCTTGAGAATAGCACTTCAAGAATGGTGGGAAGGGAAGGAGGCATGGACGTAATGTCTGGTTGAACTTGAATGCCTCTCAGAAACACGCCTTCTGGCCACTCATGTGTTCATATGCAAGAAGGCACGACGCAAGAGCTGGTTTGACAAGCATATCAAGTAGCGCAACTTTAAACAGGGCAACTTAATGCTCCTGTACTCAGTTAAAGGACACAAGCAGAAAATGAAGTTTAGAGGTCTTGGGTCTTTCAAGGTTCATGCAATCAGCTGAACCGGCAACGTCGAGCTCGAGACTCTAGATGGTGACGCCATAGCTTCTTTAATGGTAGTCGCATTAAGAAGTACTACCCTCCCATGCATCCACTGCATGAGCCACCAATGTTGGAACCCCCTGTCACGGTACGAGTCGCCACAATCACGAAAATTGGTGATGAGGACGAGGAAGCCGTAGAACCTGCATACCTCCACATCACAGTCACTGCCAAGAAAACATGTGCTTTCAATGCCTTGATCGACGAGGGAGCTGACTTCAATGTCTTAACTGACGATCATTGGACCCAACTTGGTAAACCACCACTACAGCCCACTAATGTCCAATTAAACCCATCCTTTCCTCTCTACCACTCCCCTCCAGGTTCGCTTGAACCTTAAGAATTTCCTATAGAGTTGGAGATTTTTGAGCCATTCCATTAAATCTCCTTCACCACCCCCCCTGAGGATTAGGACTAACAATTTCCTACTACTAAACCCAACCAAAAAAAAAAAGGATCTGCACACAAGTCGCAGCACATGGCTCACAATCCCTCCACAAAGGAGTCCTTAAGTTAGGTGCGTCCAGTGACCTCGGTTGGCTTCCTAACCCCCTAGCCCTTTTTTGTCCCCACTTCAAGCTTAGGGCACCCCAAGGGCAGGACACACCTAGGGAGGTAGCACTCACCTATGGTTAGACTTGTCACCCTACGCTACACTCACCGCACCTCCCTACCGCACGAACGGGGTCCTCAAGTGTGGGATATCACCCAGGCCTACTTGTGGCTAGACCCAGCTTTCTGTTTCACCAGCATGAGCACAAGGCACCCCACAGTAAAGTAGACACTCCCCTTAGGTAAGAGCACCTCACTTTCTCCTCCCAGATATTGCAAGATGTGCCAAACCATCAACTTTGGAAGCCCCATCACCCACTTGACATTATTGCCCACGCTTCCACGGCAGCCCAGCCCATCTATGGCCCTACCATCACCTGACCAATAACTTGCCAACCGCCTGCCCTTCCCCAACAAATAGCTCGATGTGCCATGGGACTGGCACCCTTCTCAGAGGGGGGTAATGTTAACCTCAAATTGGAATGGCGGAAAAATAAAGGAAAAAGCACAAAAAGAACGAAAAAGAGCAAGGCATAGAGGCAGCCTCTAAAACTAAATTGAGGCAAAAATACCAATTTGAAAAGGAAAGGCACCCCAAAAACTTTAAAAACTCTTGTAAAAGAGCGCCAGGCTCCCTCCTATGCTAGTTGTAAAAGATAGACGGGTATAGGCTAGGGCATGAAGCAAGAAGAGGGAATTATAAAAAGGGACCTTGCCACAATGGACGGTCATGTAACAAGGGATGGGCACCCATGGGGGTTTTAGGGTTTGTATATATAAAATTCAAAAAGTGAATGGAAGCTCATTCTTTGGTGTGTGGCTTAACAAGAGTCCTCTCTTCTTCTCTTCTTCTTGCTTGTGTGTGTGCTCTTGAGGGAGTGAGCATGAGAGTGTGACGGAGTGAGTGAGTGTGTGGGAGTGAGGGAGTGAGGGATCAAGAGGGTGAATCTCTTCACCATCTCCTCTTCTCTCTTCTTCTCTCTTCTCTTCCCTTCTCTTGCCTCGCACGTGGCTATGGTGAATGGAGCTTGGAGATGGAGGAGGCTTGAGGATGCTTGAGCTAGCATCTAGGATCGTGGAGCTACCGACTTGTGTGAGGGAGGAGGCAACTCATTTCAGCATCAAGGTAAGCTCACTACACCTCAAGAGGATCGACGGCTCATCGGCTAGGTGAGAGATAGCCATGAGAGCTCGCTTGGAACGCTTGAAGCAATAAGCGGTCCGTGGGTCTTGGAGGTTGAGCTAAAGCTCCCACACCTAAATTACGTGAACACAATCCAACACAGGATCAGTGAGAGCTCATAGACAATGGTCAGAAAGAGCTAACAAAGTACTACATTAGTTCTTTTTGTGCATTCTAATTCAATGGCTATGTAAATTACCAATTGTCATTCCCCGAAAGATGCTTGGGATACACTCATGAAAAATTATGGTAATGTCACACATGTAAGGAAGATACAGCTTAAGCAGTAATTTAATCATATGTCCAGAAATGGTAGGAGCATTCAAGCATACACGATGGAGATAAAGACCATAGCCGACCAGCTAGCTACTATTGGGTCTAGTGTTTCAAAGGATGATATGATTGCAGTGACATTGAATGGGCTTGGCAAGGAGTACAAGGCATTTGATACTTCTATTTCTGTAAGAGTAGAATCCCCTTGATTGGGATGAACTACTTGCATTACTACTGCATGAAGAAGTAAAGCTTACTCTTAACACAAGTTCCAGTTCATCTCAAGGTAGAGACACTATTCTCTACTCTAAGCTAGCGTGGCAAAGGTGGCAGAGGCCATGGTTCTTTTCGAGGTTGAGGAGACATTCAAAATACCTATTGACAATAGCAGCAGAATGCATGGAATAGCTTGAATATGCAGGGCCAAAGAGGATCTGGCAGCTTTAAAGGCAGGGGGAGATCACCTAGAGGCAAAGGTGGTGGATCCTAGTAGTCAAATGAGCAGTCTAATAGGGACAAAGACTATCATTGTTGTGACAGATATGGGCATATTGCCAAAGATTTTCATAAGAAGCAAGAAGATATGAAAGCAAAAGGCAGACAACATGGAAATTATGCATCTTCCAGTGGTGCTCAGGATGTTCAAGGAGATAGGTTGTTTGCTATGTAGTATGTATCAAAGAATGTACCTAAGCAAGGCAGAGATGAGAAATCACACATAGATTTAGGGGCCTCTAATCATATGACGCCCCACAAAGAATGGTTTGATGAGTTGGTTGCAAGTTCTCATGGATATGTCTACACTAGGGATGATACCCAGCATGAAATTCAACATATAGGTGTGGTCCCATTGGTTATGTCTGACGGCAAAAAAGAGAGTCTACATGATGTGCTTCATGTACCATCAATCACTAAAAGCCTTTTTTCATTTGGACAGATGGCAGAGCAGAAACTACAAGTCAGATTCAATAAGGATGGATGTTTTATCAAGGAATATGGTAATGGCTGTAAATTGATTTGCTAAAGGTAGAAGGGATGGCAAAATGTTTACGTTGGATGCATCTATTCTAGAATTGAAGGCATCCATGTTTGCCCATATGATGATGGAGTTGTACAGGATCTTGAGGTTTGTTGGCGTAAATGTGTTGGCCATGTAAATGTTCAAAAGCTAAAATCTATGCAGTAAAAAGAGGTTTGTTGGCGTAAATGTGTTGGCCATGTAAATGTTCAGAAGCTGAAATCTATGCAGTAAAAAGAGGTTGTACTTGGGTTACCTAAGTTCAATACAATGATCTTGGACATGTAAGCTCCACTTGTCAGTTCGGGAAACAAGCAAGGTTTCCTTTTATGAGACATGTTAATAACACTTCTCATCCATTACAGTTAGTACACTCGAATGTATGGGGTCCATCTCATAATGCTTCTTTCGATTGTGCTCAATATTATGTCTCTTTCATTGATGATTTCAGCATACACATGGCTGTACATTATGAAACACAAAGATGAGGTGTTTGATGCTTTTAAAGACTTCAATAAGCATGTTGAAAATGAATTGGCTATTATATCTCATGTTTAAGATCAAATGGAGGCGGAGAAGAGTAACAGGCTTCAAAGAACCTACGAAGTTTGATGATGTAGTTGCAGATAAGAATTGGTGTGCTTCCATGGACAAAGAATATGCAGTGCTGACTGAAAATGAAATGTGGGATTTGGTCAACTTGCCTGAAGGCAAAGTACCCATTGGCTGCAATGGGTCTACAAAGTAAAATGCAAGTCAAATGGTTCACTAGAGTCATATAAAGCCATGCTGGTTGCAAAGGGATATGCACTACAGTACGGCTTGGATTATGAAGAGACTTTCAGTCTAGCTACCAAGATGGCAACAATGAGAACGGTCATTACATTGGCAGCGTCAAAGGGCTGGAAATTATGGAAAATGGATATTAAAAATATTTTTTTGAATGATGGATTGCTTGAAGAAGTGTATATGGAGCAGCCTGAAGCCTATGTTCATCCTGGTTTTTGGCATATGTGTGTAAGCTTAAAAAAGATTTATATGGGCTGAAATAGGCACAAAGAGCATGGAATTCTCGGATAAGCATTTATTTACAATAGCATGGATTTCAAATAGCTCATGTAGATCACAATCTATTCACAAAGAAGACATATCATGGTTATGTTTTTCTAGTGGTTTATGTAGATGATATTGTCATCATTGGAGATGATTAAATCATTGCTACGTGCTGAATTTAAAGTTAAAGATCTTGGAGAGCTGAAGTATTTTATTGGGATTGAAGTTATACCTACACTGTAGGCTATATGGCTATTGCAAAAATAGTATGCTCGTGATATGTTGTAGAAGTATGGCATGAAGGAGAGTAAAGCTATGGAGACACCCTTGGATCAAAATGTAAAGTTGGCAATTGATGTTGGGACTGAAATAGAGAATGTGACTATGTATAGATAGATGGTGGGCAGCTTGATCTACCTTACTATCACTCGTCCTGACTTGAGTTATACAGTGGGGTTGATCAGTCAATTCATGCAGAAGCCTCGTAAGCCACATCTAGATGTAATCATGAGGATTATACTATATGCGAAGAGTACTGAGGATTATGGGCTATTTTATGAGTATGGAAAATCCCTTGACTTGACAAGTTACACTGATGTTGATTGGGCTAGTTGTGCCTATGACAGGAGGTCAACCAATGGTTATGCATTTGGTTTGGGTAGCAGTATGATTAACTCGAGCAGTAAGAAAAAGCCTACCGTTGCTTCGTCTAGCACAGAAGCGGAATACAAGGGTGTAGCATTGACAACATGTGAAGCAGTTTGGTTGATGAAACTATTGAATGACTTGGGGATATAATTGAACAGCAAAGTTAGATTGCACTGTGATAATCTCAGTAGTGTGATCTTAGCTAGCAATCATGTCTATCATGCTAGATCCAAACATATCGAGGTTCATTACCATTTCATTAGAGAAATAGTACTTGCAAGAAACAGTAATCATTGATTGTTGACAATAGTTCTTGACAATGGGTACTATTTTTGTGCAAATCAATCAATGATTACTTGTCTTTAACTCATAGGAGAAGCATGTCTCAAATTTAAGCAATGGTGACATGATAAGGAGGTCATTAAGTCTTCCCAAACCTAAGAAACAAACCAAGGCCATTTTATAGTATCTATCTCCTTCTTATAAGACCTTCAAAATTAATCAATTTAGTAGCAAGGTCTAACTTTGGAGGGATATTATTCCCTACTCATCACACTTCAAAAGTATGCTTACCACATGTCCATGACACACTAGATAGCATGATTCTATTAAGCTCTAAATCCACCCCATCCCTCAGTGTGGTCAACATGAAGAATAAGGCCCATCGAGGGCCCACCAATCTAGAAGATACTCTCATTCAAGCTAAGCCCCTGATAGAGTTTGAGAGGATATACCTTAAAAATAGCATTTAGGCTATGGAAGGGGTGGAACTACTCAAACCCCACCAATTCTCCTTCTCTACCCATACCTCATCCATTGCTTGTGTGCAACAATGATAGCAGGGGCAACCCCTCTCCACCACCTCCTCACTCCACATAGGTTGCCTTTGCGACCATGCAAGTCGATGTTACGGCTCTCTCCCTCTCCCTCTCCCTCTCTCTCTCTCTCTCTCTCTCTCTCTCTCTCTCTCTCTCTCTCTCTCTCTCTCTCTCTCTCTCTCTCTCTCTCTCTCTCTCTCTCTCTCTCTCTCTCTCTCTCTCTCTCTCTCTCTCTCTCTCTCTCTCTCTCTCCCTCCCTCCCTCCCTCCCTCCCTCCCTCCCTCCCTCCCTCATTAGCAACTCGACCTCCCCTCCCCTTTGCACTTCCTTCATATTGGACCATGCCCCCCAACCATTTGCAACACATATGTTAACAAGTAACCTCTCCACCTCTCCATAATTGTACTAAATGCAACATTATGTGACCTTATTATGTCATTATGTTATCACATTGTGACATTAGGTTAACCCTCTTCTTCCAAGCATGGTCATGGTCTCATTATGAAGTAGAATGCATAACTATAGCAATGGACAAGAAGGTAATATTAAATGTGAGTGATAGAGTAGGACCAAGCTATTCCATGAATTCTAAAATGAAAAGAGGAGTAAGCCTAAACTAAAGTTGCGAGTCTAAATAATATTCAAGTCATGAATGTAAAATGTTCAACTTGGCTATGTTACGTCCTAAATATTTGGTTAGTAGGAATAAGCTAAAAGTTGTGTTCAATTCCTTGAATATAGAATGAAACTTGCTAAAGTGAGCAAACAATGGGGTCCCCTCCTTCATGCGGAGATCCATCAACTGTTTAAGACAATACATTTATGAAGTAGGGCTCTACTTTGCATAAAGTTCCTGAATCTTTTCCCATAGATTCCATGCACTTTGATCTTCATCTTCAACAACATTATTATGGACCTCTTCAAAGAGTGATAAAATGATAGTGGACTTGCATAGTGCATCTAAATCAGCCCAGTCATCATCATCCATATTCTCCAGTTTAATACCTTTGTTTCTTAGTAGCTTAATCTGCAATTTTTGTACCAAAACCTACCATATTTGAGATTTCTAGTAGCCATAGTTGGTGCCATCCAACTTGGCAATGTTAAACAAAGTCGTATCTTTGAGGTGACCAACCATAATGAGTCAAATAGAGAAAGACTATGCAAAAAACAACCTGCTGTCATTAGCAATAAACTAGCCAAAACCACTATCAAAATAAGTTGAAAATAAGAGAAACTACTAGAATGACCAGCTGTCCACAAAATAGTACCAAAAGCACATCAAAAGGACATGATTAAGCTTAGTAAATACATCACAATCTGCATAAAATAGCTTGCTATAATAAATGACAGAAGTGAGTAAATGAGAGCAAACAGTGAGCTAATAGAGATCCAATGACAATAGTGACTACCAAGAACACCATATTGGGGAATATGGGAATTTTCCAAAAGTTTGGGACACATGGTCAAATCTTTGGATTTGTCATAACTTGAACACTATAACTCCAAATCGAGCACTCTATAGCTCAATAGATTCCATTTTTCAAGCGATTTCCAATGATAAGTCACATCATATAGTTTTGAGAAACTTATGGGCATGTTATCTGGGTGCCACCTTTTTAGTATTCAAAAAATGGAAATTGGGAGATTCCCAAACTCACTAATATTGTGTTCAAGTCCAATCCTGCACTGCAAGCAGACATAACAAATGCACTATGATAGCCAATGGACATGAGCCAAACACCAAAATATGTCAAGAGAGTCCATCAGTACAATCGATACATCCCTTGAGTAATAAGAAAGATGTACACACCACTAGCAAGACCTGACAAAGGTCGGTGTATGCTCAATGAAGATGAATCAAATCAGCTCATAAGCATCCAAGATCGGACATGGAAGCATCTACCAAGCAAATATTATAGTTAAGGACATGTAAGAGATCCCAGTCTCAAATCTCAAGTAATAGCTCAAATGCATAACCCGCAAGCTCTGGGTAAATCCAAGAACATAAGCATAAAGGTCCTACTAGGACAAAAGTTGATGGCAAATGAGCAACCAAGCTTAGAGATAGCATGTAAATACATAAGACATCTCATAGCCAAGACCGTACATCATGAGAGCACCAAGAGAATGTAAGCGGTCAAGCATCTGATAGCATCCAAGTACATCATGTATGAACCCAAGTCAATCTCTGACAAGCCAAGAAACATCCAAAAGAGGTTCCAAAGTATCTGATTACAAACCCAACTAAAGCTCCAAGTGGCAAAGAAGCTCAAACAATGTAGGTAGCATGCATCATTGACATATGGTTCAAAGCATGTACCAATGAGTCATGCATAGACCATAGGTATAACCTCTATCACAAAGCATGCTAGTGTAGACCAATGTCAAGTAAGTGCCAACCAATATGGTGCTCAAATGAAGCTCAAAATACATTCTAGAACCATCCAAGTCATTTTCCAACCTCCATTTGCATCCAAATAGTCATACCAAATATCCAAAAAGCACTCAAGACCAATAGGCATAACATAGCCTGAGTTAAATAGCTTCAGCCCTGCTCTATTACAACAGTAAATTCACTATCAAATTGAGCATAAATAGGGCCAAAATCAATAGCAAATCAATGGCATATCATATCCAAAGCTTCCCATAACATCTGGACATGATTCGGGTACCAAATGGCATCAATAGCTAGTACTAAGCAAGCATAAACACCAAATGCTAATGTAGCACTATTTGGGGCTGCCTGTGGACTATTATGACAATCCTGGACTAACGTATATCGGACCCAAATGTCAATGCCAAGCTCAAGCCTTCAATGCCATGGTTGAAGCGTGCTCCCATGCCTCAAATGAGACCTTTGTGTTAGTGCCAATGGCCTGAAGAGGTGTTGGAGATTAAGGCCACGTTTTTGATAGGCTGAGAAAATGGCACAACCTGATGAAATCACATTTTTGATGTTGTTGAGGGAGTTGGGCACTAGTTGATGGTTAGGAGCTTCTATGGCTCCCAAAGAAGCTTCCCAAGAGGCCTCAATAGGTATAAAAGAGAGAGAGCTCAGTTCCAAACCTTCATGGGTTGAGCCATGGCTACCCTGTTCTTCAAACCCTATGGATTGAAATAAAGAGTGGAATCAGAGCTCCAATACTTGTAGATGAATGCCCTGAAGTTTCCCAAGAAGGCCCAATGCTTGCCCGAGAAGGATGAGATCGACCGAAAGCTCGAAAGGTGTGGCTATGGATGCCAAGAGTGAAGACAAGAGTGTAGGCATTCGAATGAATGCTGGAGTGCGTGACCACATTCAAGACCTCGAAGAGCCAAGCCTTGATACCAATTGAATGGTGTGAAGGATCAAGCAAGAGAGCATGGAGGTGAGAGCTATGGTGGATGGAGCAAGAGCAAGAAAGAGAGAGACTCCAAATGTGGGAACTCCAACAGTCACAATGTGTGACTGACCTTCCCTTTATTCAAATGTCATTAAAAGAATAAAGAATGAAGTGACAGTGATGGGCGCCTGCGGCCTGTAGTGTTGTTAACCATCAGACGAACAAGGTGGAAATTTTGGAAAAGCTAAAGCAGAAGATAAAAGGCCAAGGAAAAGTGAAACGGAAGACAAAGGCGCACAAGGAAAATCTAGAAACACAAGAAGCACAAAAAAGTCCCAAATAAGGGAGAAAGACGCACAAGGAAAAGCGCAAGTCAATACTTTTGTAAAAGAGTACAAGCGCATCGTAATTTAATTTAAGGAGCACCGGGCTCTCACTCGTGCAATTTGTAAAGGTAGATAGGCGATAGGAAGGAAGCTAGGAAGATAGGAGGACAATGGGAAAAAGGGCCTAGGCCACGACCAGCCGTGTAAAAAAGGGGATAATGGGATGACCACCCAAAAGGGATTTAGGGTTTTGTATATAAAGCTGAAAAGTGAATGAGAAGCTCATTGTTGTGTGTGGCCAAAAGTGGCTCTCCTCTTCTTCTTCTTCTTCTTCTTCTTCTTCTTCTTCTTCTTCTTCTTCTTGCTTGCTTGAGCTTGTGCGTGTGCTTGTGCTTGAGAGAGGGAGTGTGAGAGTGTGAGGGAGTGAGTGTGTGAGGGTGAGGGACCGGGGAGGAGAAGCTCTCCATCTTCTCCCCTCTTCTTCTCTTCTCTTCTCTTCCCTTGTCTTGCTCGCGGCGATGGAGGTTGGAGCATGGAGCTTGAGGATGGAGCTCGCTTGAAGCTTGCACTTGGATCGTGGAGCTACCGGAGTGCGCGGGAGAGGATGTAACTCGATCGGCATGGAGGTAAGCTCACTACACCCATAGATGTGGATGGCGCGTCGGCTATGTGAGAGGTAGCCATTAGTGCTCGGCTTGGAGCGCTTGAAACAATAAGCGGTCCATGGGTCCGTTGCCGGGACCAATGGATTCAAGCCTTGAGCGCTTGCGCGCTTCGAATCGAGCATTGAAGTAGGGTTTTCCCCGAACCAGTGCTTGAGGTAGATAGGTAGGAAGCGAGGGAGTTTGAAGAGGTATTCGATCTCCTTAGCAAGTAGGTTTTTGTTGTTTTGGACTTGGAAAGCATGATGGAGTAGTGCAGGTATTTTTCTTATAAATTTTTCTTGCATTTAGGAAGGATAGGAGCAAAACATTGGCACAAATAGTAGGGTTTTTTGTTGCTATATAACAGGCTAAAATAGGGAAATAGGGGCACAGATTCAGATTTCTGGTTGGAAGAGTATGAGGGATTAATTTCTGAGGTTACAACAGGCGCGGATGGGGCAATAAGAGGCCCTGGGAACCAGGAAAGACCACAATGAGCTTGAGAGCCAAGGGGAGAGAGAGAGCAGCGAGGAGACTTCTGAAATGCCGACCGATTTGAGCGCCACAGTGATTCCAGGTAAGTCTAGCATTTCCTTGTAGTGTTTTGTACCTATCTGGAAGGTGTTGGATGATTCCGTGGAGTAGGCGTTGACCTTGAGGCATCGTGTACAACCCTCAGGCCGGCGTTTGCACCGTCGAACCAATCCATTCAATTCCCAGAATCGGACCATTCAATTGCAGGGTCGAACCGTCCAACTGCTAGAATCAGACCACCCTGTCCAATCCGATTCCCAGAATCGGACCACTGCGAGAATCGAACCCAGTCTCAAAATCGGACACACTGAAAATCAGACTTCAGAATCGGACACATGAAAATCAGAAGCAAGGAATTGGATGAGTTCAGAATCGGACGCCTGTCAAAATCGGACACCCGATTCCAGAAATCAGACCATTGGACCGATCGGACCAACCCGAAATCGGACGTCCGATTTTGATAATCAGACTCCTAAAAATCGAACATCTGAGAATCGGACAGAAAACTATCAAAATCAGACAGGTATCTAGAACACAAATTTTGACGCATCTAAACCCTGAAATTGACTGCAAAGGCTATATAGAGCTGAAGGCACATCACAGATCCATCACTGGGCTAAAACTTAGAGCAAGAAGTTCAAAATTTGGCTATAAACGGTCCAGCAAATTGCACATGGCATTTACCGTAATGGCCCTGCGGGCCGGGGAGACTACCCCCCCTCGGACCCCCGCAGAGGGGGCTCTGCCCCCTCCGCACCTCTCCCAAGTAGGTTGGAGAGAAAACGCACGTCATGGCAGGTCCTCCGAATTATGCCCTACTCTAGTAATGGCTCTACATAAGCATAGATCTTCACTTACAAAGTAGCAAACAGATGCCCACACCCAAACAAAGATAAAAAGAGACCCTAGAACCTCAACAGGCCAATCTAGCCATCAAAGGCAAAAGGGCCACACCACGAGAACATGAAGACATTGTGTTCAGATTGTGTCTAGTCAGAGCAAAATGCAACATCAGCAAGCTACAAATGCGAAGATGATAAGACATAATACTCTTGACGAGAGATGTACCTTGAGCAGCACTGCACAGATGACCCAAGACATCGGTGGGGAATCCACATCTGGTCGTGCAATTGGGGACTCAAGGGCATTTGTCAGAAGGCTTAAATTTACAAGCCAAGACCCGGAAGATGAAGACATGGTACCACCTGCTTATCTTAGGGTCAAATTCAAAGCGAAAAGAGAGCATACTATCGATGCTCTGATTAATGAAGGAGCAGATTTTAATATCTTGACCTATGAATCATGGATCCTACTAGGCCAATCAGAGCTCACACCGACTAATGCAAGTCTTAGCCCTTACAGGGGAAACCGACAAGCACTCATAGGGAAGTGCAAAATCCTTGCGACAATTGAAACTGAAAGCTTGCATATCCTATTTCACGTTCCTCCAAATAGTGCTAATTATGGGAAGGGAACCCTCCTTGGAAGACCCTTCAAAAGGGCGACCAAGTGTGAGGTGGACTATGTAGCATAGAGGATACACCTGACACTACCGAGAGTAAGGATAGTCACAACCTTTAGCAAGGGTGACCTCATTGAACCTCGAGGGAAAGGCAAGGAAAGTGCTGACATAACAGTCAAGCCTACTAACGAGAGTAAGGACTTGTTGGAAGAGTTGATACAAGCATAGGTCGAACAATGAGAACCTGTGAGTGAGGCCATGCTTGAAACAAGAAGGTCAAGAGACAATGCCAAGGATGGTCTTTGGACTTACAAATATCGTAGAAGACCCCAAAAGAAGCCCAAGACTTATAGACGAAGGCATCAATGCTTCCCTTGTCTTTCTCGTGGTGATGGAGCTTGGAGTGTGGAGCTTGAGGATGGAGCTCGCTTGAAGCTTGCACTTGGATCGTGGAGCTATCGCAGTGCGCGGGAGAGGAGGTAAGCTCACTACACCCGTAGATGTGGATGGTGCGTCGGCTATGTGAGAGGTAGCCATTAGTGCTCGGCTTGGAACGCTTGAAACAATAAGCTGTCCATGGGTCTTGGCGGTTGAGTGAAAGCTCCCACAAGTGTGCAAGTGTGGGTACTATCAATGTAGTAATACATGAGCGGCTAGGTGGAGGCGACTTTACCCCCAACATATAATAGAGAAACTTGCACCATGAAAGCCTCTTCAACACACAACTAGCCCCCACAAGTTAGGAAGCTTTGCAAAAATTTTGGGAAGGGGAGGGCAAAGAGAGGAGTGGAAATATCAATACAAAAATAAATTATTCACTAAAGGCATTAATTGTTCATAAGAGAGTGGTTCAAGCATTGCAAATTTCTTCATGTTGCACAATTGGATTTGAACCTTTATCAAATGGATATAAAGTTAACTTTCTTACATGGGGACTTGCATAATGAGATTTATATGCACCAACCTAAGGGCTTTAAGAAAAAAGACAAGGAACACCTAGTGTGAAAGTTTAGAAAAAAGAGCCTTTATGGCCTTAAGCAGGAACCTAGGGAATGGATCACAAGTTTGATGCTTTCATGCATTCATAGGAATACACATGTAGTAATATGGATCCATGTCTCTATATGGAAAAGGCTCATGATGGCAACCTTATGATCTTGGTACTTTAGTTGGATGATATATTGATTGCTTGGAGAGCTCATGATGAGTTAGATGCCTTGAAAAGTTAGCTCAAGAAGAGCTTTGACATGAAGGACATGGGACAAGCCTCACATATTCTAGGTATGCGCATCATGTGCAATCGCTCTAAGGGGCTTCTTTATTTGTCATAGAAGGAGTACATCCTGAAGGTCCTTGAGTGGTTTCATATATAGGTTGTTAAGCCTATTGGCTATCCTTTACCTTCCTATGTGAATATCAGTCAAGTAGATTGTCCCTAGTCAAATGAGTAAAAGGTTGAGATGGCCAAGATCCCTTATGCATCCGCAATGGGTAGTTTGATGTATACCATGATAGTCACTTGTCCAAACATAACATTTGTAGTGGGAGCTATGGCATGCTATATGGCTTCACCTAGCCAACAACATTGGGATATCATGAAGGGTATAATTAGGTACCCAAAAGGCACTGCAAATATGAGAATTCCCTAAGGTGGTCACATGATACTAGAGTCGTGGGTTACACTGAATCCAACTATGTAAGACACATAGATAGTAGAAATCCACCTCTAGATATGTCTTCACTTTTGCTAGAGGTGTTGTTTCTTAGATGGCCAAGGTGCAAAAATGCATGGCCTTATCTGTCAAGAATCGCGTGGTGGGGGGACTTGCTCAAGATGCTACGCCGAACACACACAGAATGCACAAGGAGAAGCTCACTCAAGAGACAAGAAGAGAGATGGAGGCCAAAACGTTTTCTTGCTAGTTTTTTCTTCTTCTTCCATACAATTTACAATGTACACAAAGTATAGATAAGATACAACATAAAGGAAAGTGGCCTACTAAGTCAAACAATGCATAACCGACTACACTAGTCGACTGGTGCTATAACTATGCCAATTGTAAATAGGTGTAACAACCTGAATATAATAAGTAATGAGTCAGTGGCCATGTGAGAGTCATAATGACCACCGACATGCTAAGTGTAGACATGTGGACCCATCTAACCAGGCGGTCCATCATCAATGTCCGCATGTGTTGAGCTTGTCATCTCAACACTCCCTCTCAAGCTCAACTGCATCTCTGCAACTCCAAGTAAGCCTCGAAACTTTTGAAGCTTCTCTGTATCCAATGCCTTCGTGAAGATGTCAGCTATTTGATCCTGTGTGCTGACATACAGCAAGTCAATCTCACCTGCAAGTACCTTCTCTCTCACAAAGTGGTAGTGTACCTCAATATGTTTTGTCCTGGCATGGAAAACAGGGTTTCTAGCCAACTGTATACTGCTCATGTTGTCACAATAAATGACAATTGGACCTTCCTCCTACACATCTAAATCAGCCAATAACTTTTGTAGCCATACTATCTCACATGCTACTAGAGCAGCACCTCTATACTCACCCTCTGTAACTCGAAAAAGCAACTGTAGGTTGCTTTTTGCTGCTCCAAGTAACTGTTTCACTACCAAGAGAGAACATGTATCTGCTGGTAGATCTTCTATTAGACATACTACCAGCCCAATCTGCATCTGTGTATCCAAATACATGTACATCTGTACCGGCCTCATAGAAAAGTCCATAATGTAATGTGGACTTCACATATCTCAATATGCGTCTGACTGCATCCAAATGTGACTTTCTAGGTACTTGCATAAACTGGCTGACAAGACCAACAGCATAGCTCAAGTCTGGCCTTGTAATGGTCATGTAGATCAAACTCCCCACTATCCTCCTGAACATAGTAGGGTCTTCTATCTCATCCCCAACATCAGCACTCAACTTTACATTCTGCTCCAATGGGACTGAAACTAGTTTGCATGCTGTCATACCATACTTAGACAACATATCCAAGCCATACTGTCTTTGGGACAGCCATATATCATCATCATATCTGATCACCTCAATGCCAAGGAAGTACCTTAGCTCACCTAAATCCTTCATCTCAAGCTTCTTTTTCAAAAAGTCCTTGACTTCAGTAATCCCACTATCACTATCACCTGTAATAATCAAGTCATCCACATAGATGACTATGATGACCAAACCTGCATCTCCCTTTCTCACATAAAGTGAGTGATCAGCATCAGAAACATATAAGCCAATATTGACAAGATACTCTCTGATCTTGTCAAACCATGCTCTAGGTGCTTGCTTGAGCCCATAGAGCGCCTTCTTTAACCTGCACACATACGTGGAATGCTCTAAATCTTCATAACCTGCTGTTTGATCCATATACACTTCTTCTTGCAAATCACCATGCAAGAAGGCATTCTTCACATCCATTTGCTACAACCTCCAACCTTTGGCTGCTACCAAAGAAATCACACATATGACAGTTGCCATCCTAGTAACTGGACTGAAGGTTTCTTCATAATCTATGCCATATGTCTGGGCATAGCCTTTTGCAACCAGCCTAGCTTTGTACCTACTAATAGAACCATCTGCATTGTGCTTAATCTTATAAACCCACTTACATCGAATAGCTTTCTTGCCCTTCGGCAATGATACTAGATCCCAAGTCTTATTGGCCTCTAATGCAACCATCTCCTCATCCATTGCTACATCCCAAAGAGTATGACCAACAACATCCTCAAAACAAGTGGGCCCAACATCCTCAACTAGTTTCACCATATAAGCATAATGGTGAGCTACATAACCTTCAAAACCAAATCTTTTAACAGGGTATCTGACCCTGCTAGATCTGCGTACCACCGGATCACTCAATGGAGCCTTTACATTATTATGACCTCTCTGTACACCTGGTATCCTAACAGAAGGAATACCAAGCTCATCATCTAAGCTCTCTGAGCCACTGGAGTCTCCATCAAGAATTGCATCAATGCCATCTAACACTTTATTCTTTCCTTTGTCTTTACCTGTAGTGCTACTAGATGCACCTGAAGATGTAGAGCTACTCCTTAGTCTCCCAGACCATGGACTACCAGATGATGTCTCTGGTCCACTAAGAGTCCGTGATTCTTGCTTTTCAGTCTGCACATGAGTGTCATGATCATCATCATCATCCAATGCATCACCACTAGATGCATACTATTAATCCCAACACGAAGAAAGCAAAGCAAAAGGAAATAAAAAAGACGCAGGGCGAAGGTGGAAAAAAGGTAGCCCGATTGAAGAAAGAATAGGAGAAAATGCCAAAAGTGCAAGGGCAACCTTAAAAGTCCAAGGCAAATGCAAAAGGGGAAAGGCGCATTTTAAAATAAAAATGCGCACCCTGAAATCTTGTAAAAGAGCGCCGGGCTCTCACCCGTGCAATTTGTAAATGTAGACGGGCGGTGGAAAGGAATCTAGGAAGATAGAAGGACAATGGGAAAAAGGGCCTAGGCTACGGCCGGCCATGTAAAAAAGAGGAAAAGGGGATGACCACCCAAAAGAGATTTAGGGTTTTGTATATAAAGTTGAAAAAGTGAATGAGAAGCTCATTCTTGTGTGTGGCCAAAAGTAGCTCTCTTCTTCTTCTTCTTCTTCTTCTTCTTCTTGCTTGTTTGAGCTTGTGCTTGAGAGAGGGAGTGTGAGAGTGTGAGGGAGTGAGTGTGTGAGGGTGAGGGACCGAGGAGGAGAAGCTCTCCATCTTCTCCTCTCTTCTTCTCTTCTCTTCTCTTCTCTTCTCTTCTCTTCTCTTCTCTTCTCTTCTCTTCTCTTCTCTTGCTCGCGGCAATGGAGCTTGGAGCTTGGAGCGGGAGGATCGAGCTTGCTTGAAGCTTGCACTTGGATCGTGGAGCTATCGGAGTGCGCGGGAGAGGAGGTAACTCGAACGGCACAGAAGTAAGCTCACTACACCCGTAGGTATGGATGGCGCGTCGGTTATGTGAGAGGTAGCCATTAGTGCTCGGCTTGGAACGCTTGAAACAATAAGCAGTCCGTGGGTCTTGGCGGTTGAGCGAAAGCTCCCACATTTTGGTTCCGTTGCCGGGACCAACAGATTCAAGCCTTGACCGTTTGCACGCTTCGAATTGAGCATCGAAGTAAGGGCTTTCCTTGAACCGGTGCTTGAGATAGGTAGGAAGGGAGGGGGTTGAAGATTGTATTCGATCTCCTTGGCAAGTAGGTTTTTTGCTTTCTTGAGATTTATGTTGTGGAATGAAGTAGTATAGATATTTACTTTGTGATTTGGGTGCATTAGGATAGGAAAAAACAAAGAAAAAGAAGAAAAACAAACATCAGGGTTTCTGCTGTCATAACAGGGCATGAGGGTTTGATTCGTTTTCTGATTTGCATTTTGGAGTTTATTGGCTATCCCAGGTATATAGATCTCTTCCCCATCACTTCAGCATCCTTCATGTGGAATCTTGTAGCTTACAATAAGCAATACCTTAAGATTTTGGACGATTTCATGCTCGAAAGTGCATTCGGGTTGGTGGAATCCGACACCCAATTCAGTGTCCGATTCTCAGAATCGGAGTTTGATTTTGAGAATCGGACGTTCGGACAACCGTCTGATTTTGAGACTCAAACCACTCGGACCACTTGAACCACTCGGACCATCCTGTTTGATTGGACCACTCAGACCAGTCAGAATCGGACCAGTCTAGAATCGGACCAGTCCAGAATCGGACCAGTCCAGAATCGGACCACCCTGTCTGACCCGATTCCCAGAATCGGACCAGTCCATAATCGAACCACCCAGAATCGGACCAGGTCATCCGAATCCCAGAATCGGACCAGGCCGTCCAGAATCAGACCAACCCGTCCGATTTTGGAAATCGGACCACTCGGACCAGTCACAATCAGACCAGGACCACCCTGTCCGATCCGATTCCCAGAATCGGACCACTTTGAAAATCGGACCACTTTTTCGATCCGACTCCCAGAATCAGACGTGACCAAAATCGGACCACTGAGCCGATCGGACCAACCCAAAATCGGACGTCCGATTTTAATAATCGAACTCCTGAAAATCGGACATCTAAGAATCGGACAGAAAACTGTCAAAATCGGACAGGTATCTAGAACACAAATTCTGACTTATCTAAACCCCGAAATTGACCCCAAAGACCACATAGAGCTAAAGGCACATCACAGATCCATCACTAGGCTGAAACTTAGAGCAAGTAGTTCAAAATTTGGCTATAAACGGTCCTCCAAATTGCGAATGGTGTTTACCGTAATGGCCCTCCCCCCGCACCTCCCCAAGTAGGTTGGAGAGAAAACGCGCGCCGTGACAGGTCCTCCAAATTGGACCCTAGTGTAGTAATGGCTCTACACGAGCATGGATTCTCACTTGCAAAAGAGCAACCAAAAGCTCATACCCGAACAGAGAGAAACAAAGACCCTAGAGCCTCAATGGGCCCATCTAGCCAACAAGGGCAAAAAGGCCATACTACAAAAACACACGTGTTGCATTCGGACTGTATCTAGTCAAAGCGGAAAGCAACAACATCAAGCTACAACAATGAGAATGACTAGATATGACAGTCCTGACGAGAGATGTACCTTGAGCAACACTGCACAGACAACCCAAGACATTGGTGGAGAATCCACGTCTAGTCATGCAAGTGGAGACTCAAGGGCATCTGTCAGAAGGCTTAAATTTACAAGCCAAGACCCGAAAGATGAAGACATAGTACCACCTGGTTATCTTAGGGTCAAACTCACCGCGAAAAGAGAGCATACTATTGATGCTCTGATTGATGAAGGAGCAGATTTTAACATCTTGACCTATGATATGGACCCTACTAGGCCAACTAGAGCTCACACCGACTAGTGCAACTCTTAGCGCTTATGGGGAACACCCACAAGCACTCATAGAGAAGTGAAAAATCCTTGCAACAATTGAAACGGAAAGCTTGCCTATCCTATTTCATGTTCCTCCAAATAGTGCTAGCTGCGGGAAAGAAACCCTCCTAGGAAGACCCTTCAAAAGGGCAACCAAGTGTGAGGCCGACTATGTAGCACAGAGGATACACCTAACACTACTGGGTTTGACGATAGTCACAACCTTTAGCAAGGGTGACCTCATCAAACCTCAAGGGAAAGGCAAGGAAGGTGCTGACGTAACAGTCAAGCCTATTAACGAGGGCAAGGACTTGTTGGAAGAGTTGATACAAGCACAGGTCGAGCAACGAGAACAAGTGAGTGAGGCCATGCTTGAAACAAAAAGGTTAGGAAACAAGGCCAAGGATGGGGTTTGGACTTACAAATATCGTAGAAGACCACGAAAGAAGCCCAAGCCTTATAGACGAAGGCATCGAGGCAGAGAGCTAACACAACGCCACGATGGATATCCAAGGTGTTGCTTCGTGCTCAAGGGTATTATGCAGGCACTCAATGGATTTGGGTACCAAAACTCCCTGCTAAGCCACCTCTATTAAAAGCCCAAATTATGTCCAAAGCAAAGAGGCATAGGAGGAAACCTAAACAAAAATCCAAGTCTCGAACCAAAAATATTGGAGTGATTGAGCCCCTCGCTATTGAAATCAAGAAACCAAGCATGGCCTATCAAAAAGTAGATCTCTAGCCTGGCGTACTTAGCAAGAAGATAGCAGAGGTAACTGTCAAGCGTGCACAAGGTCCACTAGTGCCCAGGGAGCCTTTGATGTCCCAAGAGGATAATGAGCACCACAGGCACAACAATGCTCAGGATGAGGCTGATTGCTCAACAAAGCTAATGACAAAATCATCTAACAATCACGAGCAAATTCTCCAGTCACTGCCAAGCCCACGTAGGAGTCCCAAATCTCCTACATCCTCTTCACCTAAATGGACACAGGAAGCACGGCAGCAGCAGCCTCATGCCGCTGCTCAACCTACACAAGTGAATGTGCAAAGGGCAACAAAAGGCACGACCACTTTTGATCTGCCTAAGGACTTGACACCGCAGTCTACCAATGGTAGCTAGTCCATTGAACTAGCCACCACTACTTCCAATCAGGGACCACAACAGTCACAATCCTTGGCCCTAGCAATGCCCCGTGTGGAACGTGTCCTTAGTGGTTTACCTCTGGAGGAGGTATCGCAACCAACTTCCTCAAAAACTCCAGCACTTTCAAAGTGCCTAAAGCCTAGGCTGGAGGAGTTAAACACAAGGGAGCTAGTTGAGCTAGACTCCCCGAAAAGGAAGGCAGTTGTGCCCTCACAACCTGGTAAGGCTATTCAGTAGGCCACAACTATGTCCCATAAGGACACACTAGAGAGAGAGAATGCTAAGGCCCAACCAAGCACGTCAATGGTTGACCTAGTCCAGGGTCCTGAGTCATTGAGAGAGGCACCTTCACTGACCAAGAAAAAAAGGAGAAAGCAGAGAAAACAATAACAATTGCAGGTGGTTGTGGACCCCAAGAACATTGAGACGAGGGCGCAGGAGAGCTGATAAATAAAGCATCGAGTCTATCCACCAATGATCCCACTGATGCCTCTCCTAATAGCAGTGAAACCTCAGACACATTCGTGTGCTCTGAAAAATCAAAGCAGTCGTTGCCATCAACGGCTTCTTTCAACACTCAATCCACCGACAATAGAACTCACATCAACCAATCAAGAGTGGATACAACATTGTCACAACAGGGTGACAAACATATACCAGTCACATCCGAGAAGAACCATGACTAGTTAAGGCTAACATCGATGGGTTTGACATTGATAGATTTGGTTCGACATTGATGAGTTTGGTATTAACAATTTGACGTTGACATTGACGAGTTTCTAGTTTGTGAGATTGTGTTGACATGTTTCCCCCTTGTTAACAAGTTTTGCATTGATAAGTTTTGTTTTGACATTGATGGGTTTAGTGTTGAGACACACTGACAAGTTTCTAATTGTTGATGAGTTTTGTGCATTCATGAGTTTGGGTTGGTATTGTCAAGTTTTGCATTGATAAGTCTAATTTGGAGTTGACAAGTTTGGCATTGACAAGTTTGCATTTATAAGTTTTGTTTTTTGTGCACATTCATTAACAAGTTTTGCACATTGATGAGTTTGGGTTGGTGTTGACAAGTTTTGCATTGATGAGTTTGGGTTGGTGTTGACAAGTTTTGCATTGATGAGTTTGGGTTGGTGTTGAAAAGCTTTGCATTGCTAGTCTAGTTTGGTATTGACAAGTTTGATGTTGATGAGCTTTGCATTGATAAGTTTTGTTTTGAGATTGAGGGTTTTGGTGTTGGTATGTTGACGAGTTTCTAATAGTTTATGAGTTTCCACCCATTGATAAGTTTTACACATTGATGAGTCGAGGTTGGTGTTGCAAGTTTTGTATGGATGAGTTTGGGTTGGGGTTGATGAGTTTTATGTCAATGGGTTTGGTGTTGAAAAGCTTCCCCACATCGAAAAGTTTTCTCCTTGTTAACAAGTTTCTAACCTTGTCAATGAAATTTCACCCATTGACAAGATTTGAGTGGGGTAAGTGGATTGACAACTAGTAAAGTGGTTACGAGGGAAAATTTTCAATATTTAAATGCAAACAAGCAATCCCAAAAGGACAACTGAACACAACAAACTCTTGTCACAAGCTATTTTTGTTACAACCAACTTTAATCATTGTCCCACAAACTACAATCCACTTAATTTAACAATCTGTAGATCATGAATGGTGTGAATCTACCTTCCTCCTTCTCTTGGCAATGCGACAACTCTCCCTCTTGAAGATGATGAAGTGGAAATGATTCCTCATTCAATGGCAGCTCTCTCATGTTGTGACAATAGTGGCAATGCTTCAATTGTGGTTGCACAATAGGGTGGTGTAGAGAAGAAAGAGACACGGTGATGATGAAGGCAAAGTAGGAGGAGAAGAGGATTAGGTGAGCCTATATGGTTGTTGTCAACAACTTGAACTTTAGTGTGGTGGCTTATGGTGAGTAATATGGTTGGCTCTATCCATGCACTAGCCACACTACAGGGATCATGGTGGCTTCATGGCCATAATTGTAGCAATGATAGGTTGCTTGTTGATCAACTCCACAATGTGGTACTACAATGAGTGACCCGTAGTAGTATGATGTTGTAGCATCCCCTTAATGGTGTTGGCTCATGATGGTGGAGGTGGAGAGGGTGAGAGGAGGTAGAGAAGGTGGGAAAAGGTGATGACATAGAAAGTGGAAGCAACAGAGGTCGCATGAGAAGAAAGTGGGGGAGATGGAAATGGTGTGATAATGGCCCCTAAGAAACCCCCAAATAAACGGGTAGAGTGGCTATGTGTAAAGCCATTGTGCCAATTAAGGACTAAATGTGTACTGAATGAGTCTTATTGGTCTCCAATTGGTCATGCAAATGACATCCTAATTACACATATATAATCTACCCTAACTTAACTCAATATATTCACTCGAATCACTTAAAGCCCTCCAGTTTCACATATTAACTCTCCGATTTTGAACTAAAACCAACAACATTTTAAGCTTAGTTCTTCCAATATTTAAGTCAAAG
Organism: Lygodium microphyllum; assembly: GCF_053477565.2. Taxonomy (NCBI): domain Eukaryota; kingdom Viridiplantae; phylum Streptophyta; class Polypodiopsida; order Schizaeales; family Lygodiaceae; genus Lygodium; species Lygodium microphyllum. The sequence goes on from NC_141158.1 coordinate 32,643,084, forward strand.
AAGGTGTCTCACACAAAATCTCTAAAGCACCCTTAACCTTCATTAATACTCTCATAGAATTCTTCATATTTGCTAATCATTATTTTGGCCCTGAACTATATTTTACAAACAAAGTACCATTGAAAAAACTCTATTAACTATGAATTTCATTAATGTATCTTGACCAAAAAGTGAACTAGAGTTTCTTTTTATGTTATCAATAAAATCCCACTCTATCTTAACTTATTAACTTTCTCCTAATTTTGTCCAAAAAATCAAAACATTCATAATAATTACTATAGATAATAGAATTAAGAATTCTCTCAATCCAGGCTTCCCCATAATGAATGCAACTTATATACCAATTTTGATTAGTAGATATTACGATTTCTTTCTAATATTCACCATTTATGCATTGCAATCTTAAAAAATGTAAAATACATACCTAGGGAACTAGATGATAGACAATATTCTATGTGAGAATATATATTGGTGCAAATATAAATGGAACTACCAAAAAAGATAAGGAAAAGGGAAAATAAAAAAGATCAAAATGCTCTTTTCTTGAATGAGATATCTCCCTAACCATATTCTATGTGGAGAGAATATATATGGTACAAATATATATGGAACTACGAAAAAAGAGAAAGAAAAAGGAAAAGGAAATTTATAGAAATGCTCTTTTCCTCAATGAGATACCCCCTAAGGTGAAAATGTAGCTCTAAGTGGTTAAGGTGCCTTAGCATTTTCCTCCTATGGTACTCAATGATAGCTCTGATTTGTCCATGATAAGGATATCTAGGTCTCCTCTCAAGTAGATGTGGGCATCTTGCTCAACCAAGTACTAGAGCTCTATCCAAGGAGATACCTCGTAGATGAAGCTCCTCTATGATGTAGCCCTATTTGCTATCTCTTAGCAATGGTGATGGTCATACTTGACCATGTAGTTGCAAAAAAAACTATACCAAACCCTCTATTTGAGTGGACTTGAATGTGGAAGGCTCCTATCTCATAAAATAATAATTCTACGTCTCTATAGCTCTAAGAGGAAGAATACCAAACACCCCTAATTGTCAAAATGCATCACCCATCTTGCAAAGGGCCAAAACCCTCTCAAAATAGATAGTGGTATCTACCTCAAATTTCATAATATACTACACACTAAGAGATGTAATGCTCCTCTATCTCTGGCTCTCTATCACAACATTGGCACATGTGGTCTTCTATCTACACACCCTCCCATCTCCTTGTCTCAATCATTAGATTATGTGTTGAGGTATATATCTACCCAATAGTTATATATAGTCCATGTGGTTGTAGATGAGTATCCATATATCTCATCCTCATAGTGCTGAAGGAAATGACTATAATAGTGTGCCATCCTTGTGCCATGTGGGAAAGGGGATCTAACCAAGTCCTCTCTATGTGTAGTCTCAAAATGCCAACTTTGATCATGTGGTTCAAGGCTAGTAGGTAGATGGATCCTGCTTCTTCCTTTCTCTCGTTGGGAACTTTGGCATACTTCAAGTACTTATCTAGATCTACTATCCACTTCGTCAAGATCAATCCATGTACCTCTCCCTTGTACTTGATGTCCGCTAAGGCATCTTGAGTCTTCCATATTTTTAGAACTCTCATTGTCCTCCCCGTCACTTTTCTCATGCTTCTTCTTCTTGTGGGATGATTCAAGCGGCTCCTCTTTCTCCTTCTTCTCTCTCGCCCTTCTAGCTAATTCCTCATGGTTCCACCTATCTACTTCTTCAATCTCTTCCTCTTGTTTATTGCTTCATCCATTCTTGGTATGCTTGTTCATCAACCTTCCTTCAAGTTTCCTCTGCTTCTTCCTTTCGTTACATGCTCTCGCAAATGATGAACATAAGTCTAGGCATGCCTTCTATCTATCTCTCCAACCCTACTACCTACCCTTCTTATGCTTCTCTCCATTCACGAACCACATCTCTTCTTCTTTTCATAAATGTTGGGGGTATTGTCTCCCATTGTCATTGTAGAAACATACAAATAAATGCTACCAAAAATAACTACAAAACTAAAAGCTACCAATAATATAATTTTGCTAAGAACAATAACTAACAAAGATAGGAGCTAAAGCCCAAAATATTAAGAACAAATAGAGAAGACTAGGGCAAGATCCACAAACATATCGTAATAATTTTTGGAGTTATTTTATACTCTGGCACAACTCAAAATATAGTTCCACAATTAATTGTCACTAAGGAGCATGGAAATTTATAAGAATCGTGTAGCACACAAAGAATGCTCAATGTAAAATCAAAGTGCTTGGCTTTGCTCACTCTCATAATGCGATTTGTATTAATCCACATGTGAAATATATTTTCCATTGTGTAATTCACAAATTTTATGTATGTGGCCCACATGTAAGTCTATAAATCCCTAGACACTATAGACAAGCCCCATGTCAAAAACATGGATCTAGAGCATGATGGTAGCTATGGTGGGTGGAGGATGAAGACAAGATTGATGATGATGTAGACAATGAAGAGACTGACTATTACACAAGTGAATTAGGTTCCAAGATAGAAGCTTGGACTCATAAACACGGTCTTGTGTAAGAGACTGACAATGACAATGACACTAACTGAAAGTCAAAAGTATCATGATATATTGCATTCAACTTCTTGAAAGTGATAGTCAAGTACAATACTTTATAGTAGTTGGATAGTAGCATTCTCCCTCATTGTTATGATGCCAGGAGGCATATTCCACAGTGGATTCCGTGAGGTTTTGCGGTGGATTCCTTAAAATTTTATTTATTGCCAGGGCTCATACACAAGGTGGATTCCTTGTGCGAAAAGTCGATGGAGACGCCTGTCCTTTTCGAGCATCTTGTTAATTTAATGTGCAAGTGGGTGATTCCATAGCAGGTGATTCCGCAAAATACATATTTAAATTAATAGACATTTATGAGTTTAGAGTGCACACTCGTAATAAATTAAGGTTAGGATTGAGTTCTAACCAATTTATTTATTTTGTAGCTGAAGATTGCTAGGTATTCACTTTTGTTAGTTTAATTTTATTATTTTCTAACAATTGTGAATGCTTCAGTTGATGTGTAGAGTAGGTAGTGGTGGCGTTGGGAAGCACTGGACGATAGCGTATATTCAAATTATTATCATTTTTTATAGGCGCGCATCTTAGGCATGGTGCAATATTTATTTTGACGCGCTTATTTATTGAAGCGCTTGACATTTATTTATTATTTTTGTATGCGCATGGGCTTAGTGGGACAAAAGCAAACACAAAAGCTAAAGCATGCTAATTGTAAATTGGGCTATTTTTTGAGCTTGGAGATGAATAATATATCAAATACATGCTTTGTGTAGCGCTCACACAAGGTATGGGGGGGAGATTGTACCCAATTAGTCTCTTGCTTCATGTCGTGCAAGCTTTCTCTCTTGTTTTTTGTGCGAAAGTAGAGTTTTTTTGTTCTTGGAGGCCTTCCGGTGCTCACTACGCACGCATACATCATCCGATCTGTGCACTAGTGGTATCAGAGCCAAGCTGATATCAAGAGCTTCCAATCGCTTACCATCTCGCGCGAAGTCGAAGCTCCTGGAACAAACAGGCTCTACAGTCAGCATCGCGCGACAATCTATCAATACCAGCATGTTCCTGGCGGTGAAGAACCCCCTGCTGCGCTATTGGATCGCGAAGGACCAGTCTCTGCTGACGAAAGACCACCCGGGAAGTTCTTTTGGAAGACGTTTTCTTCTTAGAGATACAGTAAGCAAAATCTTCATTAATAATAGCTTTAAGCTTTATATCTTAAGCTTTGCTTAAGCTCTTCAGAATTTGACGATTTGCTGCGTGAGGATGTACTCGATGATGACACCGTCAACGAAAAGATGTCATCATCAAAACGTTTAGTCAAGCTTTTTAATTAAAGCTTAAGTCTCTTTTAAGTCTTACTAAGGCTTAAAATCCAATTCTTAATCTTTTCCATAGCCTGCATTCATACGAAAGTACACCCGAACTGGTTCTATAACTCCCTGCAAGCCCTTGTTCGTGCCTGTATTCTGATAGAGCCAGATTCCAACAAACAGTTTACAACACGCAGTGTTTACGCAAGATTATCTTCTTGGAAGACGACCATGATATCAAATTTCGCATCTGCAAAGGAGAGATACTACAAAAATGTAATTTTTTTTAAAGACAAATAAGCCTTGTAAACCCGACTTTGAGCTACGCTCATCCCGCTAACGAGATTTCAAGTGTGTGAGGTCTTTTGGAATTTTGCAGGATATTCGATCAAACTATGGAAGATTTTATGCTGAAGGTGACCTACCCGAACCAACGATGGAGCAAAAACTGGATTTGATTATGATGCAGCTCCAAGAGGAACGAACAGCACGTCAAACCTTGCAAGCTCAATTGGCCAATCTACAACGATCTACCAATGACCAAGATGGACCGCAATCTGAAGATCTTATACGATGTATGATCGATGCAACACTTGAAGCGCAATCTATTCGAAAGAAACAAAGATAAGTAAAAGAAATTTTAAATTTCATACTTTCAATGGGTCACGTGATGGAAAGACTATACTTGCTTTTATTAGTCAATTTGATTATTATTTCCATGAAGAAGAGTATGCTGAGAAAGACAAAATTAAGTGTGTTACTAATCATCTAGTTGACCGAGCATCCCTATGGTAGACTGTTGTCTGCAAAAGCATTGATTGACCTACTACTTGGAAGACTTTCCAAAAGAAATTCTTGCAGAATTTCCTTCCACCCCAATTCCACGAAAAAGCAATCAAAGAATGGAATCTTCTGCAACAAAGGGATCGTGAGCCTATTTCACAATATACCGAGCATTTTTGGAATGCTTTATTGCAACTACAAATGCTTGAAGATGTACTTGAGGCAACCCATAAATGCAAGTTTATGTCTAGCTTACTTAGACATTTTTATGCGGAGGTCAACATGTTCAAGCCAACGACTCTCGAAGATGCAATTTCCTTGGCCCATGACATTGAAGACAAAATTCGAGGACGAGAGAAGCGACCACAACAATTTCAAACTAATGGTAACTTTGGTTCAAAACAATTCAATTCAAATTTTTGAAGATTCAATCAAACTCGTTTCCTTCCATCTTCATTCCATAAATCTTGGACACAACCACCTACTTTACCATCAAATACAAATCCAAACTCTAAGCCATCTCTCCAACCAAATCCCAACATTCCTAAACTTTCTGCTATTACCAATAATGTATCTAAAGCCAAACCCATAGTCTGTTACAAATGTCATCAACCTGGACATCTAGCGGCGAATTGTCAATCCAAAAAGCCAACTGTTCAAATCAATTATTTGGGAGCAACAGAAGATGAAAAACATGAAGAAATGCCAGATTTCACGGAAGACGATGATAACATCGGTACTTGTATGCCAAATTTCCATTCTTTATTAACGATGAAATGTCTTGTGCATGGTAAACAAAAGATTGTTTTACATGATGATGGGAGCACACACGACTTTATTTTTGCAAAATTGGTCAAAGAATTGAATTTACATACTATTTCTACACATTATCGCATTAAGGCTGCATTCTTAGGCACTAGATGCAATGGAACACAAGAAGTGCATGACTTAGAAATTAAAATTGGTGATTGTATTGAACGTAGAAATTTCTTGGTTGTGCCTTTGCAGCTAGTGACATTATCTTAGGAATGCCTTGGTGTCATCAGTACAATCCTGATATAGATTATTCCACACATTCAATGAAAATTCATTCTAATGGAAACAAATCACATTGCATGGTATGCACACTTTCAATAATTTTCCATTGCTTAGTCATACTCAGGCTAAATGTGCATTACGGAAAGGTAGCAAATCCTATTTAATATGGGTGAATGAAATCAAGGCTAAAGAAAATCATATGCATCCTAGGCACGCACAATTTCTTTCACAATTTCAAGATTGTTTTGCTGCTAACTTACCACCTGGCTTACCACCTGTACATCCCGAAGACCACAAGATAGACCTAATTCATGGATCACAACCACCATGTAAAGCACCATATAGACATAACCAAATTGAACAGAAAGAAATTCAAGCCCAAATTGAAGAATTGTTAACCCGAGGACTCATTAGACCTAGTAGTTCTCCATTTGGTGCACATGTCCTATTAGTGAAGAAGAAAAATTATACATATCGTATGTGCATTGATTATCGTGCCCTAAATAAAATCACTGTTAAGAATAGATATCTGATTCCTAGGGTAGATGATCTTATGGACAAGCTACAAGGATCTGCAATATTTAGCAAGATAGATCTTAAATTTGGATACCATCAAGTAAGATTGGACACATCTGATATATTCAAAATTGCATTTAGAACACAATTTAGACACTATGAATTCTTAGTTATGCCTTTTGGTTTAACTAATGCACCAGCCACATTCAGTCGTATGATGAATCGCATATTTTTGAAGCATCAGCATTGTGTCATTGTTTTCTTTGATGACATATTGGTTTTCAGTAAGAATGAGAACGAGAATTATGAACATTTATCTTTGGTTTTTAAATTATTAAAAGAGAATCAATTATATTCCAATCCAGAAAAGAGTGAATTTTTCCAAACACAAATTGAATATCTAGGACATATTGTTTCATTTGAAGGTATTAAAGTTGACCCTAAAAATATAGAAGTAATTTTGAATTGGCCGATACCCAAAAATATGCATGAATTACGTTCTTTCTTAGGACTTGCTAGCTTTTACAGAAAATTTGTGAGAAATTTTTCATTGCTTGCATTACCTTTGACAAAATTATTAAAGAAAGACATTGTGTATCATTGGTCTGATAATCAACAAAAGTCCTTTGATTTATTGAAACATGCTTTAACTCGTGCTCCTGTATTGCAATTACCTGACTTCAATAGACCATTTTTCCTAGTAGTCACTGATCCTTGTGGATCTGAAATAGGAGCAGTCCTTATGCAAGATTCTCATCCCATAGCCTACTCTAGCTACAAACTTAAACCCTCTGAACTTAAGTATTCTACCTATGATAAAGAATTGCTAGCTGTAGTACAAGCTTTACGTCAATGGAAACACTATTTAATGGGATCTGAATTCATGATCAAAACTAACCAATAAAGCATTAAACATCTCCTTAGTCAACCACAAATATCTAACTGACACATTAAATGGGCTGCTTTTATTCAAAGTTTTCATCCACTTATACAATATCAACCCGAAAAAGAGAATGTTGTTGCCAATGCTTTAAGTAGAAGACCGACTATTCATAATATTTATGTGATATCTTTTGACTCTCTTCTCCCTATGAAAGATACTTATGACCAAGATCCTACTTTTCAAGCTGATTGGAATAAACTAGTTGCAAATAATTGAATTCCCATTGATTCATTGTCTTACACTGATGGATTTATGTTTTATGAAAAAAGATTATATGTAACTGTTCCATTTCGATCATTTGTTTTGCATGAAATTCATTGTCCCCCATACCAAGGCCATAGAGGAATTATTTTTACTTTGCATACACTGATTGAAGATTTTTATTGGCCACACATGGAATCTGATGTATCTAACTTTGTATTTGAATGCTTAATTTGTCAAAGAGTTAAAAGACACCATGGTAAACAATATAGTTTATTAATGCCTTTACCAATTCCAGAACGACCATGGGAACAGATTTCAATGGATTTTATCACTAGTTTGCCTAACACTAAAGCTAATCATGACATGATTTGGACTATTATTGATAAGTTTAGCAAACAAGCATATTTCATTCCATGCAAGAAAACATTAACCGCATCTCAAGCTGCTCAATTGTTTTTTAAAACTGTTTTTACTAGTCATGGTTTGCCAAAAGTTATTATTTCTTATCGTGATTCTAGATTTTGCAATAATTTTTGGATTACTTTGTTTACTAACTTAAGAACAAAGATTGATTTTTCATCTGCATTTCATCCTGAAACAAATGGCCAAACAGAAGCTACTAACAATACCATTTTAGATCTTTTGCGTGCATACACAATTTCAAAACCACAAACATGGGATATACATTTACATTTACTTCAGTTTGCATACAATAATACACCACATACAACTACACAGAAAGCACCATTTGAAATTATCTATGGATATAGATTACCTACACCTGTTACAACATTGTCAAACAAAGTTCAAGCTGCTGATGATATTGCTAGTATGCATGCTACTATTTTTTATGAAGTTAAAGATATGATTGCCAAAGCCCGGCAATCATATACAAAACAAGCCAACAAGAAAAGAAAAGCTATGAGTTTCAAAGTTGATGATTATGTTTGGTTACGAATTGAAAAGTAAAGATTACAAAGTGTTGACAAACACCCTGTTGTAAAATTAGCCCCTAGATTTTATGGACCTTTCAAGATCAGGCATTTAAACTAGAATTACCACAACACTGGAAAATCCACAACCTTTAGAGGACAATTACATGTACACCCTATCTATGAAAACCCTCCTTTGCTAGAAGAAGAAACTTAAATCCTTGAGCCTGAAACTATTCTAGATACTAACTTTATGACCACTAGAACTGGCCGTAGATATTCTAGATATTTGGTTAAGTTTAAAAGTCATCCTGTTGAAGAGGCCCAATGGATGCACACTCGAGACCTAAGTGCTTACCCTTCACTGCTGGCTCCACATTGAGCTAATAGCAATTGAGGACAATTGCTATCCCACCCCGGGGTTATATGATGCAAGGAGACATATTCCACAGTGGATTCCGTGAGGTTTTGCGGTGGATTTCATAAAATTTTATTTATTGCCGAGGCTCATACACAAGGTGGATTCCTTGTGTGAAAAGTCAATGGGAACGCATATCCTTTTCGGGTGTCTTGTTAATTTAATGTGCAAGTGGGTGATTCCATAGCGGGTAATTCTGCAAAATACATATTTAAATTAATAGACGTTTATGAGTTTAGAGTGCGCACTTGTAATAAATTAAGGTTAAGATTGAGTTCTAACCAATTTATTTATTTTGTAGCCGAAGACTGCTAGGTATTCACTTTTGTCAGTTTAATTTCATTACTTTCTAACAATTGTGAATGCTTCAGTTGATGTATAGAGCAGGCAGCAGTGGCGTTGGGAAGCACTGGACGATAGCGTGTATTCAAATTATTATCATTTTTGATGGGCGTGCATCTTAGGCGTTGTGCCAATATTTATTTTGACGTGCTTATTTATTGAAGCACTTGATATTTATTTATTATTTTTGTATGTGCATGGGTGCACGATTTAAATATTTGTATTAGACATTGTATTTGGGTACCACCCGACTCCTTGGGCACCCAATAGCTTTAATTCTTTAGTGGGACAAAAGCAAACACAAAAGCTAAAGCGTGCTAATTGTAAATTGGGCTATTTTTTGAGCTTGGAGATGAATAATATATCAAATATATGCTTTGTGGAGCGCTCACACAAGGCATGGGGGGAGATTGTACCCAATTAGTCTCTTGCTTCATGTCGTGCAAGCTTTCTCTCTTGTTTTTTGTGCAAAAGTAGAGTTGTTCTTGGGGACATTCCGGCGCTCACTACGCGCACATACAGCATCCGATTGTGCACCAATTGTGCTTATGGGATTCAAGATTTTTTATATGTCTCTTGCCTTATAGCTCCATACAAAGAGGCATAAAAATGGATGTGATTGCCAAACTGTCGATACCCCTCCTCAATCACAACCATGAAAAGGCACTAAGTGTACAGAGGTTATCATGGGTACAACCTTGCTGTTAAGTGTGGGTATGCCATAAACATGGTAATCACCTATAGGTTGTCGCAGAAAAGGCTAAGCGTGGGTACCCAAAAACATGGCTAACATCCAGGGGCTGTTACAAGGCCTCACTAAGTGTGTAGAGGTTATTATGCATAGGTTACATGAGGAGCTTTTCATGGCTTATGAAAAGTAGAATTAGAGCAAGGTTATATAAGGCTTCAAAAAAAATTTTAAGAAAATTGGGAATAGGACTGGTGAGGCTTGTCTTTCTACTCTTAATGATCTTCTTCTTCTTTCACAATTGCAAGATAGGCCTTCTCAAACCTCTTTCTGGCATGACAGAACTTCCTAGTATGTCTAATCCTTTTGTAGAAGTCACAATTTCGTTGGTCCTATTTGCCTTTTCTCCTGTCATATAATAGTTGTCCATCTTTTGCAGTTTTTTCTATTCCTTTAATCTTCTCTTTCTCTTCTAATAACAAGGAGGCCTTAATGTCAACCAATTTAGAGTTTGGCATATTGATTAAAATGGTTAAAACATTATTATAACTAGATGAAAACTTTTTAACAAGACACCAATACATGTATCTTCATCCATTTTTAGATTTATTCCTACAAGCTGGGTTAGATGACTTTCCATGTAGTTTAGATGAGATGCCAGGGATGTATTAGATTTCATGTCCAGTCTGAAAAATTCAATTAATAGACGATACTTTAAGGACTTTGACTAGACATTAAACAATGTGTCCAATCTATCCCAAGTTTCATGGGGCATGTCACAGGCATCCACATGGTGGATATAACTGTCATCTAACTGTAGCTTTATGATGGCTTGAGCTGTGTCATCATTCTTGTGCCAGATTGCTATAAGGGAAGGATCCCGGAAAGTATAATGGAACAAATGAAAGTTGCCACTAAGAGAAATAAATCGTGTCAAAGCTCACTCTCTTCTCTGTCATCTGATGCCATTTTTAATGGACCCTCATCAAGTGACAAAGAGTCATACTCTTCGCATGGAAAACATCGTCATCAACAAAGGCATCAGCATTCTTTATCCTTATCTCCATAGTCATCTCTATCAACCACTTCATCATCTGATATCTTCAAACTCAAGTTTCCTACATGGATGAAGGCAAAAGAAGAAGACCAAGTCAATATCTCAACTTGAAAAGAAGACCAAATTTAATATGTGTAATGGTTCACTTTTTGGACCCATTCCGATCATTCCAAATTTGGCAAAACTATCTCTGGTGGAAGTGGATGCTTTGCGATGATTGTATTGTTGCAGTGCTGCATCAAGAAATCCCTGCCATAGCCATTGAAATCTATCATCTAATGATGTAGAGAAAAGATATGACATTTATGAAAAGGAGCTCGTAGTTGTAATTCATTTAAAGATATCCGAACCATTATTTTTAGGCAATGAATTCCTTATAAAAACTAATCACATAAAAGCTTGAAGTACTTTAAGACTCAAAACATTTATAGGAGAAACATGCAAGATGAAAAGATTTTTTGTATATGTTAAGCTATCTAGACCCCTGAGAAACATAATGTAGTTGCTAATGCACTTTCTAAAGTGCCTCGTATTACAACTATTAAAGTAACTCATCCTAAAATTTTTAAGCAATGAGAAAGACTTAGATCCATATGATGATTTTATAATAGTTTGGTCAAATTTACAATAAGAAGGTTCTAGTCTAGATTAGTCTATCAAAGGCAATTGCATTCTTGAAGATGCATAAAGAAAGGGTAGCCATTTTACGTACAAATTGAATGTTTCTCTTACTAGCCAACACTACAAAGAGATACACATAACTTTATTGAAGTTTGTCTAGCATGTCAATAATCAAAGTATGACAATAAAAGATCTTTAGGATTTCTACATCCACTTTCAGTACATAATGTTCCATGGAAATATATCACAATGAATTGCATCTTTGGTATTCCAAGAATACCTCAAGGTCATTATATGATTTGGATCATAACTAATAGATTCATCAAGCAATCATATTTTATTCCATGTCATAAAACATTGAAATCCTCACAAGCTACAAAACTTTTCGCTCAATATATCTTCAAATTACATCATATGCTTTTTGAAATCGTCTCAGGCAAAGTTTTCAAATTCACAAGTTATTTTTTGTATTTGAGGACATGGAAGCCACTTTAAAATTCTCATCATCTTTTCATTTTGAAACTAAAGGCCAAATGGAGATGATAAATCTCGCTCTTTTGAATATGTTGAAAGCTTAAGTTAGAGAACATAAATCACAATGATAAAAATAACACAAATGAGATAATGAGTAGTAAAGTGATTCCTTCTCTAAGCATTCAAACTAAAAATAAGAATAATGGATCTAGTTTTAGTCACTATCAAAGTTATCCAAGAGGGATAAAAGAAGCGAGTAAATAAATCAAGAAAATATTTGGCTTTTAGAAATGACAAATATATCTTGCTAAAATTTGATGAAAGCAAACTAAAACAAGGTTCTCATTAAAATTCATCTTTTCCAAAGCTCTCTAGTAGATACTTTGGACCCTTCAAAGTAATAGACAAAAAATATCAAGTTTCTTATCAACTCGAGCTTCATGCTCATTGAATAATACATAATCTTTTTCATGTGATTTTCCTAAAGCCTTACACATGTAGAAGTAAAGAAACACAATTTATTGCTAAAATTTAAAGATTTGTCCACAATAGATACATAATGGATAGATGAAAATTTAATGAAGAATATTTAAGTATTTCTTAATTGTATAAAAAGATTTTTAGTTTGAGAACAATTGAATAAAAACCAAAAGGCTATCACAACACAAGAAAAAACGAATTTGTATTCTTTTGATTAATTTATATGTTTAATTATTTATTAAACGTATTTCCTTTATAATTACTAGATATCTAGAATAGTGCTTTAGAGCTGGCCACCACCACTGATAAGAGGTCATAGGTCATGGTGGACCCACGTAGTGGATTTGAGAAAAGATTGTACACACTTCCACCTATCTGATTGGATGCATACAACCAAAACTCAAGCATATAAGATCAAATTTGCACATAGAAAGGATTAATACCTCAAAGTGTGGGCTAGATCTGCCAAAATAAGCAGTTACAATCAGCATAATTGCATGGTCATGAAACAATTATATAATGTGTATATGTAGTTTAAAAACTTTAAATGCCTACAAAAAAGTCATATTAAGATTTCAATAGTTTTTTGTGGATCTACTCAAAAAAAGAGCTTTCACATGATACCCACGGGTAAATCCCTAAATTTTAAGAGCCTTAAATTGGCCTAATTGTTTTCTTTGTCTTTGTGTTGTGTCGTAAAATTACGCAAAGAAACCTATGATTACGAGTTATTTAACAAAGCTGCTTTTATATGCCATAACTTAATGTGATAGGTAATTAGAAAACTAAAGAAAACCATTTGTGGGAAGCGGGTGGGTGAGATTTTCTCCTGCAGCCCTGATTAGATCTCCTTCTGTATTCAGCACTTGTTCTTTGTTCAATGTAGATTTCTTTCTTTCTTTCAATGCATTTTCTCTTGCAACCCTCTGTATTTAGCATTTGTTCTTTGTTTAATACATATTTATTTCTTCTTTTCTTGTAGTCTCTCTTTGTTTCTTTGTCTGTGTTTGTGTTTCCTTCCATTGCGCTCTCATAGAAACAACTAATTTAGTAAGCAACACCAAAATACGAAACTTACTATTTTTAGAATATCATCTCTATATTTTAGGTCCTCATCTAACTCAGACTGAGACTCACATACATGAGATGGCAAGGTATGACAATCATGACTGTTAACACCCCCTCTCAAATGTTGGATGTGGAGGAAGGCCAAGGATTCTGGGGTGGCAAGAGGAATATCAATGGCAATGAAATCCTTTGATGAAGACTACCGATAAAGAAGGTCCTAACAATCCCAGGAAACCCCCTCTAAAACATTAGGGACTAATAAATCCATAGTTGTATCACCAAGATCATCCCCCTCTAAAAGGAATGGGGGAATACAAGAAAACCGCCACATGAGGGGGTGAAGGGTAGGAAGGAACATGTGGAATAGATGGTGCACAAGCGAGAACAGGGGTAGCAATAAACAAGTACCTCAAAGGACCTTGCATAAGAGAAGGGGATTGAAGCTTATAAAGCCCGCTCTCCTACCAACCTTTCATGATAAGAGCCCCATGTAGAAGAATCCTCAATACAAAAAGCTTGCTCAATGAAGACAGCCCAGGTACCAAGCCTAGTAAGGCCATAAATTGAGAGGAATGCAAAGCCCAAGTTTGGAACATGAAGGGCCTGGGAAAGGGAGCTCGACACGTAGTCGAGAAACAAAGGCAAAGTGCCAACACCACAAATAGGCACTAATACAATGTCACCAATAGTCCAAATCACCTCATGGAGTCATGTGACTAGAAGCTCCACTATCAACCAACCAAGGCCTCTTAGAAGACGAGGTGACCACTAAAGAAGGCTCCTCCAACTCAACAATATGAACACTAGCTTATGGATAATCATTGGAGTAGAGGTAGAGGGCTTAGAGATTTTAGCTCCATCCTTCACTCCCGAACAAAAGTGAGGGTATTTTATTCAACATTTCCCCTCTGGATGTGTCCCCTTCCCACAATATGGGCATTTAGGCTTCTCTGAGTCAAAGTCAAAGCCTGAATAACTCTCCTATCATTATAGCCTTTCACTTCCCTTTCATCTTCTTTCCCCCTCTCTCAAACCTGCAACAAAATCTTTGGTGGAGGTGAATCCACTAGCAACCTCTTTGGCATGCTCGTGCTCCAAAACAAGCATTGGAAGCTCCTCCCATAGAAGCTTCTCACAGTTCCTCAATATAAAAAGGCTATTATACAAGACATCAAACCGAGGAGATGACAAATCAACCAAAAGAATTATAGCCATATGCTCTAAAAATATCATCCCACCAAGGGATGCAAGCTCATCCCTCATATCTTCCAAACTGTTGATATAATCCTTCATGGAAGGAGAATCATCAACAATGAGCATCTGTAATTTCTTCTCAATAGTTATTCTGTGGGCAAATATTGTCTAATGGTACAAAGAAGCTAGATTTGTCCACACTTCTGCTACTTTCACAACCTATGCACATGCACTAGAACAAAATCCTATAAGCTCATAAAGTTGAAAGATCGAGTTGTAGAGTTGAGCCGATCCCATAAGGCCACACAATCCATCGATGATCCAACGATGGGATCCTCCACTAGACAGAGAATAAATCCACACTCCCAAAGATCGAATGTATAAAGGATATACTCCATCTTACACGACCAAAGCGAGTAGTTTGAACCATCAAGCCAGTCTTATTTGGGTAAAGAAGAAAGTACGAGCGCCTATATAATGGGTGCCATGGATAGCATATGGAGGTCAATAGTATAGCCATCCTGGAAAACATGGAGAGAATGGGGAGGAGAGAGTTCCCGAACAAATAGGCTAGGTGAACTGTGTTCTTCATGATCCACATGATAGTCTGTGCGATAATCTCATCACCAATCGAAGTAGAATTGAGAAGGCTCCTCATCTGTATCATTAAAGCCACAAAACTAGTTATAAGACATGTTTGATATCCTACAAAAGAATCACCCATAGAAACTGCAATTGGACTAGACAAGCCCTCGAACAATGGAAAGCACCTGCAAGATCATGAAGGATTCGATGTAGAGGGTCCGTCCTGGAGGAAAATAACTATCCCCTACACATAAAAGGTTGTGTTTGCTGAAAACGATGATATAGAAACCTGACACCTGCTAATCTGGTCAATTGATTACTCCACCAAAGTTTGCATTTGCTGAGGCAGAAAAGAGCTGATAGCAAAACACAAAAAAAAGGAAGACATGAAATAAGCTGCCTGTAGAAATAGTTGCATGGCAACAAAACATAGATTTGGGAGGCTTCTAGAGCAATCTGGGATGGTTGCCTACACTCTAGAGTGGTCACCTCAACAATAGAGTAAGTGTTGCAACTCCACACAACTCTGTGTCCTCTCGTTTGGTAGTGATACCATGTAAAAGTGTGCAAAAGAAGAAAACACAAACATAGAGACAAAGAAACAAAGAGACTATAAGAAAATAATAAAGAAATCTACACTGCACAAAGAACAAATGGTGAATACAGAAGGAGAACTAATCAGTTCTTGCATGCAGCCCACAACGTTAGTGAGAGCACTAGATCATGATGATGATGGTAGCAATATTAAATACAGAGGAAGATAACAAAGTTGGAGCGTACACCTACCAAGGAAAAAGGAAGATGTGGGATAATGAATTTGCCAAGTCAGAGTGCCAAATATATAGAGCCAAGTTGTGGAGGAGTGCCAAATATATAGACAACCTTTAAAAACTCATCAATTGCAATTTGGTGCCAAAAATATGGCTCAACATTTAACGATGATTCAATCAATATTTAATGGTCATAAAACGCCCAAAGTGCTCCAAAAAAATCAAAAAAATAGTAGACAATGTCCAACACATGAGATAGATTGATACATGCAAAAACTCCCTGAGAAATACACCAAAAAAATCCCAACTTGAGAAGAAAATGCAATGAAAGGCGATAAATTAACTGCTCTAAAATGAGCTACCTTCTTCGTCAAAACAAGTGACAAATAGATCAAAACTTATAAAGTTCTCATCTAACTCAAAGCAAGACTCACATGCAAGAGATAACAAACTATACAAAAGGAAGATTGATCAATTCTTACACGTAGCCCACAGCATCAGTAAGAGCACTAGATCATACTGATGTTAACATTACAAAATCCAAAGAAAGATAACAAAGTCAAAGTGTGCATTTGCAAAGGAGGAAGAAAGATATGGAAGAATGCATCTTTCAAGTGAAACGAGTGCGAAATATATAGACACAACCATAAAAAACTTACCGACTACAATCTAGTGCCAAAAATATGACTAATTAGCATTTAATATTGATTTGATCAAATATCTAATGCTGATAAAATATCGAAAGTGCTCAAAAAGATCCCATAAATAGTGGATGATCTCCAATATGTGAGACCAATTGAAATATGCAAAAATTACCAAGAAATACACAAGAAAAAATTCGAAATGAAGGAAAAAATGCACTAAAAGGCAATAAATTTACTATTCTAAAATGAGCTCTCCTTTGTCAAAACAAGTGACAAATAGATTAGAGCTTCTAAAGTTCTTGTTAAACTCAAAATGAGACTCACAAGTAAGATATGACAAAGCATGATCATCATAACTACTAACAATTTCTATTCTTTATAATTTTTTATCCAAAAAGAAAGATCATAAAAAATAAAGTCTCAAAACAATTGTCACATAAGCTTCACACCTTATGATATATAACAAAACATGTCTTATGATATAACCTTTTTTTTTCACTCTTTTTTTCCATTTGAAAAAAGCTCATTTTTCTAATTTTATATCAATTTTCTCAACTATAAACTCATGTGCATCAACTACAAATAGCATATTAGCCCTATTCATCTTCATCTTTCTCCTCCAATCTTCCATCATTGAAAATACCTCTATATTTCTTTTTCTTCCACTATTTTTTATATTATAGTAAACTTGTAAATTCATTACAAGCTCTTCTTTCATTTCCTAAAACAAAAATCATATCAACATAGTGGTGTTCAATGACAAAAAAAGACTCATTTTTTCTCTTTCTACTCTCATCTTGTAAAAAAACCAATTATTTGATGCTATGTACGTATATATCTTTTACATGCTCTTAAGAGTAAGTACTTTTCACTCTCAAGTTGATTATAACTAAGCTCTTTTCCAAGAGACTCAATTTGAGCAAAACCATTCCTTCAAATACAACAAAATAAGGGAGAAGAGGGAGAAAAATAGTAAAGATACGTGGAGCAAGGATATATGGAGAGCCACTAGTAAGTGCTAGTGGCTACAAAGTTTTAAACAATTATCATATTCAACCTCCAATATTGTTACTTTTTATCATCTTAAATTGCTCAACTCCAAAAAACAAGTGAGTAATATACTCGACAAGCACTACAATACTTTTGTCTTAAATTGCTCAACTCCAAAAACAAGTAAACAATATACTTGGCAAGCATTATTTACAAACACCCTTGAATAAGCTTTTTATACATGATTATATTGACACCAAGTAGACAAGTAGTCATCTAGCATCGACAAAAATACCATCAACATAGATTATTTAAGATTTAACCATCATAATCACTTCTAAAAGCCACAAGAGAAAAGGAGCAAGCCTAAACTAGGTGAGCAATATTATGCACTAAAATATATGCTATATACATTTGAAGAATGACACAACAAAAGCTTAACCAAGGCAAAGTAACTAGGATTCTTCTCTCATCGAGTCAATTAATTATAAAGGGAGATAATATTGGACATGTTCAGTGAGTTGATACCCCCATAAGGGTTACTTTTAAAGATTAGGTAAGTATCAATGAATGACACTAAGCTGCACATAAATACATGGCCTCAAGAGCTATACAAATAAGAAGCTACTTTTAGCACACATGATTTACTTAGATTACATGCGTTACTGTTGAGTCCATAGGAAGTCCCATCTTAGTTAGGGTAAACATCCAACAAGTCAAAGTATGATTATTTCACTAGAGGATAGGATTACTTCCATCATTTCATGTTAGAGTGGTGGTGGTTGGATTATTGTTCATAGATATTTCATTTTAGATATATTTTGACATAGATCATTTTGTTGGTTAGCATAGCTGTTCTGCACTAGTGCTTTTGTACAGACTTACCAATATGCAAGCATATACAATAGTAGTGTTTTGATCAGTTTTGTGAGTGTATTATATAGTATAGTACCTACATTGAACTTGATCATATGAGAACTTGAAAAGCTGTCAAAGCACTTGCACACAAACATAGCTCCTACTCTTGGAAGAAAACCCAAAGTGTGGAGCATTTCATATTCAAGCGCTCTAATAGCTGTGATCACCATTCATTGCTCACCCAATGTCTGGCATTATATGATGTGTCCAAACTTGACCACTCCAGCTGAAACCCACAAAGAAGCCTCTATTATTCCGTGTTATCTAACACTGCACTCCGAGTCCCCAGAGAAGCAGATCTTAAGGGTATGATATCAGGCCCTGTTAATGTGGGACTGCCTGCTGCAAGATGATACTATGGCAGCGAAGTGGGTATCTTGAATTTCTTCTTCCGAACTTTTCCCTGACTAGCTGTAATTCCAAGTCAATGAATTCTGGTAGCAACACAATCCCAACCTTTTAAGATCTACCACCATGTTGTAAAGACTGGCATTCAAGGTTTTCTCCATCAAATATTGATGTATACTTCACTAATAGTACATCATGTACCATCAGACTAATGGTCTTTCATCAACTTCTGAGCAGTCATATCTCGCCTAGCTAGGGTTCTTTATTGTTGCTGCCCACAGTCAGCTCAAAGTCCAATTTGTCTATCAACCTTTCAAGCATCTCAAAGATTAAAACCCTCCACAACGACTAAAAAGTGACAACTGTACTTTGCAGAATATGGGGATACGACTATGTGCAGAAGAACTTAGATGATAACTGTCAAGTGTTAAAGAGGCTTACAACATTCCAATGCATAGAAAGGAAGAAAATCAACAATTGCAAAAACTCGTCTAGTCAAGCTTTGATGAGTATTCAAGCCAACGAACAGGCATAGTACTGTAAAATATTTAAAAATGGCAAGGAAAACATATTTAGGAAGCAATCATGCACAAACCCCAAAACCCTTGAATGCTTTCTAAACCATGAGATAACAAGCTTGAAGTAACAGCTGAGTTCCCCTTTACCAAAACACTAGCGGAATAAGTTAATCAGAACTTTGGGTTGTTTTAAATCAAATCTAGCAAGTACTAAAACAGTAATGCTATAGCAAAGAAGCCATAAATGCTTGGAGCACAGCTTTACTAGGATACCACACAATAGATATGTAAAATGCACGTAAAAGTCTCAAAAGAAACAAACCAAATGGGCATATATCAGTCCCACAAGAGAACTTACAGGGTAGATATGGGACCCACATGATTTTAAAGATCCACTACCTTCGAACAGAAGAAAGAAGGTTGGAAAGGTTGATGGAGCACCTCTTTACGTTACAGCGGTTCATAGGAATAGATCCACTTCCTCTGAAGGCACATATTTACAGTGCACTCCTTGATAAGTTCATGGCCAAAAATAACACCCCTGTAGCTGTGACAACGCCTAACCTCCCTCTCAGGAAATTGTCTTTAGCAAATACCTCAGATTCATCAAGACTCTCAAGAAGCTGTATTTCGAGTTATTTCCTGCCCATCACTTCCTTTCTCAATTGCATCTGCAGACTGCACTTGATGCTGGGTTGAGCCATAATAGCCATTATATGAATAGCCATTCCCATCAGCATACTGTTCATCAATGCTATGATGGTTGCTAGGCTGTCCAGAGGTACTCTGATTTCCCCGCTGCTCACTGACTTCTGAATGTAAATTTCCCTGATAACTTTGCTGTTGGTATTGTGCAGTTCCTTGTTCACCAGTATATTGCATCCCATAGATCTGCCCTTCTTGTTGGCCACTGCTTTGTCCAGGCCCAACCTGCCCCACACCCTGCTGCAAATAGCTTGCATGATTACTACTGTAATCATTGAAGTTTTCCTGCACTGAGCTATCATTTCCATAAGCATGTGCATCCAATCCTGGATCATTGTATGCTTGGTGGCTCATAACTTGCTGACCATGAACCTCTGGACCTCTCTGTTGTCCATGCTCTGGACGAGTTGAATCTTGAGTCTGATACTTGTGTCCACCAGATTCGTCCTGATCGTAAACATTATGCTCTGAGCTACGCTGCTCTTGCCCTTGTACTTTGGGGTCCTGCTGCTCAGTATTCGATGTTTCCTGTCCAGGCTGTGCATATGTTTGATCATTTATGGCGTGTTGCCCATAGTCCGGTTGACCTGGACCCTGCTGGCCATAAGCAGGGTGTGTCACTCCAGGTGGTCCATATCCCTGATAACCTTGATAAGAGGGCCCTTGTTGCATGTACGCGGAGGTCACATATGGAGGAGCTATGCCAGGAGGCCCATAATTTTCATACTCAGAGCCTGTTTCTCCATAAGCCTCAGCATGATGTCCTGAATTTTCGTGCCTATGTACTTGCTGCCCATAACCTTCCTGTGAAGTTCCAGGAGGTTGCTCTGCATATAATGCTTGCTGCTCATAACTTTCAGGTTCAGGTTGGTTATATCCTGTCTGTTCGTGCTCAGTGTAGTAACCATATGGCTGATATTGCTGAGGTGGAGGAGGTGGCGGGGGGTGCCAGCCACTGGCAGGTTGCTGAGGATAAGTCCCATACTGTTGAGGTGGCCCAGAGTAATATGGTCCTTGCTGCTGATATCCATAAGATTGTGTCTGATAACCATAGCCCTGCAGCTGTGATGGAGGCCCACCAGGAGGGCCCCATTGAGGCGGTCCAGGAGGGCGATATCCTTGATTGAAGCTACCTTGCGTGGGCGGAGTCCTTGTTCTATTCTGTAACATTACAGAGAAACATGGTCACAAAGTAGTAAACTGCCAGCAAAGAACATAAGACTACCAAAGCATTCTAAGGTGACTCCAAAATTAACCGAGAAAGACCAAAGACTTTTACTCATCATACGCGCTAGTATGTGAACAAACTGTAACAAATGTTTGCAAAGTTAGAAAGGAATAAACATGGTCACAAAGTAGTAAACTGCCAGCAAAGAACATAAGACTACCAAAGCATTCTAAGGTGACTCCAAATTAACCGAGAAAGACCGAAGACTTTTACTCATCATACGCGCTAGTATGTGAACAAACTGTAACAAATGTTTGCAAAGTTAGAAAGGAATACAAAATGTTTGCATCCATGGTACAAAACAAGCAAGTAACACAACAGGACATACCAACACAATCAACAGTGCTGCTACTTGCAAGTTCAAAAAGAGGACAAAGGATATCTGCATAACATTCCCAAGCACTACTGACTCTGCAATAGTGCATCCTAGAACTGTTCTAGGTTTTACTTCAAGAACTAAAACACAGAGGGAACAAGCATCTGAGTTTCTGACATTGTAGGTATGTATCATCAATCCCAAATAGTGTCCTGAGCACTGCAGAATGACTGCTGGAAAAGGTGATATTCACAAGGCTCTGATATCCAGACACCCTTGGTGGATTCTCCTGATCTAATATACTTATGAAAAGCTTCCTTCTTAATAATCTTGGACATTGGGCACCCTATTGACCCCAAAAATAACGCCCTTTTGAGTATTTCTTTAACTTCAATTGCTAATGGAATGAGTACAAGTTGAGTCTCCAAAATCTCCTTTGCTGTTCCAAAAGCCCCTTGCTGTAATAACAATCAACAAGCAATTCGGACCATTTGTCCCTTGATTTTTCACCCAAGGCCAAGTGCCTCTTGGTGTCAAAACTAGCCAGCAAGCCTCCAAACCAGTTTGCCCCTTGGTTTGCTTGGGGAATCAGGATTGAGTTTCACCTTGCTCCTTGAAAGCCAAATTCAGCCCCAAATCTGATATTGGCTCGTTGGCCTCTTGAATCTCCTTGAAATTCCTCGATTTCAGTTACTAGAATTCAAGTCCTAGGCCAGAACCCCACTCTTTGGGGAACTGAATAAGCCGAATTCTGGCAAAATAAAGTGTTTGAAGTGCCATATTCTGTGCAAGGTTATAACTGCCAGCCCCTATGGAGGAGGCGGGTGTGCGACATCAACATGCTCGCTTGGATGGCTTTTTGCAACACCCTACCCTACAAGAGGAACAACCCCACGTTTATGACGTACCCTCGTAGGGTAGGAGTGGATTTTGATGCCACCCTCCACGGGCAATATGATTTTCCCATTACCTATAACTCTAATGTTGTCTCTTTTGAACACACCCTCATCTTCAACTTGGAAAGCTTGGATGACTCCATGACTCGCTTCCCATATGCACAAAGTAGTGGAAAGTGTAGCCTAGTCTATTCCTATAAAGCATTGTACTTGCTCTCATCATTTTGAATGCAATGTCATAGTACTTTTGTACTTCTAGCAAAGTGTTTGTGTGTCATTGTCACTCCACTATAGAAGATTGTGGTTATGAGACCAAGCTTCCATCTTGGAACCTAATTCACTTGTGTGACACTTGATCTTGATGTTTGTTACCTCATGAGCTCACTCTTCCTCTTTCAACCTCCATAGCCATGCTCTAAATCTAGACTTCCACCACCAACCAACTACCCACTTGCATGGGCAAGCTTCGCCAAGTGGCAACCTTCTAATTCCATTTTGCAGCATTATCCAAATTATTAAATTAATTGTTAAAATATTAATTTTAAAAAATAATTTAATAATTATTCTAGTGCTCAAAATATTAATTTCACTAGCCAATAATTGAATTGGTTAGGCCAATTTGTATTCTAAGTATCCTGAGCAATTATTGACCCTTAGACTGGCATTAATTAATCAATTAATGCCTAGTCTCTAATGTAACCACTAACATTAGTGACCAATAAATTGGTC
This sequence comes from Lygodium microphyllum, assembly GCF_053477565.2. Taxonomy (NCBI): domain Eukaryota; kingdom Viridiplantae; phylum Streptophyta; class Polypodiopsida; order Schizaeales; family Lygodiaceae; genus Lygodium; species Lygodium microphyllum. The sequence goes on from NC_141158.1 coordinate 32,666,367, forward strand.
TAGGCCAAAATCTAACGACGAGTACTACCTAGTACCTATCAAGCACAACTTATTACAACTTTTTGCCTTTGGCACCAACTAATATCTCAAGGTCCTAGGTTCCACAATGTGAAATAAGTGACTTGCATCTCACATGTGCAAGTCATATTAGCACATTTGATCTAACTTTTAATCAAATGCTAAACGAAACAAAAAAATTTCACGTCCTCGTGACATCCTAACTTAGGCTTCCCTCTCCTCTCAACTCATGGCCTTTTTACACTTGGATCTCACATCGTCGTCATCGAGTCTGCCGTCTTTGTTGGAGATTCTTCTACAAGAGCCACTTTTGTGATAAGTTGGTCGGAGCTGAGACTACCTATGCTCCATGCCCCTGATCGTTTGCTCAAAATATGAGATCACCTAATCAATGATCATTGATTGAAACTTGTCAAAGTGTCGTACGTGTTCTATAAACAATCGACGTTTTCATCTAATTGCCAGCTTACATTGAGAGCAAGGACATGCAACAAGCTGATTAAGATATGTCTCGCAATCTTGAACATCACAGTCTTCATCGTTTTCCATTTGGTCTACGTTACAACAAACAATTTGTTTTTGTTATCATTCTTTTTTTCTTTCTTAAATTGTTTAAGAAGGGATTTCTTCTCTTGTAACTCAACAAAATTAATGTATGTAAAGTCTATACCCCCCTACGGACGGTGGGCCTATAGTATGTAAAGTCTGTAAGGCTCTCTGCAACATCTTGTCAGAAGTAGTGCAGCAATGGAAGCATAAACAACATGCTGAAATAAACTACTAAACACAAGACAAAAGAAAAGAAAGAGATAACACAATACAAATGAGAACTCAGATGTACACTTGAAAAATGGAATCCATATACCAAGACATGAGACAATACAGATACAATGCGAGTCACCGACAGTGGAGACACTGGCACCTGCTCTCTCTCTCCAAGGACTGTCCAATGATTGTAAACGCCCCGAACAACGTAGTATACTTAACAATTATAATATTCGCTTGTTTTCGAGATTTAACATAAAAGAGAATGAACACTTAAAGCTGAAAATGAAAATTACTCACAAAATTACAGCCATGAAAATGTAAAAGTAATGGAGACAAGATTGAGGGTTGAAGATGGGCAAACCCTCCCCCCCCCCCCCGAAGGAATGTATTTTTGCTCAAACCAAGTCTCTTAGGGATGAGCTCAGTTACAATCAACCTGAGAGTGAGGAGAAGTAATTCTCACTCTCACAAGATCATGCAAAGATGTACAAACACACATGCATTATCTATTATGCAATGATAAGAACTGATTTCTTTACAGTATGAGAGAAGAGGGGAAATCAGCCTTTCTCCATAGTTGATCAGTAGTACATGGATAGGGCTTACTTCTTGTTGCTAAAATGGAAGAAAGAGCTCGAGAAGAAGGTGCTGTAATGAATTTACAGGCTTGCTGTTCTGTAAAACAGCAGTGATGGAAGAGGGAATATGGAGGAATTTGATAATGGAAAAGTGGGGGATGATGATGGGGATGGATGGGGCCAGTTTCTGGCTATCTGTGGGTGCTGTACATGAGTTTACAGCAAAGAAAAATGATGCTGAATGAAGAAAAACGAGCTCTTATTTATAGGAGAGGGAAGAGCTAGTACAAAAGGGGAAAGTGGAGTAGTACAAGACAAGTGTCCAGCCACATGTCATGAGATATGACAAGTCGTGGGACTCTTGGAAACTTGTGTAACAAGTGTCTTGACACTTGTCTCTTCTCTATGGCCTTCCTTTTTGGGCTGAATACTGTCAAGAATAGAAACAACCAAATTTAGTAAGCGCAGTCAGAGTACAGAATTTACTATATTTAGAATGACATCTCTATTTTTTAGGACTAGCATTTTTAGGCTAATTCGAGGCTCCTAAAATTTAGGGACATCCTAAAATTTAGGGACCCCCCAATATGGGTGTCATATGAAAGCTTTTTCCGTGTACATCACAAAAACGGTATCAAAATCTTCATGTGACTTTCCTATGCAAAGAATTGTGCATTTCAAGCTTTCAGCCCACACATGCACATTGTACAAGCATTTCATGATCATGCCATCTTGTTTATTGTAACTGTCTGTTTTGGCGGGTCTAGCTCACACTTCAAGGCATCAATCCTTTCTGTGTACGAGTCTAACCCTGATATGCGTGAGTTCTGGTCACATACGCCCAATCGAGCCATATAGATGGAAGTGTGAACTATCTTTTCTCTAACCCACCACGTGGGTCCACCATAACCTGTGACCACTCATCAGTGGCCAGCTCCAATGCACTTTTCTTTATATCTAATTAGTGCAAAGGAAACAATTTTAATAAATCATTATATAGACAAATTAATGAAAAAGGATACAAATTCTGTTTCTGTAGAGTTGTGACAGTGATAAATGAATGAATAAATAGGACAAATAAATGCCAAAAATATGACTAGTCGGCCAACATTAAATGTTGACCGACTAGCTGCAAATAATGTCAAATCCCCATAAATACTAACAAATAAAATACCTAAATAATCTATGTGCCCAACCTGTTGAACCACAAGTCCAGACTCAGTCATGAACTGACTAATCTGCTAACACCCTCTCTCAGATCATGGGTGATCTGATACAATACAATATACAATGATAATATTGCATCATAGGACATACAACAATGTCCACCAAAGTAGAACCATGGATACCCAAGTAGTGGGTGCGCAAGCCACCACCAAGGTGTCTCTGAGAGAACCTGATGTCGATGTCGATCGTACCAACTCCTAAAGATAGAGAAGATCATAGCAGCTCTCAATGTCTGTCAACAATGCCGTTGAAGTGACACATGTGACCATCCTATCACCAATGCCACAGTGCATAAATGACCATGGATTCCCCCTCTTTCGCCAGACCGCCAAACTGTCCCCTTATGTGAGCTCCAGATGAAAGCCACCCACTCTCTGCCAAGTAACCAGCCCATCATGAACCTAGATGTCAATCCTAGCTCCAGAATTTGTATCTGCCAAACTTTGGTCAATGCGTCAAGGATGTTCCTCTCTAGATCCTGTGCATCTGTATAGACATATAGATAAGGCACAGCTGCCCCATCTCACCACCCTCTCACACTCCCTCTCTGACACTGGAGAGTCGTGAGGAATGACCTCATCACCACCACTAGAAACCAACTGAGGAAGGGGCTACTAAGCCCTTCCCACGATCCGAAGAAGAGGATCCCTGTTGCACCTTGGACTTTGCCTTGGCCGGAGGATCGGTAACTCAGTGCAATCTTTCTGTAAATGACCTTTCTTGCCACAGTCGTAACATTGGGCCTTCAACTTCTTTGTCTTCAAAACCCTCTCTGAAGCTGCAAAAGCATCACTGGAATCTCCATATAGCATATCATCGGTGAAGGTGCACAAAGGATCCATCTATAGGGGATTTAGAAAAGAAGTAGAGAAAAGAAAGGATTTAGAGAGGGAACACAACCAAACCACAAGCACAGACTGCAAAAAACAAGAGTTCACATATAGTATAGTCCAAAATCTGAACAAAAGAAGCCAAAAGCTACTGCACAAAGTCAAAAAATCAGTTCAAATCTGCCAAAAACAGCAAAAACGGCCTGTTTTGCCAGTCGCCCGGCCCAAAATAGTGCTAAAAACAATAAAAAGCATGCTGCACACTACATAAACAAGTGTAGGGAACTCTCGCCAACAGCCTGATGATGAAAACACAAGCTGAAACATATGCACAGGCTATATGGATGCTGACATCAGCAAAAAAACGCAGGTAAAACTGGTCGCCTGATGGAAGCAGCAGTTGCCTGATCAGCAAGAGGGAAAACAATCCTGAAATCAGCAATAAAACATAGTAGAAACACAAATCCTGAAAATTGATACCATGTCAGAAGTGGTGCAGCAATGGAAGCATAAACAACATGCTGAAATAAACTGCTGAACACAAGACAAAAGAAAAGAAAGAGATAACACAATACAAATGAGAACTCAAATGTACACTTAGAAAATGGAATCCATATACCAAGACATGAGACAATACAGACACAATGTGAGTCACCGGCTGTGGAGACACTGGCACCTACTCCCTCTCTTCAAGGACTGTCCAGTGATGAATGAATGAATAAGGAGGAAGCCTGACAATAAATAGAGCAAATAAATGCCAAAAATATGACTGGTCAGCCAGCATTAAATGCTGGCCAGCTGCAAATAATGCCAAATCCCCATAAATACTAACAAATAAAATGCCTAAATAATCTATGTGCTCAGCCTGCTGAACCACAAGTCCAAACTCAACCATGAACTGACTAATCTCCTAACACATCTTTCTATAGCCGCACCTATTCCTGATTGTGTACCATCTTTTCCACATGTTCCATCCCATCCCCCACCATCTCTAATAATTTCCTCATACCTCCCATACCTTTCAGAGAGAGAGGGAGAGGGGGGTGTATTGGTGATGCAAATATGGCTTTCATGGCCCTTTGTATTTCAAAGGGGGCTTCCCATGATCGTGAGGAGTTTCTTTAAGGTTTCCAATCTGCTTTGGTCCTTTTCCTTATATGGCTACCCCTTTTATTTGTCATCGAGCCACCATTCCCTATCGCTTGGACCTTGGTCCTTGGTGTTTCTATGCAACTTATGATGCCTTCGATAGTTCCAACTTCCTTGCTATCGTCTCATAGTTGGGTTCAAGGCTTGGCTCACCCATCTTCAACAAGAGTTTTCAAGAGTAATCTATTTAAGCCTCCCCATTTCCTTTGCCCTTTGGTGGCCTTCGATTTGATTGGCTTTTTATATGAAGAAGGGTCTTGCTCTTTGGCTAGCTTTCTTCATCAACGAACTGCATCGGCATTGTCACTCTTCCTACCACCCTTGGATCCATATCTACTTTGGTCTTCCACCACATCCAGGATCTAAGAGAGGGTGTGCAATCATGTGTGTCTTGTGTAGTCATCTCCTACCTGTAAGCTGCAATTTGAGTCAGACAAGGACATAAGAAGCTTTGACATTGTCTTTGTCTATCATTTTATGTGATTTAGACACTTAAGATGGAGGGCACATTAGTGCATTTCTTTTTGTGCACTTTTGGCTGTCTTTTGGGGGTTTAACCACATTTAGGATTTTCCTATTTTTCGCCTATATATAGGCAACCTACCCTTCCACTTTCATTATCCATTATCCATCATTGATCCTTTATGGTCAATCAATCCTTCTCATTTTCTTATCTCCCTACCACCGTCTGGCACCCACACTAACGTATAGAGCTGCATGTTGGAGCTGACTGTTGCAGACGGAGACGGAGGGAGCAGTGCTGTACCTGCAGAGAACAATACTGGACTGACTGGGGGGGCTGATATAAATAGCCCCCAGGCCAGCAAACTGGCCGACCAGCCAAACTGGCCGACCTGGCCAGATTTGGCCGACCAGCCAGATTTGGCCGACTTTGGCCAGATCTGGCCGACTGCCCAGAAAAATGGGCAGTCAGGACAAAAACAGCCCAGTTTGGGCTGGAACAAACCCAGGGCTGCATGCTGACTAGAGCAGCCACAAAAATGAACTGACAGAGCTCCTCTGTCTCCTGTCAAACTCTGACAGGAGCTCACAACCAGGAGATGACAGACTGAGACTGAAGAAGAGCAGGCTAACACCCCCTCTCAACTCCTGGGAGAGTCTAAAGACCCAAGAACCGCATGTGATGCAGCAAAGAAGCCTGAGGCAAGGGCTTCGTAAAGAGATCAGCTGCATTGGCCGCCGTAGGACAATAGACCACCACCAGCTCCGAATCCACGATCCACTCACGAACATAGTGATATTGAACCTCAATGTGCTTCGTACGAGCATGGAACACCGGGTTCTTAGCCAAAGCAAGAGCACTCTGGTTATCCACGTGCAGCTCCGTAGGTCCGATCTGGGAAAAGCCAATCTCCGCGAGTAAGCGACGGAGCCAAACTGCCTCCATAGCGGTCGAACATAGGGCCCGATACTCAGCCTCTGTAGAAGAAAGTGCCACAGTAGGCTGCTTTTTGCTGCTCCAAGAGATAGCACCAGATCCAAGGGTGAGCATAACCGGCAGTGGATCGTCTCGAATCCACATCACCTGCCCAATCAGAATCACTCCATCCAGAAAGGGTAATCCCATCTCCATACATGATCCCGAAGGATCGAGTCCCCTCCAAATAGCAAAGAACCCGCAAGGCCACCTGCTAGCGATCCTGGGTAGGAGTCTGCATAAAAGAAGACAATAAAGCCACCACAAAAGAGATATCCTGCCGAGTGTGAAGCAGCCAGATAAGAGAGCCGACAAGGCACCTGTAATGGGTGGGATCGATAAGAGGAACTCCAGCTGTCAAAAGCTTGGACTCAGGGTCCATGGGGCAGGAGATAGGCCGACACTCAGCCATATCAAACTCCGAAAGAAGCTCGGAGATGTACCTGTGCTGCGAGATAAAAATGCCCTGTGCCATCCGGTAGATCTCCAGACCTAGAAAGAAGTGAAGGATCCCTAGATCCGTCATGTCAAACTCCTGCTGAAGAATGGACCGAGTATGCTCCACCTGCTGAGTGTCGCTCCCTGTAATGATAAGATCATCCACATACAAGATAAGGAACACCGAAAGAGAATCCACAACCCGTAAGTAGAGGTTGGGATCATAAGCGGAGCGCGCAAAGCCACTCTGTAGAAAGAAGCGGTCAATCCGCTGGTACCAAGCACGAGGAGCTTGCTTTAGGCCATAAAGAGCCTTCCGCAGCCTGTAGACATGATCCTCCTTCCCCTGCACAAGAAAACCAGGAGGCTGTGAAACATAAATCTCCTCCTCAAGAACACCATTCAAAAAAGCAAACTTGACGTCCATCTGATAGACAGGCCAACGGTGGTGAGCAGCAAGAGCCAAAAGAACTCGGATGGTAGACATCCTAGCTGTAGGAGCAAAAGTCTCAAAGTAGTCCAACTCTGCACGCTGAGCAAAACCCTTGGCAACAAGCCTAGCCTTATGCTTGTCCAAGGAGCCATCTGCAAGATATTTGGTCTTAAAGACCCATTTCACACCAATCACCTTCCGTTTCGCGGGACGCGGTACAAGCTCCCACGTATGGTTTCGCTCGATGGCATCGAGCTCGGCCTGCATAGCCGGTCTCCAAATATCCTATGCAAGAGCCTCCTCCACAGTGGAAGGCTCAGAATCCTGAAGAATCTGTGACATAAGAGCATAGTTCACACATAGTGAACTGTCCCACTTGGCCTGTAAACGTGCTGATCGACGGGGACCTGTAGAAGAAGCAGGAAAGTGAGTAACACCTGAATCCTGCATGAGCCGGCAATACCATAAAGGAATCCTGAGAGACTCCTACGGCTGTGAGGGAGACCGGGGGGTCTCCGAAACCTGTAAAGCACCTAAATCGGAGAGGGACTCCCCCTCCCCGAGTGAAGGTAGATCCTCCGCATCTGAAGAAGGCTGTATATCCCGTGAAGACCCCGAAGTGGCGGTAGAAAAGCTCGTAGTAGACGAAGGCACATCCACCAAAGGGGAAAGGAAAGCCGAAAGAGGAGGAATAGAGGGGATGCTAAGAGGCATCCTGGAAGGAAGTGAAGGGAGAAAAGGTGGGGGAGGGTCCGTCGAGGATGAAGAAGCATCTGTAATAGAACCATCAATCGGATCCTCAAAGGCCGAAGCCTCATCAAAGATCACATCCCTGCTCACCGCAACCGTCCGCGTCGTCGGGTCATAGAGCCGATATCCCTTCGTGGTCGTGCTATAACCAACGAAGATAAGCTTTCTCGACTTAGAGTCGAACTTCGTCTTTCTCTTCTTCTTGTCCACATGGACAAAAGCATCGCACCCAAAGATGCGAAAATGGGACACGGAAGGCTTCTTCCCAAAGAAAGCCTCATACGGAGTCATGTCCTGTAATGCCGAAGTCGGAGAGCGGTTGCGAATATGCACCGTTGTAGCCACCGCCTCACCCCAAAGGAAATGAGAAAGACTTCTATGCTCCAGCATAGATCGGGCCATCTCAAGCATGGTCCGATTCGCACGCTCCACCACACCATTCTCTGATGGTGTGTTCGGATGGAAATACTCCACCCAAATACCATGATCCCTGCAAAACTGAGAGAAAAGATGAGAAGTGAACTCTCCACTGTGATCAGCTCGAACACCACGAACCTTGGAAGTGGTTTGGGTCTCCACAAACACCTGCCACTCACAGAAACGGGAGTACGCCTTGCTCTTGTACTCCAAGAAATAAGGCCACACATAACAACTAAAGTCGTCCACAATTAGCATCAAATACTTGGCCGTGCCCATAGGTCCGCAAAGGTTGGTATGAACCAACTCAAGCGGAGAAGTAGCCCGCCTAGAAGCAACCTGCGGGTGAGGCTGCCGGTGCTGCTTGCCCCTCAAGCAGCTAGGGCACAAAGTGTGAAGAGGAGGGAAATCAGGAAGTCCCTCCACCATCTTTCTCCTAGAAGCCCGGCGAAGAGAATCGAGGTTCAAATGACCATACCGAGCATGCCAAAGCAGCCCAAGCTCATGGGAAGTCCGCGCAGCCAAGGCTGTGAGCGTATAAAGCCCACCCTCCTGTGTACCTGTCCAAAGAGCATCACCTGTAGAAGCATCCTCCACTGTGACTGCATCCTGAGTAAAAATGACTCGGGTACCTAACTGAGTAAGACCATGCACAGATAGTAGGTTAAAACCCAAATCAGGGACATAGAGAACTTTGGCGGAGGAAGACCGCCTGTCAGAAAACATAGGTAAAGTCCCCACGCCTCGAACAGGAGCTATAGAATTGTCACCGATGGTGACTGTACCCCCTCTGGAACGAAGATCCTGAAGCCAATCCTGACGGAAGGTCATATGTGAAGATGCTCCACTGTCGACGAGCCAAGGCTTCTCCTGTGTGGTAGAAGCTAGGGCAGTGTCTTCCTCATCAAAGACATGCACGAACGCAGTTTCTATTGTGGCTGGGGCCGCCTTCGAGTCCTTCTCCTTAGGCTTCAAATGGGGATACTTCTGCCAACACTTCTCGGGATGAGTGCCCTTCCCACAATGGGGACACTTGGGCTTCTTCTCCTTCGCATCCTTCTTGTCCTTGGCCTTCTCCTTCTTTTGTTTCTTCTTCTTGCCGCCACCTGTGCCAAACGTAAATGCCTTGGTGGAGCCACTGGCTCCCACCTCTTTGAGTTGCTCGTCATGCTCCAAGACAAGCGGGGAAAGCTCCTCCCATAGGAGTGTCTCACGGGTCCTCGAAGTGATGAGACTGGTGTAGAAGACATCATAACGGGGTGATGGCAGCTGAGTCAACAGAATCATCGCCATATCCTCAGACGATATCAGACAACCAAGAGAGGCTAGCTCGCCTTGCATATCCTCCATCTTCGTGATGTGCTCCTTCATGGAAGAAGAACCATCAAGACTGAGCATCCGCAACTTCTTCTCCAAGGAAATCTTATGGGCAAATGTCTTGTGCTGATACAAAGACGCAAGCTTTGTCCATACTTCCGCCGCGGTCTTTAACCTGTGAACATGTACAAGAACAGAATCATGTAGACTCATAAAAAGAAAGGAACGGGCTCGAGAGTTGAGCCTATCCCATAAGGCTGCACGGTCCATAGAGGTGCCATCGGACGAATCCACGGGGGGTTGGTCGATGGGCGAAGAAACAAGCTCCCAAATATCAAAGGTATCAAGAATGCAAGCCACCTTGCATGACCATAGGGAGGAGTTGAAACCATCCAACTTATCTTCCTTCGGAAAGGAAGGGAGAATCGGCACCTTTATAGAGGGAATCAAGAAAGGCATCCACACATCTGATGCAGTCTTCACTGAAGAAACCTTCGCAGTAGGTGGAACCCTCTAAGATGCATGGACTGAAGAAGGACAAGTGCGAGGAGGTTCTTCCCGATGTCGAACTTCACGATAATCCCGCCTCCGCTCAGAGGAATGATGAGAGAGAAGCTCATCCTCTGAGTCTTCAAAGCCTGAAAACTGGTAAGACATCTTCCAATCTGCAAAATACCAAAGAAAGTTGTGCCGCTGTCGAAATAGGACCAGCAATGTGGTCACCAACCACCAAGACGCAGGCAGAGAGTGCCTACAAACACCTGGATCTGCAAAACGCAAAGAGATCTGATGTCGAACACCAGAAAAGAGACCACCAGCACCAGGAAACAGCCCGGACAGAGGTCGCCAGCAGGAAAAGTGCCACCTGGGGTGGAAGCGACATCCAGAGCAGCAAAACGCAGCCTGTAGGGAGGTCGCCCAGCAGCAGGAGAGGCCGCCTGGTGGCAAACGCAGGGTTGTTGCATCGCTGGATGACGTGGCAACCTCTGCAATCAGCGTGGACAGCAAACGCAGGCTGAACAGCCTCCTAATGAAGTCGCCTGGCTGTGGGTGATCTGTTGGCAGCAGCAGCAGGGTATCTCACTCCTGAGGGTCGTCTTCCGTGCTCTCAATCAGGCGATGATACCATGTGAGTGCGCAACGGAAGAACACGAACACAGAGGAGAGGAGAGAGAAAGCAGAGAATGAAGGAAGAAAGTCTGCACTGACTGAGATGAATGCTGAATACACTGGAATGGACAGAACAGTCCCTGCACGCAGCCCGGAGCGTCAGTGAGGGAACCAGGACAGACTCGAAGCAGTGGCAGCACCAATGCCGGAGACGGAGACGGAGGGAGCAGTGTTGTACCTGCAGAGAACAATACTGGACTGACTGGGGGGGCTGATATAAATAGCCCCCAGGCCAGCAAACTGGCCGACCTGGCCAGATTTGGCTGACCAGCCAGATCTGGCCAACTTTGGCCAGATCTGGCCGACTGCCCAGAAAAATGGGCAGTCAGGACAAAAACAGCCCAGTTTGGGCTGGAACAAACCCAGGGCTCCATGCTGACTAGAGCAGCCACAAAAATGCACTGACATAGCTCCTCTGTCTCCTGTCAGACTCTGACAGGAGCTCACAACCAGGAGATGACAGACTGAGACTGAAGAAGAGCAGGCTAACAACATGATTGCTACTCTATCATTAATAAGCAATCTATGAGATTCACAATCCCAACAAGTCTAAGCTATTGTCAAATTGTCATTTTAATTTGTTTTACATGTTTTTTTAACGAACTCATGTTTTTCTACATTTGAAGAGTCGTATTTGTGATATCCCCTTGAATTTTAAGGTCATGTACAAAATACCACACATAAAATTTTACACAAGATTGAAACATACTTATTTCATACTTCCATTCTCATGTGCGCATGTTGTATGATTGATGTGTAGAAAAGCTTAAAGTATGCAAGTATTATATCTACCAATTCTAAAGATCATGACTATTCATAAGATCACGACACAACATTCAAAAGGCAACTTTAGAGTTGTCAATTGGAGACCATCTTGAAAGTTCAAACATCCAATACATAAAAAGTGCATGCTTGTTGAATCCTAACCAAGACTAAAGAGCCAATCCTAGTTGATTTTTTTTTAATAAAAAACCACTTGGAGTGTGAGATAAAACATTTATTAATTTGTTTCTTATGTTTTCCATTTCAAAAATATATTTCCATGCAACTGTATGAGCAATAGAAGTGTTAGGCCTAGAGCTAGAGATCCCTATGATAAAATTGTTTAGACCAACATCTACTACATATATTCCATGCTACGTTCCAAGTTGTAGCTGTTTTGCACATGCCAAGGGTACTAACTTCTAGGCAAGGCCTACATGCCTCCATGCACTTGCTTGCATCCTCTCACATCCCACTTAGAGCCTAAAATTGAAGTCCAAGATATTACAACCTTTTAACTAAATATCCTACAATGCAACTATAACCAACCTTTTGTATATCAACTGTTCCAGTCATACCTCACTTATGAGCTCCTTGATGAGCTCACTCGCAGCATCAATCTGCTGTTTGGTACCAGCCAAAGTTATGGCTCTTTCAGCAGGTCCACCAGAATTGAAATCAGAAGGGCCTTGGGTTTGTACAAGCTGCAGCCGAGAATACCAATTAGAGAGAAGAATAGGCAAGGGATGTAGAAGCATGAAAATGTTCACACCTGATTCATGCCTTCAGTTTGATTCACAATAAGAGGAGGATTTAATGATAAAAGCACCTGAATCCTTGCTCCGGTTTTACTCTGCAAGCTTTTTATGGTTTCACCTCCTCGACCAATAATCAATCCAACCTGTCAAAATGGAAAGAGCACAAGTCCCCAGGGACGTTGCAGCCTCTGCATACTTTTACTGCAAGATTCATCAGCCTATACAAGGGAGGCCCTCACCTTGTTTGTTGGAACATTCATATGAATCTGTTCGCCAGAATTTTGAGCACCGTAACTAGAATTTGCTGCTATTGCATCCGCCTGCATCCATGAATGAGCTTAACATTCAAACTGGCTCAACAATTTTCTGGGCTTAAACAACCCCGATGAAAAACAAACCTCAGTTATAACATCCTGAATCAATTGGTCTGCACGATTTATCTGCTCCGGAGTTCCCATCAACTCTACTGTTCGAAAAGGAACACTAGGGTTATGGTCCATGTCTCTTGTGATCTGTATCCTTGCACCAGATTGCTGCTGAATGTACTTGATTGTTTCACCACCTTTACCAATAACAAGGCCAACCTGCACTAAAACTTTTGAGACTTAAAAATCACATCTTACCTAGAGAGGATCTGCAACATCCACAGATAAAGGTAAAAACAACTTGCAGCCAATTACCTTAGCATTAGGAATTTCCACTTTTCGAGACTCAGGAGTTCCATACATACTGTGATAGCTTCCACTGGAAGCTTCATTGCGAGGTTGAGCTTGAACAATATTTTGGAATAATTGGCGAGGGCTTTGCTCTGCACAGATCAATTAAACAGTATAAATCAAACAGTGCACAAAAAGTAGCAAAGGTAAGAATTTGTACAGAAGCAAAAGAACAAAGCAGTCAGAAGGTCATTCAATTATCTTTCCATGCAAAGCCTAGAGAGTTGGACAACAGACCTAGAAATCCTACTACACAAAATCTCTGTTTGTTTTGTATACGTGAAAGCAAAACAAAATCTCAAGGCATATATGTTTCATAAACAGATGCTGAATCTTTAATGTTGTTGTAATAAACAATCAAAAAGCCAAGGTGTATCTCAAGCACAAGAAGTTTCTACACATGCCACCAACTTCTAGTAATTCCTTCTGCTGGTTTTTGTGGCTAGCTAACTTTAAATCAAGTCCAACTCTGGCCTTGCTGTCCACAATATGCCAGCTTTGCAGATTGTTTAATAGATGTGTAGCTCACCCATGGCATGAGAAACGTGCTGATTGTAAGCAGCTGCTAGCATACTCAGGACATCTGAGTTTTTGCATTCGACCAGGCCAGCAGATCACTAAAAACATTCGAAATCAGAAGCTCACTTAAAATATTTCCAATCAGAAGCTCTCTTCTTTTCTTTTGAGGGAGAAACCAAGGTCGAAACTTAGTTAAAAGTTCAAACTTTACTTTCACACAAATATTTTAAAGTACACAGTTATGTCAGAATCTGATAGAGAAAACAGTTCAAAAGAATGACAACAAACGCTAAGACCACAAAGGCTGATGAATTCAGCATTTGAACTGAGTGATGCGAAAGCTATCATAGGCAATATACAAGTAAGACTGAAAATTGAGAAACACAAAAGGGCAATTCTGCATATCCGCACTGATAAAAAGGTGGTGTTGTGACAGCCTCATGGACATCTTTTAAGGATCATGACCTGCTATCTCCCATTGCCAGATTTATATAATTGTAAACATGTACCATAGATGAGCTTGAAGAAAAGAAGGCAATTCATAAGATCAAACATTTCTATACTCAACTGTAGGACAAAATTTCTATGATTCTTCCCAAAGAGTTCTAACATTTCATACACCGCTTTCAAGGCCAACAGCAAAGCTTCTGTGCATGAGTCCATAAAATGTGTTCGAGTAAAAGCAATGTCCATGTGGTCAGACTAAAAATGTGAGCGAGGAAAAGCAATGTCCAAGGATAAGAGCATCTGCTGAGAAAGTTGCAACTCCGTTTTTCACAGCAGCATTTTCGAGCTAGGTTGATCTTGCACATGCGTTAAGAAGACAGCCATCCACTTGACCTAGATGCAAATTAGTCTGATGCCGGGATTAATGACTAACCATTGTGAGAAGAATCTTTTGCATCGACGTTGCTCGGCTCAGAGGTGCCGCGATCGTCGAAGCGCGACTTTTTGGCATCCTGTGCAACGAGGCGAGCAGCAATCTGCTCGGCCCGCTGCTTGGCGAGCTCGAAGTCGCTGAGAGGGGGGGGCACCCTGTTGTACGAGACGGCGGAGCCCCTGTCATCGAACTTCCGCTTGTTCTGGGAGTCGACCATGGCTACGGCGCGTTTTGTCCTCCTCCTCTTCCTCCGTCCTCAGGAGCAACAAGCAAAGCTTCCTGCGCAGGCTCTACGAATGGGACACGATGATCCCTCCTTCCTGCATAACCCTAAAACTGATGAAGAAGCTCTTGTACTTGTGTTACCGCTCTCTTAGCATGTCCCTTGCGTTAGCTCTCTTAGCATGTTGCCATCCTGCTGGCTCCCACACTCCCTTCGTAACACAACGTCACAACTAATGGTAAAGATTTAATAACTAGTCAATGATGACTCTATTGCCCTTGATGACAAGTCACTAACCTCTATTAGCCTTAATGACCAAAGCTGAACCTCATGAAGGTATTTCACTTGTGTTAGCTCTCTTAACATGTCCTTTGCTTGGGTTAGCTCTCTTAGCATGTGCCACCCATTCCCTTGTTGGTTCTCAAACTCCCTTTGGACATACAATGTTAGAACTAACTATAAAGGCTTAATGACTAGTCTCTGTGACTTCCTATTGGCCTTGATGACTAGTCACTAAACCCTATTAGCCTTAATCATCCTTGGGGCATTATGTCTCTCTTGTTCCAAAGCCAATAATGGGAAAGAAATAGCATACCGCTAATAGTGGATCCAATAAGGGGACACCCCCATAACTTCAAGTCAACAATCTACAATATAGATTTGATCTTCAGGATCATCAAACAAACGAGGTTACTTAGCAATTATCTACAAACTATTTCCTTACTTAGCTGTACAAACTTTTGATTTCATGCATACCTACATGTGAATTTTTTTCTCCCACTCCTTTTGGTTGAGCAAGAAGCCTATCATGACTTGGTTCCAAATCTGGGGCAGATTTTATGAGATCAAAGGAAGTCACATTTCATGGGAATATACAAGCCCCCCCTATAGTAGCCCTTTTATTTAAAGAAACCACTAAAAGAAAAGAGAAAGCAAGCCTACTCTTGTCACAATTGATAAGTTAAATATACATGTATGAGCCTTGGACCATGAGGCAACAAACAATTATATTTGTCCCCATGAATTAATAAAAATAGTATGTTCTAATATCTCTTGTTGAGACATCTATAAAGCTTGAAAATAGGGCCAAGCCTTGATGGCCACATTTGGAGGAGATCAAAGATGTTCAATTTTCATGCAATTCTGATATGCAAGAAAGCCTAGTTCCCTAGGCACATTTTGCGATCTCTGAGTTATGAGCTTAATTGTGATTGTGAGAGAGATCAATTGTATTTTTTTTCTTCCAATGCAATGTGCAACAACAAGTCTCCTTGGACAAAACTAACATCAAATGTGTTTGCATTAACAGAGCTTCACTTGTGAGTTTGATCACATCATCTCCAATGCTCAACTATTAACTCCCTCACTTCAATCTTTGTCTAATAGACTCTCCACATCCACATCCACCCCCCCCAAAACCCAATTTGTTTCTAGCTCAATCTTTTTGTGTAGCAAGTGCTCCATACCCACCCCCCATTGTTGTGCCAACTTAGTGAGTTGTCTCATTCTTCCCAATAATATTGACTTCAACAGGCAAGTGAATAGGAAAAATGAGCTCCATAACCACCCACTTATAAAAACAAACAACTTCTTGTTTAAGCTCTTATGGCACATTTGAATGTTTGAGCCTCTCTCTAACCATGCTTTATCGCCCTATCAAAATGTCTCAACAAAGCTCATGACTTGTTATCAATTAAATTTTTTGAGAATATATGTCCTCATTCATGCGTCTACTACCAAAATTAGCAAACTTTTGCCCATGGACAGTAGAAAAATTTGCCATTGAGAGTGCTTTAATTATGTGATTGGGATTTCTTAAAGCAAATAGTCATCTATGTTAGTATAGCAAAGTGGATATTATAACCACTTTCTTCCACTTACAATAATTATTGTCTTGATATCTTAGTGACCTAACTTTTGATTGATATTGTGTATTGATTATTTATGAGCTTGCTTGATTTTATTTGAATATCTAAGAATGCTTTTAATCAAAGGTGGCAAAAAGAGGACATTTTAATTGACCAAAGCCATTAATATTTATTTCACAAGGTGGAGCATGATATTTTCAAAAATTGAAATTTTAACCAAACCTTGATGTTTGGATTTTCGCATTTTCTTGGCATTGTCATGTCCATGATCACCTTAGTTGTTTGAGATTTCACGATTTAGCTCATTTTGCATTGTTTTGCATAAATGTCAAGTCAACAATATCGTTGAGATTCAAAGAAGGTAATGATCTCATCATATAAAGGATCTAAGGTAAGCTCAATCTTGATCTACTCCATTTGAGATTTGTCTCAATTTGCTTAGAATAAAAGTCAATGGACTATATTTGATTAGAATAATTAATGTAAGGATGGGTCAAGTTAGGAGTTCTAGCATCTAGAATGTATTCATGCCTTTGGTTCAACGGCATATTCTAAAGGCAATGGTAACTTGCACTTGGCAAGTAGGTATTGCAAATGCTCCCACTATTCTCGAACGTTAGTCCTCTTCTCCTAATATATAGTTCTAGCATCTAAAAAGTATTATGCCTTTGGTTTAGTGGCATATTCTAGAGACAATGGTAACTTGCACTTGCCTCGTAGGTATAGCAAATGTTCCCACTATTCTTGAATGTTAGTCCCACATATGGACTTTGAAACTTAACAATACTCAATTGAAAGCTCAAGAACTACCACTTAATTGGCCCATATATCATAAGAAGGTGATATCCAACCATTAGCTTTTCTTAAATAGGCCATTGTTATTATTAGCACATTGTTTGATGCACAAAGAAATGAGAACTTTAAGGTATATATCATTTAATTCCCACTCGATTAGGTAAGGAAGGAGTTGGAAGGAAGGAGTTGGACCCTAAGCACATCTACTCTCACCTCCATGCTCTCTTAGTGGTGTAGTGAGATGCCTCCATCAAGGCACTATGTGAGTTGATGCCATATGGCCCTATGCACTCCACATCAAGTGATTGGCATTATTCAAGATGGTAAAAAGAGATTGAAAATAGAATGATTTGGTGGGTTGATGGGTAGTGAAGAGATACACTGTTGCCTATGTTGTATGGCACAAATAATGTTGTTACAATACAAAAATAGTGTTAATGGCAATGATGGTACTGATGAGGATGATGAAAAGCATACGTCTCACTAATTTTACTCTTATCAATAGTGGGATGCCAAGTATCTCTCAAGATTTGCTATCTTGTTGTACTTATAGTGAAAGGAGGGAGAATTTGTCGGCAACCTCTTTCATCCTACTACAAGGGTCAAGTTTTCACCTTATGGGGAATCTTTGTGGCCCTAAAGAGGCAGTTAGACATTGGAAGGTGTCTAATCTTAAAGACCATATGGTTATTAGATGGGCTATGTGGATATGAACATTGGGTCAAGTGGAAAAGAGTTAATGGTAGATAGCAAGTGATGAGTTATGGGGATTTGGGAAATTTTTTGGGAATATCCTCATGTGCTAGTGGCTACTGGGTCAGATGGACCATGTGGATTGCGAGTAAACGTGAATCATGTGAGTGGTGAGTTAAGGGAGAACCATGCAAGAGGATATTTAATACCCTATCTGTTAAAGAAGGATATTTAATATCATACCCCTCGATAATCTTATCCATCCACTGCCCTTTTTCCACCTCTCGCTTTACGAATTTTGTGCTTGCAAACAAAGAAACACGTTTACTAGTGCATTTAATTCTATCCTTCGCTCTCATTCCCAAGGCTACCCAAGCTTGGGATTTATTGAGATGTCAACACAAGACACAAAACCAAACCACGATTCAAATCTTGGAGAATCAACTTTCAATAAAGGAGCTTTCTAATGTAGAAGCTATAGAGGTTTTCATTACATGAGAATTTTCATGACCAATGAAAATGGTTAGGATAGCAAAGACGAGCGAGGAGCTGGCTAGAAGATGCATCCAATTCTTTTCCCAAAGTATGATGGCCTGGTCACAACATTGAACACGCTCCATCCTCCATAGTCACATGTGCGAGACAAGAGAAGAGAAGAGAAGAAAAGAAGAGAGGAGAAGACGGAGAGCTTCTCCACCACGATCCCTCACCCTCACTCACTCACTCCCTCTCTCAAACACAAGCACAAGCACAAGTAGAGAGAAGAGAAGAAGAGAGCCACTTTAGCCACACACCAAGAATAAGCTTTTCCATTCACTTTTTGACTTTTATACATGCCCTCATCCCTTTGGGAACCCATCCCCTTTTTTACATGACTGGTCATCTTAGCCAAAATCTTCTTTCCTCATGTCTTCCTTCTTTTCATGGTTCTTTTGCTCTTGCACTTCTATGTTTACAATTTGCATAGGAGGAGCCTGGCACTCTTTTGTAAAATGAATTAGATTGCGCCCTGCGCTTTCCTGGCTAGAATATTATGTGCACCTTGCTAGAATATTTGGTGCACCTTGCTAGAATCTTTGGTGCACCTTGCTAGAATCTTTGGTGCTCTCCTACATTTTTTTGAGCTTGCCTTCTCTTTCTCTTTTCTTACTTGGGCATAATGAGCTTCTCTATTCACTTGTTGACTTGGGTTTCCTTGGTCTTTCTCTACTTCTTTTTGGGTCATATGGTCCGTAACATGTCTCTAACATTACCCCCCTCCTAGTCACCGAGTGCTAGTCTCATGGCACTTTGTTGGTAAGGACTCGGTTGGCTAAAGGTTTGACCTTGTGGGTTTGTGATGGGGCTTTTGTGGGGCTTGGACATGGGAGAGAAGCATGTCGAAATGGTTGAGGTTGTGGAGGCCGAGGGTACTTTGAGTGGGTAACATGGGCCTTCATTGTTGATTGGTGGTTGCATATGCATTCACCTAAAAAGGAAAAGAAAAGTGCACTGCCTAGGGGGTGTGTCTACCTTGTCGTATGGTGCATTGTCTTTGTGCTAGTGGAATTGGGAGTTGGGTCATAAACTGTAGGCAAGCCTGGGGTATTGTCCCACACTTGAGGACCCAGTTTGTGTATGGGGAAAGTGTGGTAAGTGTAGCTTAGGGAAACAGGTCTAACCATAGGCGAGTGTGACCTCCTTAGGTGTGTCCCGCCCTTAATGTGCCCTAAGCGTGAAGTGAGGAACAAAATGGGTTAGGGGGTTAGGGGCCAACCAAGGCCACTAGATGTGCCTAACTTGAGGACCCCTAGGTGCACTGATTGTAGCACTCATCAATGAGATATTCTTTTTCCTTCTTGCACTTGTCTTTCTTTCTTCTCTTTTCCTTCTCTTTTTCTTTTTCATGTTTCCTTGTTCTCTCTCTACTTTTTAATTAAAAAAAAGTGTGCGAAGAGCTAATCTTTGGATTCCGGATCATGTGAGGGGGAGGCTGGGGGCTTAAGCCATTTACTAAGGAGGTTTCTACTTTGCATATAGTATTTTAAGTCCATTCATATACTCAGAGGAGTTGTTGACAAAAATGGATGACTACATTAGTGAATCATCATGGTTGCCCTAGTAGCCTCTTCCTTCTTTCCTTTGCCTCCTTTTTTCCTTCAACCGTTGCATCTTCAAGTCACCTCTTGCTGGGCTTAAGGTCTTGGAGATGGTGGTCGTGGAACTTGTTTCTCCTCAAAGTCTAGCAGCTCCACCTCTTGGACTGTCAGCCTTGTTCTTAGCAGATGCTCTTGTTTCCCTTGCTGGCTCAGGCTGGTTTCTGCTCCTTGTGATTGGGTACACAGTCCGTGCCTTATGGCTCTGTGGGCAATCTCCAACTTCCTCTTTAGAGTTTCAATGGCCTTCTCCTTGTTTGATTATGAGATGTCCAAGATGGTATTGAGGAAGGCACATTGTTGGGCTTCCAATCTTGTGGTTGCAGCCTCTGCCGTGCTCTCTGCTAATACTTTGTCACCTTCTGCACGGGCTAGATGGCTTGCTAGGTCTTTTACCCTTCCTTCGCTCTGGGTCACCCATGCTTTGGCCTTCTATTTCATCTCCTCTAGGCTCTCACTTTGTCTTTGTCGCTATGATTGGTTCTTGGTCTCTCCACTTTTGAGTTGCTTTTTCCTTCTCCTCCTCTAAGTACTTGATCTCTCTTTTTGGCCTTCTGTGCTTCTCGATCCCCATTAGCAGTCTATATCTCATTTCTTTCACCTCTCTCTAATGCTCTTCTCCTACCTCAGCTCTTTCTGCTTCTCCTGTTGTGAGCTACTCTGTTGCTACCCTATCTATGCAGAACGCATAATAGGATAGACAATGCCTGATGGGAAAAATACCTATGCCTCATGAGGAAAATACCTAATCTTATATTAGAAACTTATAGAAACTCAAAGATAATCACATAGAGATATAAGAACACGGACTTCATCACTCATAATCAAAGAATGAGAAGTAGAACATAGAGAACATGCTAAGAATTGGACAGAAGCACAATAAATGATGGCGCCAACTGTCAGATCTGTTGTATAATAATGAGAATCCATTATACACAGGTTGTGAACATCAAAGATGAGCCCAAAAATGAGAATGACATAGTGTGACTCATTAGGTCACGTTTTTACAATTACCTGTAAATTGCATTTCATGAGGCATCTAAGGGTTGCTTTGCATATAGAACTAACAGGACTTGGGTAAAACCATGCTAAGGGCATAATACATAAAGTGTGAAACCATCATGGCTAACACTGGCATAGCTCGGTGGATGGCTAGCATAGCCATAACTTGAACCCCTGCATGATTCACGCTGTCAAATGCCTTATCCAAAAACTATCATATCTAGTGAGAAAATCTTGCACCATGAAGTAAGCCACAAAGAGAAACGATAAGTAGAGCCTCTCTTGCAGGATACTTATAGCCCTCTAATATAATTGCATAATCCACTCAAAAGACAGTCACAAAACATGAAGGCATATATAGTAAATATGATGGAAAAAAGAAACAAAATTTGACAGTGGAACAAGAGAGTATCTCATGAACTATGCAGCTCATGAGCATCATGAGAGTTAGTGAAACAGACTACTCTTGTGCATGTTGCTAATGTGATACAAGAGGTAAAACATCCATGTCATGAATCTTATCCATTATAAGCTCCCTGATCTGCACCTAGTTATAATTATCATGCAATACATAGTTAATATTAGCCTTGATAATATCAACATCAAAAGACCAATTTTCAGCATGATCAATCTACTTAACACTTTGCAAACTAGCAACCATTTCCACAAGTCTATGACACTCAACATGTATCCCATGAAGCTTTTCTTTCAACATATCCTTCTCTTAAGTCAATGCTTCCACATTCTCAGACACAAATGATTGTTGTAATACTGCATAGAGTCTAGAAATAACCTGTGACATCCTACTATCAATAGCGACCCACTGATCATGCATCACACTAGTCAAAGTAGCCCTCATAGCAACCAAATCCTACTATGTAAACATAGAACTATCCAAGTCAACTTCCATGTCACTCAAAAGCTACTTTTCAACCTTAAGTAAAGGTTGCATCAAGCATCCAAAAGAATCTTGTCAGCTTTAAGTTTGGCATTCTCTTAAGCAACCAAATCAAGTTCACCCTGAAATTTTTCTTGCATGTGTGTTGTCCATTCCTTGAAAGCAGATAAAGATATTTTACATTTAGCCAACATATCACCATAATCATCAATTTGTGTCCGCAAAGCATCCACCTCATTAGCATGCAATTCCTTAATCTTTTCCATCTCAATGAGCATAACATCCTGTTGGGGGTAAAGGTGCCTCTGCCTAGCCACCCATATATTACTACACTGATAGTACCCACCACTGCCTACCACTGCGCACTGCAGGTGGCGGGCGCCCATCACCGTCGCTTTATTCTTTATTCTTTTAGAGACAGTTTGAATAAAGGAAGGCCCGGTCACACATTGTGATTGTTCGAGTTCCCATTTGGTCTCTCTCTCTCTCTCTCTCTCTCTCTCTCTCTCTCTCTCTCTCTCTCTCTCTCTCTCTCTCTCTCTCTCTCTCTCTCTCTCTCTCTCTCTCTCTCTCTCTCTCTCTCTCTCTCTCTCTCTCTCTCTCTCTTTCTTGCTCTTGCTCTCCCACCATAGCTCTTACAAGCAAGCTTCGATCCTTCTCACCTTTCAACTGGTATCAGAGCATGGATTCATGCCTACTCGAGCTTGGTTCATAGCGTCTTCAGCTTCCTATTGATTACCTACACTCAATGGGTCTCCTTCTCTGTAGCCATATCCGACTCTCCCAAGCTCCCATCACTTCCCAACTTCCCGAGCACCTACCTGGTCCATTTGGGCACCCTAAGGGCATTCCTTCAGAGGTATTGGAGCTCTCTTTTTTTTATTTTACTTCAACCCATAGGTTTTGTGAAGCAGGGCAGCCATGTCCTCTTGCTTCTTGTGATGCCTACTCTCTACTGGTGACTTTGCTCTTCAAGAGGGAGCTCCTGGAGGTTCTTGACTACTTCCCCAACCTTGTCTTGACCTTGCCCAACCTTCCACAAGCCCCAGATCAATTTGGGCTAACTTGAAGACCTACAAAAAATTCGTTTTTTTTTTTAAACTTCAGCCCTTCCTTGGCACTCATTGGTAGCTTGAAAACACTTCATTTAGTACTTGGGAACACCCCCTTGATGCTCGACATTGGTGGTTATCATTAGCATTGATTTATGAACTAATTTACCTCAGTCCAAGACTATTCTCCACAATCCACAAGCAGCCACAAACAATGTTACATCAACACTTTATGTTTATGCTTGGTTGGCATTGACATTGGTTGCTTGGTTGAATGCGCCCTGAATGGTAGGGGAATGTATGCCTATGATGTGAGATGCTTTTGGGACCGAATTTACTCAGTCATTGACTGTTTGACATAGACCACAGGCAGCCCAAAACATGGCAACCCTCTATCATTACACTTTATGCTCATGCTACATAGTCATTTGATGCCCAATTATGTCCGGTTGGTGCCTATACATACGGGAAAGTATGCCTATGATTTGTCTATGGTTTTGAGCTTGAATTGAGCCACTGTTTGCTCAGTTTTGGACATCATTGGGATCTTCATCTCTGATGTACTTATGGCATGTACTTTGCTTATGTCTGCTAACCGGTCTTGACATGCTTGGCCTATGCCACTACTACATGCCCATTATATTGTTTGGAGTTGGATGCTATTGAGCCTTGCTTTGGCTTGCCAAGAGCTTACTTTGGCTATTTCTCAACTTGCTAGAGTTATAGTTTGGATGTACTTGATGTCTATGGATGCTATCCAGGGATGCTACACGGCCTATATGCTCATGAGGTCTTATCGATGCTTGATCTTGGATCTTTTGGCACTGGTGCTATCACATGCCCTTGTTGAGCTTCTTTGCTTGATATTTATGGCTTTTGTGCCAGTGGGAGCATCTTGATACGTTTGACAGACATTGAGCAGGCGGTTTATGTTACTTGAGCATTCAAATACTTGAGACTAGGATCTTCACTTGGATGTTGCATGGTTGATATGCAGTGGTCCTCACTAATGTACTTGGGCTGATTTGGGCTTTGCACTCCCTGAGCATACATCTCTTTGTGTTAGGTCTTGCCAATGTTGTGTACACTTTTCCTTATCACACAAGGGGTGTGCCAGCTTACTGATGGATTCTTTTTACATGCTTGGGTGTTTGCTCGATGTCCGTATGATTGTCACATGCTGATTTATGCCCGCTTGATGTTGGTTATGCTTTGACAATCAATGGTTGACTTGGTGCATTCATTTTTCCTATAGTTTACTCTCATTGTACTTGGTTGTAATTTATTACAACAAGCAGTTATGCATAGACTGACGTGGAATTTTCATGTTGAATCATCCAGATTTTATGTACTTTTGATGGTACTTGGTGGGCAACATCATTAGCTATCAAATTGTGGTGAATTTGTCTTGGCTTTGGTGGTATTTTGGCTATTTATAGTAGAAAACAACAAGCAATTTTGAACTGTTTGCACCGTTTTGGACTGCAATATGGCATCTTCTTCTACTAATAGTGCTATCTTCAACATCGGTAAGCTTGATGATACGAATTATGCCTACTGGAAGAGCCAAGTTTAGTAGGTATTGGTGCAGAAATCGCAGATAAAGCCACTAAGGGTGCATGATGAGCAGCTTGAAACTATGACTGATGATGAATGGGATGAGCTTGATGAGTTATGCAAGTCTACCCTCATCTTGTCTCTCACTTAATAGGTGCATTACAATGTGGTTGAGGAAGCACAGAGTGCTTGGCAGCTTTGGGATAAAATTAAGAATCTCTATGACAAGAAAAGTCTAGCAAGTTAGATGTATTGGTTAAAGCAGCTTATGGACCTGCATATGAAGGAGAATATGACAATGTCTACTTATTTGAGCCAGTTCCATGCTATTCTCAAGAACTTTTCGCAAGCCATTACCTTCAATGATGGGGTTACTCCATTGTTTTTGCTTGGGACTCTAAGTGAGTCATGGGATGTATTCCGCACTACCTTATGTGCTCTTGCTACTATTTTGAACTTGCTTGATGTAGAGAGTGCTCTTCTACAGGAAGAGATCAACTGTAAGAACTTGGATGCCTCTCGTATGTCACATACTTTGACTGTTAGAGGCAGAGATGGTAATGGAAAGAATGACTGTGGGAATGGCCATGGCAGAGACCCGTAGAAGTCTAGGTCTAAGTCGCATGGTAAGTTGCACATCAAGTTTCGTGGAAAAAATGCTAATGTGACATGTCATCATTGCGGCAAGAAGGGTCATACATGCCCACATTGTCATGAGTTGCGCATTGAGTAGTGCAAAGAGAAGGGGAAAGACAAAGTACAAGAAAAGTCCTCTGATCGCAGCATTATGCCTATGAAATCCAGTGTGAAAATTGAGGAGATAAATGCCATGCAGACTGATGACTCCAATGGGGAGTACATACTTGCAGCTAGTTCTTGTGATGCTACGCCGTTGACCAAGGTTCACTCTACATATGCATAGTACTGTCTTTTGGATTATGGTGCTTCATTTCATGTTACACCATGTTGTGAATAGTTCCATTCCTACTGCATTGCCTCTGGTTCAATTCGCTTGGGTGATAACAGATCACTTGCTATTGTTGACATTGGGGATGTACATCTGCAGTTCTCTTCTGGTAGTACTTTTCTATTACAGAATGTACATCATGTACATGTGCTCACACACAATCTTATGTCTACATGGCAGCTTGATGATGTTGGGTTTCATGTTTCATTTGGGGATTCTGCCTGGAAGATCACACGTGGCAGACTTGTGCTTGATTGAGGTGCCAAGGCTAGCAGCATCTATCCTCTTGTAGTTGATGGGTCTTGTGTTGCCCATGTTTTGTCAGTGGGTTCCATCCCACATGTATCTCTTTGGCATGCCCACTTAGGCCATATGACTTTGAAGGGAATGAAAATGCTTTCTGGTTTGCAGTGCTTACCTCCTCTTGATTATTCATGTTTTGATTCATGTGAGCATTGTCTTTATGGCAGATAGATTAGGAATATGCATAAGAAATCTAGTAGGACACGCATGGGTGAACCCTTGGCATTGGTACATTCGGATGTCTGTAGGCCCATGCCCTGTGGTGGTGCAAAGTATTTTGTGATGTTCATTGATAATTTTTTGCGTAAAGTCTGGGCTTACCCCATTAAGCTCAAGTCAGATGTCTTGGTTGTGTTTCAAAGATGGTATGCATTGGTTGAGAACCAGACTGGGCATAGGTTGAAATGCCTTAGGATTGATAATGGGGAGAATACATGTCACGTGCCTTTGAGCAGCTATGTGACGAGAGGGGTATTAGGCGTCACTTGACCGTCCCCTATACCCCACCTCAGAATGGTTTGGTTGAGTAGATGAATATGACCATCCACGAGCGCGTACGTAGTATGCTTAGCCATGCAGGCCTACCACAAAGTATTTGGGCTAAGGCAGCCAGTATAGATGTGCATGTCATCAATAGATCACCTTCTAGTGGTTTGGATTTCCAAGTTGGAGAGGAGATATGGATCCTCTGTCGTCTTACATGCATCTACGTGTCTTTGGATGTGAGGCATTCTAGTGGTTTGGGTTTCCAAGTTGGGGAGGAGGTATGGACCCTCCGTCTTACACGCATCTACGTATCTTTGGATGTCATCAATAGATCATCTTCTAGTGGTTTGGATTTCCAAGTTGGAGAGGAGGTATGGACCCTCCATCTTACACACATTTACGTGTCTTTGGATGTGAGGCATTCTGCCATGTGCCCAAGGAGAAGCGGACTAAGTTGGATCCTAAGAGTATCAAATGCATTTTCATTGGCTATGGAGATGCAGGTGAGATGGGTTACCACCTCTGAGATCCATAGGCGTGGAAAGTCATATGCAGCCATGATGTAGTCTTCCATGAAGACAAGATGCATAGGCAGCCTGAGAAGGTGATAGAGATACACATGGAGGGGTGACAATCACTCCTGGGAGAGGGCTATGCAGTCTGAGATGAACTCCCTGCATAAGAATATGACTTGGGATTTGGTTGCATTGCCTAACGGCAAGAAGGCTTTGCCATGCAAATGGGTGTACAAGCTGAAAAGTACCCCTAGGCACCCTAAGCTGGCTTATAAGGCAATACTTGTTGCTAAGGGTTTTAAGCAGGAGCATGGAGTTGAATTTGATGAAGTATTTTCTCATGTGGTCAAGATGACTACCCTATGCTTGGTTTTAGCCTTAGTCGCGCAGCTTGACTTGGACATGTATCAGATGGATGTCAAGATTTCATTCTTGCATGGGGATTTGCATGATGAGATTTACATGGAGCAACCTAAGGGCTTTGCAAGACCTGGCAGGGAGCACCTAGTGTGCAAGTTGAAGAAAAGTCTTTATGGCTTGAAGCAGGCACCTAGGGAGTGGTATCATAAGTTTGATGCCTTTATGTAGTCACAGGGCTACAGTAGGAGTGCTATGGATCCATGTCTTTACACTAAGAAAGCCTGTGATGGCTCATTGTTTACTTTGGTACTTTATGTGGATTATATGCTAATAGCAGGGAAAGCTCATGATGAGTTGGATGCTCTTAAGTCTCAAATGAAGAAGAGCTTTGAGATGAAGGATTTGGGATAGGTGTGTCACATTCTTGGTATGCGCATTAAGCACGATAGGCATTATTTACCTCTCACAGAGTGAGTGCATTCATGAAGTCCTTGAGCATTTTTATATGCAGGACGTGAAGCCTATTGGCTGTCCATTACCTTCTTATTTGAAGGTTTCACATGCCGATTGTCCGCAAATAGATGAACAGAGGACCGAGATGGCCAAGATCCATTATGCATCAGCTGTGGGCAATTTGATGTATGCCATGATAGCCACTCGACTAGATATTGCCTTTGCAGTTTGTGTTGTGGCACACTATATGCCTACACCTGGCAAGAAACATTGAGATGCCGTGAAGTGTATCATGATATACCTAAAAGGCACAACAGATATGCATATTTGCTATGGCAGCCATGATACAGGAGTTGTGGGGTACATAGACTCAGATTATGTAGGATATGCAGATAGTAGGAAGTCCACTTCTGGCTATGTATTCACCTATGCTAGAGGTGCTCTATCTCTTGGATGTCCAGGGTTCAAAAGTGTACGGCTCTCTCTACCATTGAGGCCAAGTATGTTGCAACCATTGAGGCTTGCAAGGAGGCCATATGGTTGGGCCATTTGGTTCATGACCTTGGGATTGATTCTATACCTACGTTGCATTTGGATTCTATGAGTGCTATTCAGCTAGCCAAGAATCTGGTCTTCCATGCAAAGACAAAACACATTGAGGTGAGGTATCAATTCATACGTGGGGTCGTGGAGGACAAGTTTTTGACCTTGTCAAGATCTCCACTAATGAAAATCCTGCCGTTCTACTCACGAAAAGCCTTACTACTGAGCGCTTTGCCTTCCTCGGGAGATTAATGGGGGTTGGATGAGATGATGTTTTTCCTCATTCTGTTGTACATGTGTACATTGTACTATATTTTCTTTTTCTTTTTCACTCCTCACTCCTTTAAGTGGGAGGTTGTTGGGGGTAAAGGTGCCTCCGTCTAGCCGCCCGTGTATTACTACACTGACAGTTCTCGCCACTGCCTGCCACTGCACATTGCATGTGGTGAGCGCCTGTCACACCGTCACTTAATTCTTTATTCTTTTAGTGATAGTTTGAATAAAGAAAGGCCCAATCACACATTGTGACTGTTGGAGTTCCCATTTGGTCTCTCTCACTCTTTCTTGCTCTTGCTCTCCCGCCATAGCTCTTCCAAGAAAGCTTCAATCCTTCTCACCTTTCGCATCCCTCTTAGATTTCATATGTGATAACTGTTCCTGCAAGGACTAAACTACATCCAATTTAACAACACCACTGGCATGCATATCAACCATGAACAGATGTAAAACGTGTCATAAGTGAGCAAGCTTCCTCAAGATTTTGAGGCACATAACCAACTGGAAAAAGTTTCCCATCACAAGGCATACTACAACCCTGCTGCATAGAACCAGATTGCTTAGACATATGCTTAGACATAGACATATTCTCCATTTTGAATTTAGAGAATCTAACCTTCTTTTTCACCCCTATAATAACTACATCCTCATGAACATTATCATTTTTTGCATCATCATTCAGCCATTCTAAAATATCCAAAGACATAGCACCACTTAAAGCATTAACATTTGACACATCACGAGAAGAAAAACCCATAAACAATGGATCTACAAGCACTTTATCTTGACCATTTTTAGCATCAATTGAAGCATGAGAATGAGACAAATCCTTGTCATAAAGATCTACAAGAATGGCGTCTACCAATTTCTACTTTTTGAAGGCACTAACCTTGTGCACTTTTGGTGATTCCCAAAGAGATGCATGCAAAGTTGGGCACATCACCTGCAATTGAGCATACAAAGCTACCAACATTGGTCCAATTCTACTCTTCTGTTGGCTGCTTCCAAATTGTGGGTACATGCACCTCTTGCATGAGCTTATCATACAAAGTACCATGCCAACTAGGAATTGCAACATTATTGGCATACCAAAGAATGCCAAATGTATCCTTAGTAATAACATCTGTCTTAATGAAGACAAGGAACCTTTGCATAAACCACCTAATGAAGAATCTCCTTTGAGGGTCAACATGCCTCAAAACATATTGATTTCTATCACTAGTAACATTGCCAAACTCTTGCTGCATTACTTCATCAGTACATCTCCAATGCTTAGGTCTATCATTAGGACCCATGAGTTCCAATTTTCCACCAAATTTTCCACTCTCTCTAATAATCAAAAGTTGCTATTAGGCATGTACATTATTGCCCCAAGAATCCCATGGCAATTCAACAAAAGAAAGCAAGTCAATCTGCTTAAGCCAGCCCCTAGTCGTGGGCTCATGGACATCTATGAAGATAGAGGAATCTACCATCTGTGTGGCCATCTCATCGTCATCATCATTAGACATAGTTGAAGATGGTTTGGGTGTAGAATCCTTTGCTCTGGAAGGAGTTGTGTCAGGAGGGACCATTCTGGGGTGGGTTATAGGGAGCAACAGCCAACTGACGCTTAATACCCCTCTCGTCACATAGCTACTCAAAGGCACGTGACACATATTCTCCCTCATTATTAATCCTAAGGCATTTCAACCTATGCCCAGTCTAGTTCTCAACCAATGCAAGCCATCTCTGAAACACAGACAAAACATCTGACTTAAGCTCAATGGGGTAAGCCTAGACTTTATGCGAAAAATCGTTAATGAACGTCACAAAATACTTTGCACCACCCATAGACTGATAGGGCATGGGCCCATAGACGGCCAGTCTTGCCACAGTAATGACAAATTTGGTCCTTATTACTGTTGGTGGTGAATCCTTGACCACGTCCTTTTGCTGCATAAGTACCCTTGGTGTATAAGAGGTTATCCCTTGAGCTATTTTCTTTTACATCCTTGCTTTTAAATTTCCTTTCTCCATCAAACAATGAGTGCTCGAGCTTTTCCATTCACTTTTTGACTTTTATATATGCCCTCATCCCTTTGGGCACCCATCCCCTTTTTTTAAATGATCGGCCATCTTAGCCAAAGTCTTCTTTTCTCATGTCTTCCTTCTTTTCATGGTTCTTTTTGCTCTTACACTTCTATGTTTACAATTTGCATAGGAGGGAGTGTGGCGCTCTTTTATAAAATGTATTGCATTGCGTATTGTGCTTTCCTGGCTAGAATATTATTTGCACCTTGCTAGAATATTCAGTGCACCTTGCTAGAAACTTCAGTGCACCTTGCAAGAATCTTTGGTGCTCTCCTATGTTTTTCTAAGCTTGCTTTCTCTTTCACTTTTCTCACCTGGGCAGAATGAGCTTCTCTATTGACTTTTTGACTTGGGCTTCCTTAGTCTCTCTTTGCTTATTTTTGGGTTGTATGGTCCGTACCATGTCTGTAACAATACATTTTCTACGAAACACATTTTAGACCCCTTAGGATTCACATACTTAGCTAGTTAGGGGACTCATGAATTTATCTTATAGTGGAATATCACAACCTTGACCCACTAAGGTCAACTTGAGGGACCTATTTCTTCCTAGTCTCTATCAAAAATCTAGCCATGAATTTAGAAAGGTCACTTCATAACATATCAAGATCAAGAGTGGATTGGCACTGCACTTGGTTCAAGGAGAGTGAGGGAGGAGGGGAAGTTGAGAATCGACCCCTTTGGCTTGACATAATCTCACTTTGACCCCCCTTGAAATGATGCTAGCCAAGATCTATGACTCAACCTTAAAAATAGTCAACCCTTCCTATAATTTTCATTAAGAAAAAACACAACTACTTAGGTTCATCCATCTATAGGATAGTATCATCATGATGGTTATCCACTTGCTTTCTGTTAAAATATTGAGGATGCATGCTAAGGAGGATCACTGATGTGCAAATAAATAATCATAATGAGGCATAAGCATTGACAAAGAAGAACAACTGATATTATTTAAGCATAATGCAAGTACAACTGATGAGAATGGCTGATGGAATGAGTGTGGGGATGAGTGCCTTTTATAGGCTTACAGTAGGTGGTATTGGTAGGTGGAGAAAGGTGGAAAGTGACCATGGTATTCACCAACTGTGGTTTTAATAAACCATGCATACATGACCTAGTCTAAGGCTTTATTTGCAATGTGTTTCTTTGCCTTGTTTGTTCCTTTACACAGAGGCTATGGTGGATGTGATTGTGAATTTCTCAACACTTTCCACCCATGCAGCTAGCAATTTTAGTTATTTAATTAAAATCCTACCATGCTATGAAGACACATAAATATATATATTCATTAATTATTCTATTACATGAGGTTCATTAAATGTCCCTTACGGCACAAAACAAATAGCGTTCATCTTTACAAACATTTGAAGTGATTTTAAAATGATAAGTTTAGCCAACCTCAATTTGAGCATTGATATCCCATAATTGGATATTTTGATCCCTTCCCAAGTCCTAATCTCAATTCGAGCACAAATATTTGACCCCTTCCTAGGTTCCTCACCCTAACCCTTATTGAGAATCATGGTCACTTTAGTGTCCATATGCTATGCCTACCAAGGATTTCTTCTCTCATCTTATGTGGGCATGGGATTAACATTAACACGACCAAAGTCCCCATCTGGCCCCACACCACCATAGGAGGGAACCTTTATTGTACATTTGACCTCACTGTCTAGATAGCAATCTCATATTCTAAGTAGTAATATTTGGCTAGGTGATGAAGTCATCCCTAGAAAGACTTAGGGGGAGAGTGCAATTCTAGTCACAAATTCCATGATAACCCCTCATTACATCCACAATGGCCATGATAGTTCTCTTCAATCACATCCACAAATAGCCATCCAACTACAAGCATTTCTAACAAACAATAATTCCAAAGCAATCCACTTGCATCTACAAGCATTTCAAGTTAATACCATTGCATGATCCTTATCTTTGATAATATCACATCCATGTATATATAAGGTCCGCATCTCCAAGCTGATACCATTGCATGATCCCTATCTTAAAAAATAATGCTTCCATACAATCACAACTTATGGTTCCAAAAATCATTACATCTTTCATACATCTCTTGTCTCAATTCTTACCTAATCATAGCATGGCATAGTCCCATCTTAATTTAAGATTCAACCATCCCATCAAGAGGTGCCATTAGTATTGTATGATCCCTATCTTCAAACAACTATGCACCTATAAGCATGAGGTACAATTCAAGAAACTATCCATGTTTTATGCATTTGCCTTTGTCACCTTTCCTTAGCAATGAAGAATCTGCTTCAATAGGGTATTGAGTTTTAGGATAATATGCATTCTTTGTTTCTGCTTGGCACTTTACTTGAGTATTGGGATGTATTTCACACTGTGATCTATACCAACAAACTTGATGGGTTGAAAGTGCAAGATATAGGGAGTGCTCTTTTGATTGAAAATTTTAACAGGAAAAACAATGATGCTTCCCGCAGTTCACATGCTTTATTCGTTAGAGGTGGAAAAAGTGGCAAGAAAGATAATGATCATCATAGGAAGGACTCTCAAAAGTCTTGGTCTAAGTCACGTGGATGCAGCAAGTCCTGTGGACGTAAGTCTGATCTTACATGCCATTATTGTGAGAAAGCAGGACACATACAGCCGCAGTGCCATAAGATGTGCGATGACAAGTGCAAAGAATAGGGGAAAGAGAAAGTGTAGGTGAAATCTAATGATCGCATTATTATATTTGCAAAGTCCAACATAAAGATTGAGGAGATAAATGTCATGCTGCTTGAGGAGTATGATGGTGACTACATATTAGTAGCCTCTTCATGTGATGCCTCTTAGTAGCTGACCGAGGCTTAGTCCATGCATGCACAATGTTGGCTCTTGGATTCAGGTGCATCTTTTCACGTGACTCTCTATCGTGAGTGGTTTTATATCTGTTGTAGTGTATCTAGTTCTGTGCGCTTAGGTGATGATCGGTCTCTTGCTATTGTTGGAATTGGTGATGTCACTCTACCGTCATCGTCACTTTATTCTTTATTCTTTTACTGACAGTTTGAATAAAGGAAGGCCCGGTCACACATTGTGACTGTTGGAGTTCCCATTTGTGTCTCTCTCTCTTCTTGCTCTTGCTCTCCACCATAGCTCACTTCCAAGCAAGCTTCGATCCTTCTCACCTTTTAGATTGTCTAAACAAATTGGTTGGATTGTGCTCAAACAATTCATAACATCTAGATGTGGATTCTTGATTTTAATTCAACATAGTTAGATAACAAAAGAAGGGATGACTAAGAGCTAGCATGTATTAGAAACCTTAATTGTGGAAAGAGGGCTTGTGGATGTTTCTATTTAAAAAGGCTTGTGTGACAAGCAGTGTCAAAACAAGTAGGGCTTAGTCCAATGTGAATTTTTGATCGTTTCCCTCTAGTAGCACTTTTATTCTGCATAATGTACGTCATGTACTTGCACTAACTAAAAGCCTTATGTCTTCTGGGCAACTTGATGATGCAAGCTATCATATATGCTTTGGTGATTTTGTATGGAAGATAGCTCGTGGCAGGCTTGTTCTTGCAAGAGGTGCCAAGTCTGGCAGCCACTACCCCTTGGTTGTATCTGGTACTATTGACTATGTTTTGTCAATGGGTTTTATCCCACATGTATCTCTCTGGCATGCTCATCTCAGACATATGTCACTTAAGGGAATGAAAATGCTTACTGCTTTGTAGTATCTTTTGCCTTTTGACTACTCACATTTTGAGTCATGTGATCATTGTTTATATGGAAGGCTGACTAGGAATTTGCATAAAAAGTTTTGTATTCCATGCATGGGTGAGCCTTTGGCTCTTGTGCATTCAGATGTATGTGGACCCATGCCCTGTCAGTCATTAGGGGGTGTGAAGTACTTTGTCATGACTGCCCCTTACACCCCTCCCTAGAATGGTATGGTTGAGTGTATGAATAGGACTATCCAGGAGAGGGTCTGCAATATGCTTAGCCAAGCATGCTTATCACAACATTTTTGGGCTAAGGAAATCTCTACTACCATGCATCTCATTAACAAGTCACCTTGCAATAGTATTAACTTCCAAGATGTAGAGGAGGTATGGACATGAAAGCCTCCCTCATATGCTCATTTGTGTGTCTTTGGATGTGAGGCCTTTTGCCATGTGGCCAAGGATAAACACAATAAGTTGGATCCTAAAAGTGTGAAATGCATTTTTCTTGGCTATGGAGATGCACGTGAGATGGGATAGTCTTTGGAATTCGTAGGTGTGAAAAGTGATCCGTAGCCATGATGTTGTGCTCCATGAGGAAAAAATGCATATGCAACATGAGAAAGTTATTGAGATACGCATGGTTATCTTTCAAGAGGAGCCCCCTGCTCCCACACAGCTAGCTAGACAGCCTACACCAGCTAATCCTCATGGCTAGGATGTTAGATAGGATATTGGACAGGCAGCACAGTTTGCTTTGAGGCATTCTACTAGAGATAGATGACCTCTGAGACTGCTATGAGCCCTCCATAAATTATATCTTGGTTATAAATGGAGGAGAGCCTCTCACCTATGATGAGGCTATGTGTAGGGGTGACAATCACTCCTGGGAGAGGGTTATGTAGTCTGAGATTGACTCGCTGCATAAGAATCATACCTGGGATTTGGTTTCCTTGCTTAGTGGCAAGAGGGCTTTGCCTTACAAGTGGGTGTACAAGACACCCCATGTCGTCATAAAATACCAAATTGGTAGCAAAGGGTTTTAAGCAAGAGCATGGTGTTAACTTTGATGAGGTCTTCTCTCTTATGGTTAAGATGACCACCCTACACTTAGTCTTGGCTTTGGCTACACAGCTTGACTTGGACTTGTATCAATTGGATGTCAAGATGACTTTCTTATATGGGACTTGCATGATGAGATTTACATGGAGTAGCCTAAGGGCTTTGTAGAGCCTGGCAAGGAACACCTAGTGTGCAGATTGAGGAAAAATCTATATGGCTTGAAGCAAGCACTTAGAGAATGGTATCATAAGTTTGGTGCATTTATGCAATCACAAGGCTATAGCCGTAGTGCTATGGATCCGTGCTTGTACATGAAGAAAGCCCATGATGGATCTTTATTGATTTTGGTACTCTATGTGGATGACATGCGTTTGGCAGGGAAAGCTCATGATGAGCTAGATGCTCTTAAGGCTCAGCTCAAGAAGAACTTTGAGATGAAATATTTGGGATATTCCTCTCATATTCTTGGTATGTGCATTACGTGTGATAGGCACCAAGGACTACTCTATCTATCATAGAGAGAGTACATTAATAAAGTCCTTGAGCGCTTCCATATGCAATATGTAAATCCTATTAGCTGTCCATTGCCTTCTTATGTGAAGGTATCACAGGCCGATTGTCGGCAGATAGATGAGCGGAGGGCCGAGATAGCCAAGATTCCCTATGCATCCACAGTGGGTAGTCTTATGTGTGCCATGATAGCCAATTGTCTAGATATTGCTTTTGTAGTTGGTGTTGTGGCACATTATATGGCTACACCTAGCAAGAGGTATTGGGATGCCGTGAAGGGTATCATGAGATACCTAAAGGGCATTTCTGTTATGTGCATATGTTATGGCGGTTAGGATACAAGAGTTGTGGGATACACTAACTCTGACTATGTAGGACATGCAGATAGCAGGAACTCCACCTCTGGCTATGTGTTCACTTTTGCTAGAGGTGTTGTTTCATGGATGTCCAGGGTGCAAAAATGCACGGTCCTTTCCACTACAGAGGCCAAGTATGTTGCAACCACTAAGGCTTGCAAAAGGAGGCCATTTGGTTGGGTTATTTGGTTGTTAACCTTGGTATTACAGATGTTATCCCTACACTGCATTCAGATTCTATGAGTACTATCCAGTAAGCCAAGAATCTAGTCTTCCATGCAAAGACAAAACACATTGAGGTGAGGTATCACTTCATTCATGGGGTCATTGAGGACAAGTCCGTTGGCCTTGTCAAGATCTGAACTGACCAAAATCTTGCAGACTTGCTCACGAAAAGCCTCTCTACAGAGTGCTTTGCCATCGTTAGGAAGTTGATGGGAGTTGGATGAGATGACGTCTTTTCTCATCATCTTGTATCTATGTACATGTTGTACTATCTTTTTTCTTTTTTCTTCTCACTCCTCACTGAGGTAGATTCACCTTTAAGTGGGAGGTTGTTGGGGGTAAAGACGCCTCCACCTAGCCACTCGTGTATTACTACACTAACCGTACCCACACCTGCACACTGCTGCCAGTGGGCATCCATCATTGTCACTTCATTCTTTATTCTTATAGTGACATTTGAATAAAGGGAAGGCTAGTCACACATCGTGACTATTGGAGTTCCCACATTTGGAGTCTATCTCTTTCTTGCTCTTGCTCCATCTGCCATAGCTCTCACCTTTGTGCTCTCTTGCTCAATCCTTCACACCTTTCATTATACACACACTTATTTTTTTATAAATAAAGAAACACAATACGAGTTGACAATGCCTAAAGCAAGCATTACTTATGTGCAGAATAATATCCAATGCCAAGTCATTTTCTAGTGTCACAGAACTTGTCATGTTGCGATAAGAATGAAACCAATCCTTATGCAGGGTAACATGAAAAGAAGCCCTCGAATCAAGCAACCAGTATGAGAAAAAGTAGAGGAGGCATTAGTCAATTGACTAGCATTAAGAGAAGAAGTTGCCAATATATAATCATTATCAGACTCAAGATCCAAGGCATTCATCTGCTCAATTTTCATGCTAGATTTACCAAGAACAATGTCATGATCATTAGACTTATCTTGCACTTTGCCCTTGCCTTTCTCCTTATGCTTATCATCGCACATCTTATGACACTATAGCCTAATATGACCTTGCTTCCCCAATAATGACATGTAAGAGAGGCCTTACGACCATGGGACTTACTATGAAACCTCGCTCACAAGACTGAGACCTTTGTGAGTCTTTACCACAGTGGTCATTACTACTCTTACCATCATGTTTGCCCCTAACAATCAATGCATGAGAAGTACATGTTGCATCTAGATTCTTTTTATTTATCTCCTCTATGAGAAAGGCACCCTCAATATCTTAGAGTTTTAAACGATCCTTAGGTATATTAGCATGTGTGGCAGTACACAAAAAGTGTCTTATGACTCAGGAAGTGTCACAAGAAAGAATAAAGGAGGAAGATTATCCTTAAACTTAATGCCCTACAAAGTTAACAAGCTGAAAATTGAGTGAAACTCATTCAAATGTGTAGACATACTAGTCCATTCCTTCATGCAAAGATCCATGAGCTATTTCAAAAAATACATATGTGATGTAGGACTTTTCTTATCATAAAGATTGCATATCATTTTCCATAATTCTCAAGCATTATCCTCAAGTGCTACAACATTGAAATAA
This sequence comes from Lygodium microphyllum, assembly GCF_053477565.2. Classification (NCBI taxonomy): domain Eukaryota; kingdom Viridiplantae; phylum Streptophyta; class Polypodiopsida; order Schizaeales; family Lygodiaceae; genus Lygodium; species Lygodium microphyllum. Next base: position 32,704,138 of record NC_141158.1, read on the forward strand.
ATATGTTTTGACAATGACAATATAATAGTGGATTTACATAGCTCATCCAATTCATCCCAAGTATCATGATCAATGCCTTTGGGCTTTGTACTCTTGGTTTCAAAAGGCCCAACTTACTTCTTTTAAGCTAGTACTTGCCATATCTACATCTTCCAATAGGTGAAGTTTGTGCCATTAAGCTTTTCAATATTAAAAATAGTACTATCATTCAAAGAATGTGCCATAATGATAGTGTACCAATGTAAAATCCAAGAGAATGGACTATTGTAAATAAATGTAAATCAGCCCCCAAAACTCAGCTAAAACAAAGGTAAAATAGGAGAAAAGACTACAATATAAAGTTGTCCAGCAAGTACTAGCAATAGATTGCCAAAGTATAATGTATGCTCTCTAAGACAATGCTAAAAATTATAATTAAAGTAACACTAAAACAAAGGCAATTATATTTATTAGTAAAACTATGGTAAAATAGCCAAGAAAGCAAGCTTCCACTACTAGATATATTTGAGTAGTAATCGGGATATAAAGAATGTAACTAGTAGTAACTAAGCATAGACCATCAATACTAAAGAATATCACAAACTCAATTTGTCAGGAAGCCATACATCCCATAATCATATACATTACTAACAAAGTATTGACAGAGGTAAGTACCAATATCCAAAGCATACAGAATCAAATCAACTCAGAAGTGGAGGTAAGAGCATCCAAGAGTATACAACAGAGCGTACACATGAACCAAAAGTCTCACTGTCTCAAAAGAACGAAACTCTATCAAGTATGTACGAGTGTCTCTCCCACTGGAAGCAAATCCAAAATGCAAAGTGATAAAGCAAAGCTCAAGATATATACATCAAAGTACCCAAGAAGCCCAAGCGCATCACAAATACTTACGGGAGCATAAGCATCAAATGAAGCTTCAATACTTGTAAGTGAGTAAGCATAAAAGCTCAAAGAAATAAACCAAATCCCAAGTACATCAAATATAGCTCAAATACAAGTGTCAAATCATGGCATAGCCATATTGGAGCTCATACATCAATGTTGGACATCACCATATGTAGCATACCCGAAATACCATGTAGGCACAATAAGCATTCAAAAACTGAAGCTCACTATTGTATGATTGCTATTCAAATTGTTATCATAACAATAATAAACCTCTATAAAACTGAAAAAATCAAGCTCTAAACAACCCAAATAGCATTCCACAAGCATAATCATACCATCCAGGCACCAAAATAGCATCCCTGAAGCATCAGATATACATTATGGAATTTAGTATTTGTTGTCCAAACTACAACTATTCTATTTTATTTTTTAAAAAAATAAAAAACACTATACAAAAATCAAATTTTTGAGTATCTAGATCTATAGCTCTCATTGTGATCTTTGTTTCTAGCAATAGAACGCCTAAATCTGATATTGTATGCAAAAGTTATGGTCAAAACATGATTGTGCTATCAAGCTACCATAGTTATCTACAACTTCTATAGGATGCTTTGTATCCACTCAAAATGGATATAATGGCTGGTCATCAACTCAATAATCACTCGAAAAGGCTCACTTAAGCCTTGGAAAGCTCCTTGACAAGGCTCACCAAAGCCTTTGGAGCAAGTTGGAACAAGACAAAAGAAGGAAAGACTCAATATATACCTTAGTAGAAACAATGGTTGCCATGAAACCTTGAGCTGAAGCTTTGAATCTGGGATAAAGCAAAGGATGAAGAAGATCCTTGAACGGTTGGCTCTAATACCAATTGAAAGGGGGAGCTTGAGTGTAAGCAAGAGCAAAGCAAGAGCTATAGCGGATGGAGCAAGACAATAAGAGAGAGAGACACCATATGTGGAAACTCCAATAGTCACAATGTGTGACTAGTCTTGTCTTATTCAATAGTCATTGAAAGAATAAAGAATAAAGTGACAATGATGGGTGCTCTCCATTTGCGATGTACAAGTATGCGGTCATGATATGCAAAGTAAATACAGCTTAGGTACAAGTGTCTTTACCCCCAACATTGTTAACATCAAACTTGTCACCTAAACTTATCAATGCCAAACTAAAACTTTTCAACCTAAAATTTATTTACAGTGACAAACTTGTTGATGGATACAAACTCGTTAATGATAAGAAACTCATTGGCATTGAGGAACTTGTCGACGAAAGTGATTAGCAACTCATTGGTGTTGAGAAACTCGGTGATTGTGAGAAACTCATTGATGATTAGAAGCTCATAAATGATGAGAAACTCATCAAGATGCAAAACTTGTCAATAGTCTAAGACTTGTCAATATCAAAATCATCAATCTACCAACTCATTAGTGAGGAAAACCTTGCCAACGTAAGAAATCTGTCAATTATTAGAAACTTATCAATGAAGCCAAACTTGTTGAAACTTGTCAACACAAAATCCATCAATGTCAAACACAATTCATCATAGAAACTTGCCAATGCATGCAAGTCATCAACAACAAGGAAAAAATTGCCAATGAGAGGGAAATCTATCAATGCAAAATTCTTGCCAACTCTTGCCACAATAGATGTAAACTTGGTGATGAAACAATCATTATGTTTGGGATATATTGAGTAAAAGGAACTATCAAGACCCATCACACGTAGAATGTATAAGCAAAAGCACAAAACAAGGAAACTCATGGAGTAATAAACATACTAATTCCAAAGGTGATGTGATTGAGGTCTTAAAACACATCACTAGCCAAGGGCCAATAAAGACTTGACCGCCGACATATCGTTGACCAAGTTAGAATATCATTATAGCATCCTGACTTAATAAAGCAAGGATGCTCTTAATAAGCTATTGGACCTTACCCTAGCCACCCAATGAGAGAAGGAAGACATGGAGAGAGAGATGAACAAAATAAGGAGAACATTGATTAACATAATTGCTCTTGGATCCTCCTTTAATTTAGTGACTCTTGAAAAATAGAGCTCAAGTGGCAGCACATAAGCAAAAGCAAGAGCTCTGGTGGATAGAGCAAGAGAGAAAGAGAGAGAGACACCATATATGGGAACTCTGATAGTCACAATGTGTGATTAGCCTTTCCTTATTCAAATGCCACTAAAAGAATAAAGAATGAAGTGATAGTGATGGGTGCTTACCATCCACAATGTAACATGTGTGTGGATATTGTGACAGTAATTAATACATGGGCAGTTATGAACAGGTTCCTTTACCCCCAACAACCTCCCACTTAAAGGAAAATGTGTCCCTAGTGAGGAGAGAATGAGAAAAAAGCGAGAAAGTATAAATATATATAAAGTACAACAAGATGAGAAATAGACATCATCTCATCCTATGCTCACAATCTTCCTAAGGAAGGAAAAACATTCTGTTTGAGAGATTTTTAGTGAGTAGATCTGTACGATTCTTGCCAGTCAAAGATCAAGCTCAATAGACTTTTTCTCTACCACCTCCATAATGAACTGATAGTGCACCAGAATATGTTTTGTCTTTGCATGGAAGATCATATTCTTGGTCAACTGAATGGCACTCATAGAATTTGAATGTAGTGTAGGGACCACATTGGTAATACCAAGGTTTGTGAGACTAGGTGGCCTAACCAAAGAGTCTCCTTGCAAGCCTCGATGGCGACAATATACTTTGCCTCTGTGTAGTGGAAAGGACCCCGTATTTCTACACCCTAGACATCCAAGAAACAACACCTCTAGTAAAGATAAAAACATAGACTTTCTACAATCTACATGTCCTGTATAATTAGAGTTAGTGTATCCCATGACTCTTGCATCCTAGCCACTATAACATATGCACATATTTATAGTACCCTTAAGGTACTTCATGATACCCTTCACGACATCACAATGCCACTTGCTAGCTGTAGCCATATAGCGCACCACAACTCCTATTGCAAATGCTATGTCCAAAAAAGTGGCTATCATAGCATACATCAAATTGTCCATTGTGGATCCATAAGGGATCTTGGCCATCTTAGCCTTCTTCTCATCAAATTGTGGATAATAGGCCTAACTAATCTTCATATGAGAAGGTAAAGGATACCCAATAGGCTTAACATTCTACATATGAAACCACTCAAGGACCTTTTGGACATACTCAATTTGTGACCAAGTAAAGGAGCCCCTTAGAGTGATCATGCATGATGGGCATGCCAAGAATATGAGAGTTTTGTCTCATGTCCTTCATCTCAAAGCTCTTCTTGATCTGACCTTTCAAGGCATCTAGCTCATCATGAGCACTCTTAGCAATCGGTATATCATCCACATAGAGCACCAAAATCATAAGCCTGCCACCATCACGGGCCTTCTTCATGTATAAACACAGATCTATATCACTATCCCTATGAGTGCATGAAGGCATCAAACTTGTGATACCATTTCCTAGGTGCCTACTTAAGGCCATAAAGGACACTAGGTATTCCCTACCTATATCCTCAAATCCCTTAGGCTATTGCATATAAATCTCATCATGCAAGTCCCCATCTAAGAAAGCTATCTTGACATCCATCTAATAGAGGCCCAGATCACACATAAGGTTTGGGCATACCCTATTAAGCAAAAATCAAAAGTATTGGCTACATTTCAGCATTGGCTTACCCTGGTTGAGAACCCATTTGGGAAAAGGGTAAAATGCCTAAGGTCATATAATGGGGGTGAGTATATCTCTAAATCCTTTGAGAAGTTTTGTGATGAGAGGGGTATTAAGCGTCAATTGATTGCCTCTATACCCAATTCCAAAATGGTATGGTTGAGCATATGAATAGAACAATTTAGGACCGAGTCCATAGTATGCTTAGCCAAGCAACCTCACCACAACATTTTTGGACTAAGGCAGTTACTATTTTCGTACACTTGACATGATATTTCAGGAAGAGCCTCCTACTCCTATATAGCTAGCTAGATAGCCCGTAGCAGTTATGGCTCATGCTCTAATGGCCCAAGTCCCTAATGCTCCACAGGATGTATAGGTCCTATAGCTTGGTGGTCTACTAGAGATAGATTACAACTTGAGCCATTTGCACTCTCTATGGATTATGTTATGGTGATAGATGCTGGTGAGTCTCTTACTTATGATGAGGCCATGTGCAGAGGCGGTAGTCACTCTTGGTGGGAGAGGGCTATGCAATCAGAGTACAACTCACTATAGAAAAATCATATGTAGGATTTGGTTTCTTTATCTAGTGAAAAGCATGATTTTCCATGCAAGTGGGTGTACAAGTTAAAAAGTAACCATGGATACCCCAAGCTGGCATACAAGACTAGATTAGTTGCTACGGGTTTCAAGTAGCAGGAACATGGTGTGGACTTTGATTAAGCCTTTTCTCTTGTTGTAAATATGACTACCCTACACTTGGTACTAGCTTTGGTTGCCCAACTTGACTTGGATCTTTATCACATGGATGTTAAGATGGCTTTTCTTCATGGGGACTTACATGATGAGATTTACATGGAGCAGCCTAAGGGCTTTGCAAACCTTGGCAGGGAACACCTAGTGTGCATATTGAGAAAGAGCCTTTATGGCCTTAAGCAGGCACCTAGGGAATGGTATCATTTGATACTTTATACATTCACATGGATATTATTGTAATGATATGGATTTAAGTTTATACACAAAGAAGACTCATGATGGCAGCCTTACGATTTTGATACTCTATGTGGATGATATGTTGATTGTTGGGAGCACTCATGATGAGCTGGATGCCTTGGAAGGTCAACTCTAGAAGAGCTTTGAGATGAAGGACATGGGATAGGCCTCACGTATTCTTGGAATGCACATTATGGGTCACTCTAAGGGGCTCCTTTACTTGTCATGGAAGGAGTACATTTAGAAGGTCCTTGAGCAATTTCATATACAAGATGTTAATCCTATTGGTTGTCCTTTACCTTCTCATTTGAAGGTTAGTCAAGTCGTTTGTCCGCAGTTTGATAAGCATAAGGCCAAGATGGCCAAGATCCCTTATGCATCCATATTGGGCTATTTGATGAATGCCATTATAGCCACTCATCCTGACATAGCATTTGCAGTGGGAGTTGTGACACACTATAAGGCTATACCTGGCCAATGACATTAGGATGTCGTCAAGGGTATTTTGAGATACCTAAAGGGCACAATAGCTATGTGTATCTGTTATGGTGGCCAAGATATAAAAGTCATGGGATACAAAACCTTTATACATACACATACACATACACATGTCACAGTAGCAAGGTATTTTTAGACATGTAGACAATAGGAAGTCCTAGCTATGTCTTCACCTTTACTAGAGATGCTATTTCTTCGATGTGTAGGGTGCAAAAATGCACATCCCTATCTACTATAAAGGTAGAGTATATTGCAGCCACCATTGAGGCTTATAAGGAGTCTCTCTATGGTTAGGCTATGTAGTGGTAGACCTTGGCATTACTGATATGGTCTCTACACTACATTTGGATTCTATGAATGCTATTCAATTGACCAAGAATCTAGTCTTCCATGTGAAGACGAAGCACATTGAGGTGCACTACCACTTTATTAGAGAGGTCATTGAGAAAAGTCCATTGAGCTTATCAAGATCTCAACTAACCAAAATCCTACATATCTACTCACTACAAGTCTCTCAGCAGACTGTTTTGCCTTTCTTAGGAAGTTGATAGGCGTTGGATGAGATAACATCTTTTCTCAACCTACTGTACTCTATGTACACTTATGCTTTATCACTTTTTTCTTATTATCTTCTTATTTGGGACACATTTACTTTCAAGTGGGAGGTTGTTGGGGTAAAGGGGCTTGTGCCTAGCCGCTCGTGTATTAGTTACACTAATAATACCTACATCATATATTAGTTACTTGCACACATATACACTGTAGGTGGCAGGTGCCCATTACTATCACTTCATTCTTTATTCTTTTAGTGACATTTGAATAAAGGAAAGGCCGGTCACACATTATGACTGTGGGAGTTCTTGCATCTTGTGTCTCTCTCTCTCTTACTCTTGCTCCTTCTATCATAGCTCTTGCTTCCACTTTAGAGCTCACTCCCTTCAAAACCTTGCGTGCCATGGTTGTGGCATCAAAGTGACATCTAGCAATTCTAGCATGAGCTTCTTAGAGCACTCCTTTAATTTTGTACTCACACATATCTCCTTAGTAAAACTTCTTGTGCTGGCCAATACAACTACCTTGTGGCTAGCTGATAAGGCCTCGTTTCGATTAGTAAGCATTCAAAGCATGCCTTTTGTATTTGGCATTCATATAGTCCATGCATTAGTATATCAACAATGTCATTGGCCCAATAGGGTGTGGTATGGGTTGAAGAGTTGAGCCTCTTACTATAGGATAAGCAATTGAGAATCTAGGATATTGTCATCAATTCCCATTGCCTTTTCTCCATTTGTCACTCTCAACATGTGGCCTATGATGTAATGCTACTTACTTGCCTTTTCTTACAAAAACATTGAAGTTGAATTCAAGCAACAACAATAGCCATCTAGCGATACGTCATGTATCCTAGGGCTTATTTACTAGATACAACAAGATCTGATGGTCTACAAAAAAGGTGAAAGGAGTGGAAAATAGATAATGGTGAAATTTATTCACTACATATACCATGTCAAGTCCCTCTTATTTTTTGGTTGAGTAGATCATTTTAGTTTATGTGAGCTAGTGACTAAGCAAAGCTCATTAGGAAATCTATGTTATATCCTCCTAGTTGGCAAAGCAAAGCTCCAATAGCAATCTTTGATGCATCAATGTAGTGTTAGCTTCTAGCTAGGGGCTTGTAGGATAGGTGCACTAATCAAATCCTTCTTTAGGACTTCCTAGTTTCTCTAAGTGTTTTTAGGAGTTGACACAAAAGTCATCAATAAACACTTCAAGTGTTTTTAGGAGTTGACACAAAAGTCATCAATAAACACTTCAAGATATTTGCGAAGCATGTCTTTGAAAATGGTGCACATTAAGCACTAGAAGGTCATCAACATATTCTCAAGTTGAAGGGTATGAGAATGTATGTAAAGATGCTCCATTTAGTGGTGGCAAAAGTTGTCCTATGCCTATCATGAGGGTGGACTTGCACTTAATTGTATCCTAAAAACCTACCAAGAAAGTTGTATGCTTCCTTGCCTACCACATGCTAAATCATATGGTTGGTGTAATCCAACAAATAGTGATCCTTTTTAGTGGTTGCATTTACTTTTTGGTAGTTTATGCACACATGGATTTTGCCATTTTTCTTGAGTACTACCACAATGAGAGACACCCTATCTATATGTTCAATTTCATAAATGAACCCCACCTTGAGAAGCTTGTCCAAGCCTTCTCATACTAGGTGTGCATATATTGGGTTCATTGGATATAGTATTTGCTTTGTTGGGTTAATTCTTGGATATGTCAAGATGGTGTGTGTGAGCACATGTGGTGGTATTCCTTTTAGGTCAAGCAAACATGTCTTGGAATTCTTTGAGAAATGAAATTAGTTTTTCCTTATCCTCTTCTACAAGGTTGTTGGCAATGTATGTTAGTTTTGCAGGTTCTTCTTCCTTAGCAAGATTCACCTCCTTAGCTCTTATGAGTTCTTCAATTGGCTCATTGGATTTTCCTTCATGTTTTGCTCTTACTAGAATGACCACATGGTCCCCCTTTTTGAAGTAGGTAAAACCTATTCGGGAGATCTTGTTTTGCTCTTACTAGAATGACCACATGGTCCCCCTTTTTGAAGTAGGTAAACCTATTCGGGAGATCTTGCGGCTCTCTTTAATTGTCATCATTAGAATTTTTGTCCTTTTGATTTTCTTTCATCCTATTCTACCTCACATGCACTAGCAACTTTATACTAGATTGCTTAGTGGGAGTTGCCTATGGAATCTTTGGGTCGAATTCTTTGTTATTTTCTAACTTTGAACTCTTCTTATTTGATTCAAATATTGAATTCTCATCATTGTCATGCACTTTCTTGATTTCAAAGAAGTCCAACGCATTGAAGTTCAATTTCCATTTGCTTACAATTGAGCACTTCCAAATATTCAAGCCCTCTAGCTCTGACTGAACTTCGACAACTCCTACATCTATGAGTAATCCATCCTCCTTTTTTAGGCTTGGGATTTGCCAATATTTACTTGATTTTCTTGCCATCAAAATCATATTCTTTGGATTCATTATCCTTGTCGTCTTCACTTTCATCACTCGTGAAACTTGCTTTAGGCTCACTGCCATCTTGTTCCCCTAGTTATTATTCCCTCATCATGGATGCAACCAAATAGGCATGATAGTCAAATAGTGCTTATGCAACCTTATTTGCTTCTACTCATAATATTGAAGCAACTCCTCAAATGTTAATAAATTTTTGTTGAGGTTTCATTTCAAACACCATGGACACTAAATAAGAATCTTTCTCAACTCCCAATCATTGGTAAGGACTTAAATGCCATGATATTAGGTTGGAAAATTCATGGGATCATCATGAGGACATGCATTGTACATTTGGAGTCACTACATTGGATTAGGTGGGCAATATGATTGTCCTCTCTAGCTTGACTTAGTGTATCATTAACTTTCATGTACTCCTCTTCCTTCATAAATGAAAAGTCAATCATCGCTAGGATATGCATCCAATCTTATCATTTGGGTATGGGTTGTATTTATTCATGGATTTCATTGTGGAAATACATTTTGCATCCCCTTTAAGTATGTTTCATATGGCATCAAGATGGACATACATGATTTTCCATCTTTCCATTTCTATCCTCATAGCATCTCTGTGGTTTTCCAAGAAGACTAGTCCATTTCCCAGTTCTCACGATAAGTTGGGAGTTTTGCATCCAAGGGCAACCACCCAAAATCAAGTCTTAGTCCACTCCCTTCATCTGTACAAATTTACCATGAAGTTGATACCTATGATGTTAACTAGCCAATCTTTCAGAACATTGAGTGGTCTAATATTGTAACTATTAGCCACTCTTAGATTAAAATGCACATTTTCGTTAGATGGGTTTTCCCAAACCTCTAGCACCAATTGATTGACTATGTTAACTTTGGCATCAGTGCCTATGATTCCTTGTCTTGATGAGTCTCCTAGAGCCTCTAAAGGAAGGAGGTGTGATGCTCACCTCTTTCGCAAAATGTTGACCATAAGAGCTCTGGGAGAGGGGTCAGTTATTTCCACATACGTATTGCTTCCATGAGTCTTATGGATTGGTCGTTCTTGCGGTTCCAATCCACCCTTTATCCAAATTTTAAAGGCTTTCTAAAGGTTGGGGTTACTACTCATCAATAGCCCAAGTGGTATTATCACATTGGTTGAGACCAAGGTGACAATAAGACTAGGTTCCATATTTTTGCACTACTGAAACCATTGGTTTGGCAGCTTGCTTGTTTATTTGGGGATTGTGATGCACTAACTCACTCCAATTTCATGTGGGTTAGGGGCTAGCTTTTCCATCTCAATTCCTTATCTTGCTTGGGTTAGATAGTGGTATGATGCTCGACACCCTATGCCACTCATATCAAAATTGGATTTTGATGCTTGCTCTAACTAGTTGAGCTTATTACACCCATTTCTTGACCTTGTCAATGATCTTCACCTATTGCTTAGTGTTGGGATATTCCTTTATTTTAGAGGCTTCCACCTTGTTAATTTGAGGAGCAATGGTTGCATTTTCATTGATTTTATTGTAATCCCTTTGCTTTGCAACATGAGATTTTCTATTGCTCTTTTTCTTCTCTTCTTAATATTCTTTTTCCCGATCACATTAGTGGCAGATGAGCTTGGGATGCTAACACTATCTTTTTAAATTTGAGCTCTCATAATGGCATTAACAAGTATGGAGATAGTGTCCTTGTCATGAATCATCTATATCTTAAAGAGCTAAGAGGCATAGATGGGACAATGGCTTTACTTATGATAGCCTTCCTCCTAAGATAGTCAGGGTACATATGGGTTATCCCACATTTGGGACTTCATTGGTCTAGTTGACCATCCTTGAAAGGTTTTGTTTTTTGGACACATCTCAAGTACACATGTCCTTGCTTCCCACAATTGCAGCATTCGGTGGGATCCTTGTATTGGATTGATGCTCTATCTCTTTCTTGCCCTATCATGATTGGAATGGGTCAGTAGTCCATGAGGACTATGTTACCCTCCTCATCATAAATCACATAGAGATTCAAATATTCATAATCCTCGATCGGTTCCTCAATGTAATATGTGGGAGTGTCACTCAAAGGATGAGTGACTACTAGCATTGGAGGTCGAGGCATTCTTGATGGGTTAATTTTTGCTCATCGAGCCATTGACTTCTACTCATTGGAGGTTGGCAAGGCTAGTTGTTGTAGCTTAGGGTAGTATGATGCCCTATTCTACTAATAGTACGAGTTGTTATTGTATGGATGTGCACAGGCTAGGCACCATGGAGCTTGGCAATAAGCTCCATCATGCCCCATACACCCACAGTTTATACAAACATGTGGAGGCCTAGAACTTTTGAATAGGAGATGGTTGCCCCTGCAATGCATGCACTGAATGTTTGGCCAATAAGGTTGTGGTTTCTTTAAGGCATTTTTTGACCTTGCTAGCTCAATCTAATGTTGCTTAAATGTGGTGGGTATTTCCTATGCCACACTCACCTCAACATTATTTTTTAATGATGAAGCATCACTTGTGGCTCTATCTTTTCTGTCTCTATGAAGATCATCTATATAGATGACCTCATCCAACACAATGTTTAGGTTTGCCCTATCATGTCAAATTATTGGCCATGGCCTCATATATGTGTTCATATCCTATCCCTTGATAATGGCCTTGGAGACAACCTTAGGATTCGTCCTCTAAGCAAGAGGATTTTGTTTGTACAAGCTCTGGACCTTGGAGACATATTCATATATACTTTCCTCCTCTTGTTGATGCATGTTCATGAGCCATATGATGAGGTTGTCACTATATCCAGCTTTGGTGAACTGCATGATGAATAGGTCCTTGAGAGTGGAAATGTAAGTTTTCTCATTAGCATTCAATCCCATGAACCAAATAATACTCCTATTGCTCAACTAAAGGCCAAAGGCTTAGGCCTTCTTATCATTTGTTGTGAGATTGTGTGTCTCACACACCTACTCAAATTGCTCCATAAAGCTATATGGATCATCATCCTCTTTATATTTTTCTATTTTCTTGTGACCAATGGGATTTTAGCTTGGTCTCTAGAACCCATGCAGACTCGTTAGCAGTGTGTTGCCTACTTGTAAGGCAATATGGATGGCAAACGAATCGTATATTAAACCTCATTGTACTAGGAGTTGTTAGGGGTAAAGGTTCATGTGCCTAACCACCTATGCATTTGTTACATTGAAAATACCCACATACTTGTACACTACAAGTAGTAGGCACCCATTACTATCACTTCATTCTTTATTCTTTTAGTGACATTTGAAAAGGGAAGGCCGGTCACACAATATGACTATTGGAGTTCCTACGTATGGTCTCTCTCTCTCTCTCTCTCTCTCTCTCTCTCTCTCTCTCTCTCTCTCTCTCTCTCTCTCTCTCTCTCTCTCTCTCTCTCTCTCTCTCTCTCTCTCTCTCTCGGTCTCTTTCTCTCTTACTCCTTTTGTTGCCATAGCTCTTGCTTTCACTTGTGTACTTCCACTCAGGCTCTACCTTTCAATTGGTCATACAAGAAACCATTCAAGGAGCTTCTACTTCCTCTGCTTTATCCTGGATTTAAAGCCTCAACTCAAGGTTTCATGGCAACATTTTTTCCTATCGAGGCATGCATTGAGTCTTTGCTTCTTCATGCAAGGAGGTAGTAAAGAGAAAGGTATAACCTATCCCAAATATTCTTTCTACTAACTCTCTAGGATCCAGTAGAAGTGTAAGAATTTCAAGGACTCCCTTTGAGAGGCTTTTGGATTTCCGTTTTCAAAGTAACATCCAATCGTCATTTTTTCCAATTGCTAAGGACATGTTCAATCTTGAATACGATCTTGATCAAGTGATTAATTATTGTAGAGACTTGTGCATGGAGGATGGAGCAAAGTTTGAAGATTTAGTATGCCTAATTGTGCAAGTGGACTCAAAGGTTTTTGTTCACATACCTATTGGCAAGTCAGCCATAGAGAAGACATCATTCACAATACTTCTTCCAACTTGCTCCTTGCTTATTGAAGAGCTTTGCAAGGCTTAATTGAGCCTTGTTGAGTGCTTATTGAGCTAAGGAGTGGCCATTTTGTCTATTTTAAGTGGATACAAAGCATGACGTAGGAGTCATGGACAGCTATGGCAGCTTGATAACATTGTCGTATTTTGGCCATAACTTTTGCATAAAGTATTGGATTTATGCATTCTATAGCTAGAAACAAATAGCACAATGAAATCTACAAATATGAGCACTCATAGAGTTGATTCTATGTAGTATTTTGTTCTCTATTTCACATAGAATAGAACAATTCTAGTTTGGACAGCAAACAGTAAATTCCATAATGCATGTTTGATGCTTTGAGGATGCTATTTTGGTGCTTGGATGGTACAATGATGATTTTGGGATTGATTTGAGCTTTAAAAATCTTGGATTTCACTATCATTTTAGTGTTGTTATAACATGGCAGCAAGCATTTATCAATGAAAAGCCTATACCTAATGCTCATTGATGCTTTACGAGATGCTTAATGGATGTACTACTACTTCACTTGTTATGTATTCTTCCTAATATGTTATGGCATGCTTTTGAGTTGAGATTTGGGATCTGTTACATTGAGCTTAGTTGTGATTACATGCCTTGATTACTTCAGTGGCTAACACAATTCACATGCTTGAAAAATCTATTGGGTTTTATGCTCCTAGCTTATGTTTTATGTATCTTGGATACTCGAATGTAATATACTTGATGCTTTGAGCTTACATTGCTCATTTGGCATTTGATTTTGTTCCATGCGATTTATCTGCATTACTTTGGATGTTACATAGAGGTTTGGACTTATGCATTTGAGCTTGAGCTTACTTTCATCGAGATCATGGGAGACATACTTCATGTACATGCTATTTTGACATGTATTGGATGCACTTACTTTGTGGTGGGCCAATTTGATCACTTACTTTGGACATGGAACTTATGTCTGTCAGTGTGTTGTTAGTGATTTGGGCTTTGCTCAGTGGGTTATACATTGACAACTCTCCTCTCTTTATATCATGAGATCTCCTATGTGTATGATGTCTATACTGACGGCATGTATGGTTACCGACACATTACAATTGTGACAACCTAGTCTTTCTTTCTTGGTTGCTCACACTAGTTGTTGGCATATTACTGTAGTTTATTATAGTAGTCTATCATTTCGATTTTATTCATTCTATCTGAGGGCAATCACTTAGATTATTTGACAATTACTTGATTATAGTTAGTGGATAACTAATTCTTCTAGTAATTTCTCTTACTTAGTCCTTAATTTGGCTATGATTTTGGGATTATTTTGTTGTCATTTATAGCAATCTATTTATCTTGGATTGTGCTTTCATCTCTTGCATTATGACTGATGGGTCAAATGATAGTGCTACCTTTAAATTGAGAAGCTAGATGGCACAAATTTGGTAGGTTTTAGTGCAAATTTGCAAATTAAGCCAATGAGACATGAGGGTGTAAAGCCCAAATGCTTTGATGCAAAGAATTGGATGAGTTATGTAAATCTACAATCACTTTGTTACTCTCTAAGAAAGTCTACTATAATGTTGTCTCTGCTGGGGGCAAACCACATGGTCATTATGGGATAAGATTTGCAACGTCTATGATAAGTAGAACCCTACCTCTCAAATGTATTATCTAAAGAAGCTCATGAACCTTCGTCTAAAGGAGGGGACTTCTATATGGTTGCCCATTTAAATGAGTTTCATTCAAAGTTTAGCCACTTGTCTTCATAGAAAATTGAATTTAAAGATAATCTTCCTCCCTTATTCTTGCTAATTACATTGATATGTGTGCAAGTATGCCTACTAATGGATTGAAACGGTAGGATGTAGAGGGTGCTCTCTTGAACGAAGAGGTTAATAGAAAGAATATTGATTCTTCACGCACCTCTCCTAATTTGATAGTCAAAGGTAATAATGGTAGGAATGCTAAAGACTGCCATGGGAGAGCCTCTCAAAAGTTTCATTCTTAGTCACATGAATAGTCTCGTAGTAAGTCTTGTGGTCATAAGTCTGCATTGAATTATCACTATTGTGGGAAGTAGGGTCATATTCAGCCACAATGCCATAGAATGCATGATGATAAGTGCAAGGAAAAGGGAAAGGATAAAGTGCAAGAAAAGCATGATGATCACATCATTGTCCCTAGCAAGTTGAGTGTCAAGATTGAAGAGATTAATGTCATGCAAATTGATTCCAATGATGATTACATACTTGGAGCTTCTTATCTTAATGCTTCACAGTTGTCTGGTACCTCATCCACCTATGCTCAATAGTACTAGTTAACTGATTTAGCAGCTTCATTTCATGTTACCCCTCATCGAGAGTAGTTCCACTCCTACCATAGCATGACAAGATCTGTCAAATTGGGTAATGACTTGGCTTGGATATTATTGGTATTGGAGATGTCTAGCTATAGTTTCCTTTAGCTAGTATGTCCAGTTTGCATGATGTACACCATGTTCTAGCTTTGACTAAAAGTCTACTTTCAGCTAGATAGCTGGATGATGTAGGCTATGCTATCTCTTTTGGAAATTCCTCATGGAAGCTTACCCATGGGACTCCTATCCTGGTATGAGCTCCCAAGTCTAGCACTCTTTATCCCTTACTTGTATCTAGGTCTATTGACTATGTTTCAGTAGTGGTTGCAATACCACATGTATTATTATGGCATCATCACCTTGGAGCACATGTCCTTAAATGAAATGAAAATGCTTATATGTTTGTACTATCTTCTTGCCCTTGACTATAAGTTTTTTGATTCTTATGATCATTCTCTTTAGGGTAGACAAATCTGTAGTTCACACAAGAAGTCTGGCATTACATAAATGGGTGAGCCTCTAGCTCTTGTTCATTCTGATATTTGTGTATCTATGCCCTACAAGTCTTTAGGTAGTGTGAGTTATTTCGTTACTTCAATTGATCATTACTCACATAAGGTTTGGGCATATCCCATGAAGTAGAAATTGGAAGTCTTGGCTACATTTCAACATTGGCTTACTTTTGCTGAGAACCAGTTTGGGTATAGGTTGAAATGCCTATGATCTAATAATGAAAGAAAGTATGTATCTAAAGTCTTTGAGTAGTTTTGTGGCAAGAGGGATATTAACCGTCAATTGACTGCCCCACACACCCCACCCTAGAATGGCACGACTAAGCACATGAATAGGACGACTCAAGAGGGAGTCATGCTTAGCCAAACAAGCTTACCACAACACTTTTCCATTGAGGTAATTACCACTCTCATACATTTGATTAATTAATGCCCTTGCACTACTCTTGACTATTAGGTTGCAGAGGAGGTATGGTCTGGAAAACCTCCATCATATGCTCATTTATGTATCTCTAGTTGTGAAACTTTCTGCCATGTTTCCAAGGACAAGTGCAATAAGCTAGATCCTAAGTTTGTAAAATGCATCTTTCTTGGTTATGGGGATGCATGTGAGAGGCAATATCGCCTATGGGATCCATAGGTTTAAAAGGTCATACGTAGCCATGATGTTGTTTTCCATGAGGAGAAAATATATAAGTAGGCTGAGCACATGGTTGAGGTACATAGGGCAATATTTCAAGAGGAGCCTCCTACTATTTTATAACCATCTAGGCAAATAGTGATGCTCCATTGGCCCAAGACCTTGATATTAGACGGGATGTGAAGGCCCCACAATCTATTTTCCAATGGTCTAATAGAGATAGATGCTAGATATCAATCAGATTAGTTTGCACCATCTATGGATTATGTTATGGTGACAAATGCTAATGAGCCTCTTACCTACGATGAGGCCATGCATAGAGGTGATAATCACTCTTGGGAGAGGGCCATGCAATCAGAGTATGCCTCATTGCAGAAAAATCATACGTGAGATTTGGTTCCTTTGCCTAGTGAAAAACATGCTTTGCCATGCAGGCAGATGTACAAGTTGAAGAGAGTACCTCTAGATTCTTCAAGCTAGCCTATAAGACCAAATTGGTTGCTAAGGATTTTAAAAAGAAGAATGGTGTTAACTTTGATGAATTCTTCTTTCCTACGCTTGGTTTTGACTTTGGTTGCATAGCCTAAGGGGTGGAAGATACCACAAACGAGGAAGCATTTTCATTTCGTTCGAGAACATGTGCCCAAGGTAATGATGCCAAAGAGATACATGTAGAACTACATCCACTGCCAAAACATGGTCAACTAACCCAAATACAAGCAAGGGATAGAGAGTATTAGACTTAGCACCACGTGCAATGACAAGATGGGTGATCTTCCACGAGAAATCACCAAACGAGACAATATAGCATGTATCATCCAAAGTGCCAACAAAGATAAGGCTCTTCATGAGAGGCGGTACATGACATACATCATGAAGAGTAAACATGCTACTTGAAACAAATTATAGCTAGACATCACCAATACTAACAATCTCTAATGACATGTCATTACCCTAATGGACAGTTCCAATCAAACTGCAATAGGAGTGGAACCACTCTTTATGAGGGGTCACATGAAAGGAAGCCCCTGAATCTATCAACCAACACTAAGTATATCCTAACAAGGCATCAATTAGCTATTATGAAATGCCAAGAGATGAAAAGCTGCAAGGATGAAATCATCATTAGAATTAGTCTACATGACATTAATCTCTTCAATATTAACATTGGACTTGCTAGGGACAATGCTATAATTATAATTTTTGTCATGTACTTTACCCTTACCGTTTTTCTTGAGCTTTGTCCTTGCACATTTTATGGCACAATGGCAAAATATGTCCTGCTTTCCCACATTAATGACTAGTCAATGAGGACTTATGGATATGGGACTTACTATGAGATTGTCCACGTGAGGACTGAGAACAAGATGGCTGAGAGTCTCTCCTAGGATAATCATTACCGCTCCTACCATTATTGCCTCTGACAGTCAAAGCATGAGAGGTGCTAGAAGCATTGATATTCTTTTTGTTAACCTCTTTATTCAAGAGTTCACCCTCTACATCCTATAACTTTAGCCTATCAATAGGCATATTTACACATATACTAGCACAAAATATATCCCATGATTCAAGTAGTGTAACCAAGAGGAACAAAGGGGGAAGATTACCCTTGAATTCAATCCCCTACAAAGACAATTAGCCAAGAATGGAATGAAACTCATTTAAGTGGGTTGACATGGAATTGCTCTCCTTCATGCATAGGTCCATGAATTGCTTCAAACAATAGACCTAAGAAGCGGCATTACTTGTCATAGACATTGCAAATCTTATCCCATAAGTCCCATACAAACTTCCCATCAAAGAAAATATTATTGAAAACCTGCTTAGAGAGGGACAAAATGATGGTGGACTTATATAGCTCATCCAATCCAACCCAATCCTCCACATCATATACATTCGAGCTTGAAACCCTCATGTTTCAAAGTCTTAACCTACATTTTTTGTATTAAAACTTTCGAGATTTGGCCTTCCAACAACTCTAGTTGGTGCCCTCCAACTGTCAATATTAAATATAGCACTATCATTAGAACCACTACCATAATGAGACCAAGAAAAAAGCACAAAAGGGAAAAATAGGTTGTTGTAATAACCTGCAAATCAAGGGAGGTGAGCCCTGAAGTGGAAGTACAAGCGGAAGTAAGAGCTATGGTGGAAGGACTAAGAGTAAGAGAGAGAGAGGCACACACAATGTGGAAACTCCAATAGTCACAATGTGTGACCAGCCTTCCCTTTATTCAAATGTCACTGAAAGAATAAAGAATGAAGTGACAATGATGGGCATTCATCTCCTGCAGTGCGCAAGTGCAAGTATTGGCAGTGTAGTAATACATGGGCAGCTAGAGGCAGAGGCATCTTTACCCCCAACAACCTCCCACTTAAAGGTAAATCTAAAATAAGAAAAAAATACAATTTTACATAAGTACAACAGGATGAGGAAAGACACCATCTCATCTTATGCCCCATCATCTTCATAAGGAAGGCAAAACGCTCCACTGAGAGACTTTTCATGAGCAACTCTATAGGATTTTGGTCAGTCAAGATCTTGACAAGATCAACAGTCCTGTTCTCAATGACCTCACAAATGAAGTGATACCTCACCTCAATGTGTTTCGTCTTTGCATGGAAGATCGGATTCTTGGCTAATTGGATAGCACTCAGAGAATCCGAATGCAGTGTAGAGATAATATCTATTATACCAAGGTCAACCAAACGGCCTAACTAGATGGCCTCCTTGCAAGACTCCGTGGCTGCAACATACTCAGCCTCTATAGTGGAGAGGGCCATGCATTTTTGCACCATGAACATCCATGAAATAACAACTTCAGCAAAAGTGAACACATAGCCAAATGTGGACTTCTTATTGTCTTCATGTCTTGCATAGTCAGAGTCAGTCTACCCTGCAACTCCTATATCCCAGATGCCATAACAAATGCACATATTAGGAGTGCCCTTCAAATACCTCATGATACCTTTCATGACATCCCAATGCCTCTTGCTAGGTGTAGCCATATAACATACCACAACAACAACTACAAAAGCAATATCTGGACGGGTGGCTATTAGGGCATACATAAAGAGTGCCCACTATGGATGCATAGGGATTCTTGGCCATCTCAACCTTCTACTCATTTGTTTACAAATAATTGGCTTGTGATACCTTTACATGAGAAGGCAATAGACAGCCAATAGGCTTCACATCCTAGATACAAAAGCTCTCAAGGACTTTATGAACAGCCAAGAGGCTTCAAATCCTACATACAGAAGCACTCAAGGACTTCATGGATATACTTCTTCAGTGAGACAAATATAGAGTAGTCCTTGAGACCTGTCACACGTATAATGCACATACCAAGTATATGAGAGGCATGTCCTTGATCTTTCATCTCAAAGCTCTTTTTGAGTTGAGCCTTAAGAGCATTTAGCTCATCACGAGCTTTCCCTACCAAAAGCATATCATCCACATAGAGTACCAATATCAACAATGAACCATCATAGGCTTTCTTTGTGCACAAGCATGGATCCATAGCACAATGACTGTAGCCCTGTGCCTGCATAAAAGCATCAAACTTATGATACTATTCTCTAGGTACCTGCTTTAGACCATAAAGACTCTTCCTCAATTTGCACACTAGGTGTTCCTTACCAGGCTCTGCAAAACCCTTAGGCTACTCCATGTATATCTCATCATGCAAGTCCCCATGTAAGAAAGTCATCTTCACATCCAATTAATAAAGATCCAAGTCAAGTGGAGCAACCAAAGCTAGGACTAAGCGTAGGTTAGTCATCTTGACCACAGGAGAAAAGACTTCATCAAAGTCAATACCATGTTCCTGCTTAAAACCCTTCGCAACCAATTGGCCGTGTATGCCATCTTGGGGTGGCCACAGTACTTTTTAACTTGTACACCCACTTGCAAGGCAAAGCCTTCTTGCCACTAGGTAAGGAAACCAGGTCCCACGTATGATTCTTGTGCAATGGGTCAATCTCAAACTACATAGCCCTCTCCTAGGAGTGACAGTCACCCTTGTGCATAGCCTCGTAATAGGTGAGAGGCTCTCTTGCATCTATAACCAAGACATAATCCATGGAGGGCATATAACGATCAAGAGGTCATCTATCTCTAGTAGAATGCTTCAAGGTAGGTTGTGTAGCCTATCCAATATCCTATCTAACATCTTGGACATGAGCATCGATGTTGCTAGTGTAGGTTGTCTAGTTGGCTATGTGGGAGCAGGGGGCTCCTCCTAAAAGATAACCCTGCATATCTCAATCACTTTCTTAGGCTGCCTATGCATCTTGTCTTCATGGAAGACTACATCATGGCTGCAAATGACTTTCAGTGCATGTGGATCCCAAAGACAGTAACCCATCTCACCTACATCTCCATAGCCAAGGAAAATGCATTTCACACTTTTTGGATCCAACTTATTACATTGGTCCTTGGACACATGGCAGAAGCCTCACATCCAAAGACATGCAAATGAGCATATGAAGGAAAGCCCTATCCATACCTCCTCTACAACATGAAAGTCAATACCACTACAAGGTAACCTACTAATGAGATGCACGACAATAGAGATTGCCTCAGCCCAAAAATGCTATGCTAAGTCTGCTTGGCTAAGCATATTGTAGACCCTCTCCTAGATAGTCCTATTTATGCGCTCAGCCATACCATTTCGGGGAGGGATGTAAGGGGCGGTCAATTGATGCTTAATACCCCACTGGTCACAAAACTGCTCAAAGGCACATGAGACGTATTCACCCTTATTATTGGTGGTCCTTAGACATTTCAACCTATGCCTAGACTAATTCTCTGTGAGAGGAAGCAATGTTGAAAGATGGGCAAGACATTAGATTTCTGCTTTATGGGATAAGCCCAAATCTTATGTGAATAATCATCAATAAATGTGACAAAGCACTTCGCACCCACTAATGACCAATAGGGCATGGGTCCACATACATTTAAATGCACAAGAGACAAAGGCTCACCCATGCGTGGAATACCAAACTTTTTATGTGAATTCTTAGTCTACCTGCCATATAAACAGTGATCGCACGACTCAAAATGTGAGTAGTCAAAAGGCAGAAGATACTGCAAAGTACTAAGTATTTTCATTCCCTTAAGTGATATATGCCCAAGACGACGAGCATGCCAGAGAGATACATGTGGGATAAAACCCACTAACAAAACATGGTTAATAGTACCAGATACAACCAAGGGGTAGAGGCTACTAAACTTGGCACCTTTTGTAAGATTAAGCATGCCATGAGTTATCTTCCATGCAGAATTACCAAAGTATATATGATAACCTGCATTATCAAGCTACCCACAGCAGACATAAAGCTTTTAGTCAATGCAAATGCATGATGTACATTATGCAAAACAAAAGTGCTATTAGAGAAGAACTATAGAGTGACATCACCAATGCCAACATAGCAAGAGACCGATCATCACCTAAGCGCAAATAACCAGATAAACTGCAATAGATATAAAACCACTCATGATAGGGAGTCACATGAAAAGATGAACCTAAATCCAAAAGCCAACATTGTGCATGCATGGACTGAGCCTCAATCGGCTACTAAGAGGCATCACATGAAGAGGCTGCTAATATGTAGTCACCATCGTACTCCTCAAGCTGCATGACATTTATCTCCTCTATCTTTACATTGGACTTTGCAAGTATAATACTGCGATCATTGGATTTCACCTGCACTTTCTCTTTCCCTTGTTCTTTGCACTTCTCATTGCACATCTTATGGCACTGCGGTCGTATGTGTCTTGCTTTCTCACAATAATGGCATGTAAGATCAGACTTACATCCACATGACTTGCTCCATCCACGTGACTTAGACCAAGACTTCTGAGAGTCCTTCCCATGACGATCATTATCTTTCTTGCTACTTCTACCACCTCTAACAGATAAAGCATATTAACTATGCAAAGCATCATTGTTTTTCCTGTTAATTTCGTCAGTCAAAAGAGCACTATCTATATATTTCAATTCCAGCCCATCAAGTTTGTTGGTACAAATCGTAGTGTAAAATACATCCCAAGACTTAGGTAAAGTGCCAAGTAGAAACAAAGGATGCAAAGTATCCTGATGGAGATTCATCAACTGTTTAAACCAATACATCTACAAAGCAAAGCTCTACTTTGCATAAAGTTCTTGAATCTTTTCCCATAGATTCCATCCACTCTGATCTTCATCTTCAACAACATTATTGAGGACCTCTTCAAAGAGTGATAAAATGATAGTGGATTTGCATAGTGCATCTAAATCAGTCAGTCATCATAATCCATGTTCTGAGTTTAATACCCTTATTTCTTAGTGGCTTAATGTGCAATTTTTGCACCAAAACTTGCCATATTTGAGATTTCCAATAGCCATAGTTGGTGCCATCCAACTTGGCAATGTTAAAAAAAGTTGTATTATCTTTGAGATGACCAGCCATAATGAGTCAAATAGAGGTAGACTATGCAAAAAATAGGTTGGTATAATTAGTAGTAAACATGCTAAAACCACTGCCAAAACAAGTTGAAAATAAGAGAAAGTGCTAAAAAGTGCTAAAATGACTAGTTGTCCACCAAATAGTACCAAAAGTATATCAAAATGACATGATTAAACTTAGTAAATACATCACAATCCACATAAAACAACTTGTTGTAACATAGCAGGGAGAAAATGAGAGCAAACAGTAAGCTAACACTGATCCAAAGTCAAGTATGGGTACCAAGTCATTAGATCTTGCATCAAGCGGGCATGTAACAAAATTGTAGCAGCCAAGAAACATGAGCTAAATACCTGATTGTGTCAAAGCAATCAATGTTAGTAGGAGGATACAACCCCTAGCATAAAGAATGCAAAGAGTAAGCCAAGCTAGGTGTATGCCTAACTGACAAGACTTGACAAAGGTTGATGCATGCTCAAAGAGAAGACAGATCAAATCAGACCAAAAGCATCCAATGCAGACAAGTAGCTATCAAGAGCATAGACATGTAAGATATCCTAGTCTCATATACTCAAGAAGCTCAACTACATAACCCAGAAGCTCTACAATATCCAGAGATAGCATGAAGCTCCCACTGGTAGAAAGATCAATGTCAATCGAGCAACCAAGCTCAAAGATAGCATGTGAATACATAATACATCATGAAACAATCAATGTCAAATCTTTGACAACCCAAATAAGCATCCAAGAGCTTATGTATATCAGTCCAAACCCAATGCCAATGATCAAAGCCTTCAATGGCAAGCTCTAGGCATGTTTGTATGCATTAGATGAACCCTTTTCAAGTGCCCAAGGCCTAGGAGAGATGCTATGGACCAAAGTGAAGCTGAGAAGTGACCTATGATTAGCCACATTGATGGCACCTTCAGTCCTATAGAGGGGTTGGGGAGCTACAACAAAGCTTTGGCTAGGTGTGGGGGGGTCCCCAAGGACTTAAGGAAGCTCCCTCTTGAAGGGTAAATGCAACGAGAAGGTGTATGCTTCACAAGAAGCAAAGAGACATGGCTACCCTGTTGTTCATACCCTATGAACTGAAGTAAAGCAACAAAAGAGAGCTCCAATATCTTGAAATGAATGCCTTGAGGGTGTCCAAGAAGCCCCAATGCAAGCGTGAACTGACCAAAAGCTCAAAGGTGCGACTATCATTGCCAAGAGTGAAGACCAAGCTGTAGATATTCCAATGAATGTTGAATGTGTTCCCAACCAAGCTCAAGAGCTCGATGAAGAAGGCTCTGATACCAATTGAAGGGAGGTGAGCCCTAAAGTTGAAGTACGAGCAGAAGCAAGAGCTATGGTGGAAGGAGCAAGAGCAAGATAGAGAGAGACACACACAATGTGGAAACTCCAATAGTCACAATGTGTGATCGGCCTTCCCTTTATTCAAATGTAATTGAAAGAATAAAGAATGAAATGACAGTGATGGGCACTCGCCGCTTGCAGTGTGTAGGTGTGAGTATTGTTAGTGTAGTAATACATAGGTGGCTAGGCAGAGGTGCTTTTACCCTCAACAACAAATTAGCCCTAAAACCATATCAAGTTGAAAATAAGATGTATTGACCAAGTAATGAGCTTTCCACAAACTCAATGCAAAAGATTGTCAAATGGAGGTGACTACTTGCATAAACAATTCAATAAATTGCAATTATAACATGCTAAAAATGAAGTGCAGTAGTAATAAATCAATGCTAAAGAGGGACAATCACTGATATAAGACAAATTGCAACTACTAGGGAATAACTACAACTAGCAGTGAGTAAATATGCAACTAGCACTAAGAACTGTAAAAGGATCAATATGTTAGAGTGAGATACATCCCATAAGCATAACCATCATGCATAGAGTAGGTCTCAGGGTAACTAAAGAGTTCAAGCAAAGGCACAACTGACCGAGCAATGTAATAGAAGCTCAATACATAGCCAACCAAGATGCATACATAACTGACAATAGCATGATAAAGATAGGTATCGGCTCAATAAAAATGTTAGATCAGCCCACTAAGCATCAATTGCCTACATAAAGCATGATGAGAGCATGTATATGTCACTAAGTCCCATGGTCTCACTATAAGACATAACCAAATGCTCAATGTAGCATCTAAGTGTCAATTGGGATCGATACATAAAGCCCAATACTCCCTTTGTGACAAAAGTTGAATTCTAGACAAGCAAACAAGGCTCAAAACATCACGTGGAAAGCATCCATGCATCCAAGATCCAAGTAGTATATATTCAAGAGCATCCAATCCAAGTAACTTACAAACCTCTTATAGTAGCATCCAATGACCATAGATAACTATGAATGACAACTAATGTCAAGATTCAAAGCTCCAATATCAGCTCAAGAGCATAACCAAGCATGTAAGATCAATGGTATACCCTAGAGTAGCATCCAGTGGGAGCTTTCGCTCAACTGCCAAGACCCATGGACCGCTTATTGTTTCAAGCATTCCAAGCCGAGCACTAATGGCTACCTCTCACATAGCCGACGCGCCATCCATATCTACGGGTGTAGTGAGCTTACCTCCATGCCAGTCGAGTTACCTCCTCTCCCGCGCACTCTGATAGCTCCACGATCCAAGTGCAAGCTTCAAGCAAGCTCCATCCTCAAGCTCCACGCTCCAAGCTCCATAGTCGCAAGCAAGAGAAGAGAAGAGAAGAGAAGAAGAGAGGAGAAGATGGAGAGCTTCTCCTCCCCGATCCCTCGCCCTCGCACATGTTGGGGGTAAAGGCGCCTCCGCCTAGCTGCCCGTGTATTACTACACTGACAGTCACTGCCACTGCACACTGTAGGTGGCGGGCGCTCGTCACCGTCACTTTATTCTTTATTCTTTTAGTGACAGTTTGAATAAAGGAAGCCCCGGTCACACATTGTGACTATTGGAGTTCCCATTTCTAGTCTCTCCCTTTCTTGCTCTTGCTCTCTCGCCATAGCTCTTGAGTCCAACCTTCGATCTGTCGCTCCCTTTCAACTGGTATCAAAGCTTTGCTTTCTGACTCTTGAGCTTGGTTTGTGGCATTCTTAGTATCCCATCGACTCCCTACTTGCATTGGGTCTCCTTCCCGGTAGCCATATCTGACTCCTTCGAGCTCCCGTCACTCCCCGGCTTCCCGAGCACCTTCCCGAACCCTTTGGGCACTCTCAAGGCATTCACACAGAGGTATTGCTTCACTCTTTACAGGGTTTACCTCAGTTTTCAGCCCTCTTGAAACAGGGCAGCCATTACACTCCCAGATCTCATTTCATATGTGGGCTGCTCTCCCCTTGCTGGAGCTTGTTTGAGGACTTCCTTGGCTTTAACCAGACCCCTCCGAAGCTTGGCTACCATTTTTTGCAGCCCAGGACCAGCATTTACAGTTAGCGGAAACACGTAGCCCTCCCATATGTGCCTTTAGCATTGACAGTCACAACAGTAGCTCTCCCCCTCCATTGGCACTTGGAAAGGCTCCATTGAGGACATTTGGACATGCTTTGATTGCTTGGTTTTGATAGTTGATGTGTTGGCATACCATTTGGACTAATTTACCATTGTTTTGGGACTGTCATAAAAGTCCATAGGCAGTTTATGACAGTGTTACACTGACATTTGATGCTACAGCTTGTTTGGCATTGTCATTTGATTCCCGGTTGGTCCTGTTTGATGCCCGGATGTTAGGGGAATGTATGCCTATTGTTTGGCAACCATTTGGAGCTGATTTTGGTGCTAAAATTCTCAGCTTTGAACATAAATCACTGCTATACACATTTGGGCTGAAGTCATTTTACTCATGTATACTTATGCCTATGCTTTTCGGGCTATGTTTCGGGCATATATGGTGATGTATTGACACTTGGGGCTCGACATAGAGCTTGGTTTTGATTCAGGATCATTAGTTGAGCTTGGGCTCGCTTTGCAAAGCATTTGGATGCTCCATCTTGGTTGTACTTATGGCATGTATGTTGCTTATGTCTGATTGGTCTTGACGTGCTTAGCCTATGCCATTATTACATGCTAGTTACATTGTTTGGAGCCTATTGCTACTGGAGCTCGGTCTTGGCTTGACCTTGGATTCCCGGAGCTTACTTGAGCTATTTATTGGCTTGCCAGAGTTGTATCTTGGGATGTACTCAATGTCTTACATGCTTATGGATGCTACACTTGAGACTTTGGGATTTCTTACCATTTGGGATGATACATTATATGTCTTGGTTCACTGTATGCTTATGAGCTGAGTCTTAGATTTGAATCCTTATCTTTGTGAGCTGACACCTACTCGTGTCAAGTTTTGGTAGTGGCAGGAACACTTCGCCCCGTTGACTGGGGGTGTGCCTACTCACTAACAGATGTTTGTATGACATGTTTGGGTGTTGGATTCATGCTTATCGACCATCATATGCTTATGTTATACCCCTATGATGCCGGCTTTGGTCTTGGCAGTATCTGATTGCCTTGGGATCCGATTTTGGCACTGTTAGCTCTCTTTTACTGAAATCTGTAATTTATTATGCTGAAACATTCTGAAATAATGTACTTTCACTAGTACTTGGTGGGCAGCAGCTTTGGTTCCACTTTTCTCGCCATTTTTCCTTGATTTTGGTGATTTTTTGGTCATTTTCTACAGTAAACAACAAGCAGTTTTGAACTGTCCACAGTATTCCAACCTGCATTATGGCAAGTTCATCCATTGATCATGCTATTTTCAACATCACTAAGCCTGATGGTACGAATTACTCTTATTGGAAGAGCCAAATTTGGCAGGTGTTGGTGCAAAAATCGCAGATCAAACCTTTGAGGTTGAGCGAGCATCTGCTTGCAACTATGCCAGATGAGGAATGGCTTGAGCTTGATGAGTTATGCAAGTCCACTATTGTATTGTCTCTCACAGAACATGTTCATTACAATGTCTTTGAGGAAGAAGAGAGTGCATGGTAGTTATGGGATAAAATCAAGAATCTCTATGACAAGAAAAGTCTAGCGAGTCAAATGTATTGGCTGAAGCAGTTTATGGATCTGTGCATGAAGGAGAATGTGACCATGTCTGCTCACTTGAGCCAGTTTCATGCTATACTCAAGAACTTGACTTTGCAAGATATCACTTTTGCAGAGGATGTCACTCCTCTTTTCTTCCTTGGTACTCTTAATGAGTCATGGGATATATTCCGCACTGCATTATGTGCCTCTACTGCTACCTTGAAATTATCTGATGTTGAGAGTGCTCTTCTGCAGGAAGAGGTTAATCATAAGAATTTGGATGCCTCTCGTATGTCGCATGCTATGATAGTTAGAGGCAGGAATGATGGATATAGAAAGCATGGCAGTGGCAATGGCCGTGGACGGGATTCTCAGAAATCTCGGTCCAAGTCTCGTGGGAAGTCACGTAGCAAATCCCGTGGTAGGAATGCAGATGTTACTTGTCACCATTGTGGGAAAAAGGGCCATATTAGGCCACAATGCCATGAAATGCGCAATGAAAGGCGCAAAGATAAGGGGAAAGACAAAGTGCAGGATAAGTCTTTTGATCGCAGCATAGTGCCTGCAAAGTCCAGTGTTAAAATTGAAGAGATCAATGTTATGCAGCCTGAGGATATTGATGATGATGATTATATCCTTGCAACTTCTTCTAGTGCTTCACAGATGACAGAGATACACTCTATGTATGCACAGTGTTGGCTCTTGGACTCAAGTGTGTCCTTTCATGTGACACATTGTCGAGAGTGGTTTCATTCATACTGTACTGTTTCGGGTTCTGTGTGCTTGGATGATGACATCTCTCTTGTGGGCATTGGTGATGTTAGGCTGCAGTTTCCTTCTGGCCGCAGTTTTGTTACGCAGGATGTATGTCATGTACATGCTTTGACACGCAGTCTCCTGTCAACTCAGCTGGACAACTTGATGACACATGTTATCATGTATCTTTTGGAGACTCTGCATGGAAGATCACTCGTGGCAGACTTGTGATTGCGAGAGGTGCCAAGGCTGGCAGCCTCTATCCCTTGATTGTATCAGCTTCTTCCCTTGATCATGTTTTGTATGTGGGTTCTATCCCACATGTATCTCTTTGGCATGCCCGTTTGGGCCATATGTCTTTGAAGGGAATGAAGATGCTTTCTGGTTTGCAGTACTTACCGCCCCTTGATTATGCATGTTTTGATTCATGTGAGCATTGTCTTTATGGTAGACAGACTAGGTCTACACATAAAAAGTCTGGTAGGCCACGCATGAGTAAGCCCTTGGCATTGGTATATTCGGATGTCTGTGGTGGGCCCATGCCTTGTCAATCTATGGGTGGTGCAAAGTATTTTGTTATGTTCATAGATGATTTTTCACGAAAAGTTTGGGCTTATCCCATTAAGCTGAAATCCAATGTCTTGGCTATATTTCAGAGATGGCTTGCATTGGTTGAGAACCAATCTGGGTATAGGCTAAAATGCCTAAGGACAGATAATGGGGGTGAGTATGTCTCACGTGCTTTTGAGCAGTTATGTGATGAGAGGGGTATCAAGCATCAGTTGATCGCCCCCTACATCCCTCCCAGAATGGTTTGGCTAAGCGGATAAATAGAACCATCCAGGAGCGTGTACGTAGTATGCTTAGCCACGTAGGCCTACCACAGAGCTTTTGGACTGAGGCAGTTAGTACAACTGTGCATGTCATAAACATATCACCTTCTAGTGGTTTGGATTTCCAGGTTGCAGAGGAGATATGGACTGGAAAACCTCCCTCTTATGCGCATCTCCGTGTCTTTGGATGTGAGGCATTTTGCCATGTGCCTAGGGACAAGAGAAGTAAGTTGGATCCTAAGAAGTGTCAAATGCATTTTCCTTGGTTATGGGGATGCAGGCGAGATGGGTTACCGTCTCTGGGATCCACAGGCACGGAAAGTCATCCGCAGTCATGATGTAGTCTTCCATGAAGACAAGATGCATCGGTAGACTGAGAGAGTTGTTGAGATCCGTAAGGTCATATTTCAAGAGGAGTCGAGAGCTCCCGCACAGCCAGTTGGACAGCCTACAGTTGCAGTAGATGCTCATGGTCAGGGTGTTGAACATGCAGCTGGGCAGGCAGCAGAGCCTGTCGTGAGACAGGCTACTAGAGATAGACATCCACCTGATAGATTTCAGCCCTCGATGCATTATGTCTTGGTTACAGATGCAGGAGAGCCTTTCACTTAAGATGAGGCTATGCATAGGGGTGATAGTCACTCCTGGGAGAGGGCTATGTAGTCTAAGATAGACTCCTTGCATAAGAATGACACTTGGGATTTGGTTTCCTTGCCTACGGGCAAGAAGGCTTTGCCATGCAAGTGGGTGTACAAGCTGAAAAGTACCCCTGGATACCCCAAGCTGGCATACAAGGCTAGATTGGTAGCAAAGGGTTTTAAGCAAGAGCATGGTGTGGACTTTGACGAGGTCTTTTCTCCTGTGGTTAAGATGACCACCCTGCACTTAGTCTTGGCTTTGGTTGCTCAGCTTGACTTGGATTTATACCAGATGGATGTCAAGACGGTTTTCTTACATAGGGACTTGCATGATGAGATTTATATGGAGCACCTAGGGATTGGTATCATAAGTTTGATGCCTTTATGAAGTCACAGGGCTACATCCAGAGTGCTATGGATCTGTGTCTTTACACAAAGAAATCCTGTGATGGTTCTTTATTGATTTTGGTACTCTATGTGGATGATATGATAATAGCAGGGAAAGCTCATGATGAGCTAGATGCTCTTAAGGCTCGGCTCAAGAAGAGCTTTGAGATGAAAGATCTGGGATAGGCTGCTCACATACTTGGTATGTGCATTAGACGCGACAGGCATCAAGGACTCCTCTACTTGTCACAGAGGGAGTACATTCATAAAGTCCTTGAGTGCTTCCGCATGCAGGACGTAAAGCCTATTGGTTGTCCATTGCCTTCTTATGTGAAGGTATCACAAGCTGATTGTTCGCAGACAGATGAGAAGAGGGCCAAGATGACCAAGATTCCCTATGCATCCACAGTGGGCAGTCTTATGTATGCCATGATAGCCACTCATCCAGATATTGCCTTTGCAGTTGGTGTTATGGCACACTATATGGCTACACCTGGCAAGAAGCATTGGGATGCCATGAAGGGTATCATGAGGTACCTGAAGGGCACTGCAGATATGTGCATATGCGATGCCAGCCAGGATATAGGAGTCGTGGGGTACACTGACTTTGATTATGCAGGACATGCAAATAGCAAGAAGTCCACTTCCGGCTATGTATTCACCTATGCTGGAGGTGTTGTTTCTTGGATGTCTAGGGTGCAAAAATGCACGGCCTTTCTACTACAGAGGCCGAGTATGTTGCAGCCCACTGAGGCTTGCAAGGAGGCCATTTGGTTGGGTTGTTTGGTTGCTGACCTTGGTATTGATGCTATCCCTACACTGCATTCGGATTCTATGAGTGCTATTCAGTTAGCCAAGAATCCAGTCTTCCATGCAAAGACGAAACACATTGAGGTGAGGTATCACTTCATACGTGGGGTCATTGAGGACAAGTCTATTGATCTTGTCAAGATCTCGACTAACTAGAATCCTGCAGATCTACTCACGAAAAGCCTCTCTACAGAGTGCTTTGCCTTCCTCTGGAGGTTGATGGACATGGGATGAGATGACGTCTTTCCTCATCCTGTTGTACACGTGTACATGTTGTACAGTCTTTTTTCTTTTTCTTTTCACTCCTCACTAGGGCAGATTCGCCTTTAAGTGGGAGGTTGTTGGGGGTAAAGGCACCTCCGCCTAGCCGCCCGTGTATTACTACATTGATAGTCACCGCCACTGCACACTGCAGGTGGCAGGCACCCGTCACCGTCACTTTATTCTTTATTCTTTTAGTGATAGTTTGAATAAAGGAAGGCCCGGTCACACATTGTGATTGTTGGAGTTTCCATTTCTAGTCTCTTCCTTTCTTGCTCTTGCTCTCTCGCCATAGCTCTCAAGTCCAACCTTCGATCCGTCGCTCCCTTTCAACACACTCACTCCATCACACTCTCACACTCCCTCTCTCAAGCACAAGCTCAGGCAAGCAAGAACAAGAAGAAGAAGAAGAAGAGGAAGAGAGCCACTTTTGGCCACACACAAGAATGAGCTTCTCATTTACTTTTCAACTTTATATACAAAACCCTAAATCTCTTTTGGGCAGTCATCCCTTTATCTCCTTTTTTACATGGCCGACCATGGCCTAGGCCCTTTTTCCCATTGTCCTCCTATCTTCCTAGCTTCCTTCCTACCGCCCATCTACCTTTACAAATTGCACGAGTGAGAGCCCGGTGCTCCTTAAATTCAATCATGATGTGCTTGCGCTCTTTTACAAAAGTATTGACTTGCACTTTTCCTTGTGCGCCTTTCTCCCTTATTTAGGACTTTTCTACGCTTCTTGTGTTTCTAGATTTTCCTTGTGCCCTTTGTCTTCCGTTTCACTTTGCCTTGACCTTTGTCTTCTGCTTTAGCTTTTCCAGATTTTTCACCTTGTTCGTCCTACCAGTTAATATTACCCCCTCCTAGACGAGTGCCAGTTCCATGGCGTGGCAGGCTTTGGCATGCACTGAAGCCGTGGGTGGAAGGGACATCGGTGGTTGCCGTGGAGGAGTGTTGGTGGTGGTGTGGAGAAAGGTCATTGGGGCACGTTGGTGGCCTAGGTGGCTGGTGGTAGGGTTGTTGGAGTTGGTGGTAGGGCTGTTATTTATTGGGGATTGCACTGATAGCCAACACAAGTGTTGCTTTGTTGGGGATTCTGCACATGATGATTCTTGGCGGGCTTGTAGGATGATAAAGGATAAGAATTCAGAGTTGGGTGTCGATGAAGAGCGAACGACACTTTCGTTGGAGTCGTCAATACCTGCAATTGAAAACCTCTCATAAGTGGTCTCTCCCTAGGGGTAGTGATAGTATTCTCTATTGTGCACAAGACATAGTTCAATTAGTTTGGGAGACAAGTCAAACTCTAAGCAAGCTGAGAGTATTGTTCGGCACTTGAGGACCCAAATAGTGTATATATTTTGGTGTAGATATTATATGAGTTCTTGTGCATACTTAGATATTATGTAGCTAGAAGACCGCGGGCTGGTTTCTCGTAACAATGTGTGGATGAAGCAAAGTTGTCCATGTTGAGAAGAAGTACACGTGAAGGTGTATGAGACAGCCTTTGCATTGTGACTGCACGACGTAGCATAATTGAACACAAGGACACCGCACTTTCGATAGCTGGGAGCTATTGGACTTGCTTGATGAGGACAGTGTACTTTTCATGGCCATTCGTGCGGTGCTTACCATAATTGATTGCAATGATATTAAGGCAGAGTGCAAGAGGGAATTGTGCGAATGGGTCAGGGTGACAGGTCTAACCATAGGCGAGACAAGCTCCCTAGGTATGTCCTGCCCTTGATGTGCCTTGAACAATTGTGGGTGATGTTAAAGGGCTAGGGGAC
This sequence comes from Lygodium microphyllum, assembly GCF_053477565.2. Classification (NCBI taxonomy): domain Eukaryota; kingdom Viridiplantae; phylum Streptophyta; class Polypodiopsida; order Schizaeales; family Lygodiaceae; genus Lygodium; species Lygodium microphyllum. The sequence goes on from NC_141158.1 coordinate 32,737,683, forward strand.
TAGGGAACGGAGCCATCCGACCAAGGTCACTGGACGCACCTAATTTGAGGACCTTCAAATGCTGTGGTGTGATCGTGGGTGCTTCTTATCTTTTCATTCTTTTCTTTTTTCCTTTTTCTTTTTCTTTTCTTTTTCTTTGCTTTTCTCTCTTCTTCTTTTTTTGGACTAGCCTGAGTACAACCATTGCAATATGTTGAGGCTATCAGCCTTTCCATGGGTTAAGAAATGTCAAGCTTCGAAGGCTCAGGAAATGGGTATTACAGTGATGATTGTGCCCTAGCCTCGTTGTTAGAAAAGCAATCGTTGAGATGGAGAGATACACTTGAGATATTGCAACCCTCTTTGGAATGTGTGATGTTGGTACAATCAGGTAATAGATGCCGTGAGTGCCCGGCGTAGAGTGTAACCCAGAAAGAGGAAGTGGTTAAGATCATGCTTTGGGCCATGCGACGTGGGCACTCGCAAGGGTGATTTTGCTTTTGGCAGCGTGGCTTTGTTGCAGTTCTTTGTGAGGTTGGTGGTCTTGTGGTGACTTGGGCATTGAATACGTTTGCACGAAGACTTGCGTCGTCCTGCATCCATTTGTCACTTCATGAGAGTATATGCAAGTCACATGCATCAAGTACAACGAACAGATGCAACCATGTCAATATATTACTTTATCAAAATCCTATGATGCTGATTGCGATGCATATTCTGGTGCTTATTAAAGATGTGGCATATATTAGCAATAGGTAAGGAAAGTGTGTACAGGTGGGGAGCCTACCCCTTTAACCATTTAAAGACAAAAATTTATGGCAGGATGGCCTTTGTTAAGTTTCTTATATATCATAGGGGCTACTCTATTTGCACGAGGTGGGGCGAGTTCGGGTGGTCGAGCGATTAAGGCTCTGTCGGTCAGGGGCTCCTGTGAGGCTGGGTGGGGAAGGTGTTGGCCGGGACCCGGATGGTGTAGTCCTTGGCCGCAATTGTTTCCAGAATGTTTTTAAACAATGCATCAAATTTCTGATTGTCTCGAGCTGCCCTCTCCTCTTTCGAGCACTTGGTGCCCGAGGGTCTGGTGGGAGCCTACACGGCTAGTGTTGCCACACCCCATGTGCTCCCTTGAGTCCTTGTCCTCTTGGCTTGGGGGGTTTTCGGCCTGTGTCCTAAGCTGTGTCGTTTGGGGCACATTTTCAGTTAGAGTATGCACGTAGCATTCTGGTGGGGGTGCTAGTGCCTTATGCTCTTTCCAACGGCGGAGAGCTTCCTTGCATGCCAGCAGTTGCACTATGTGGTCCATGACTGTTACCATAGGGGAACCTACAAAATGCGAACCAAGGATTAGGCCTTGAGGCAGGATAAAACTATTCTCATGGAAGGGATTATACAGTGGATTATCAAGCATATATGATGAGGAGAGATGAGGTGAGACATGCAACGTTTGTTGTAGAGGGACAGCCCCCTATTGATGTTCATTTTGCCTCCAACCATTAGCAGATCTTGGCTTATGCTAAGTTGCACAGAGTGGTTATCATGGAGTGGAGCAGGGCTCATCCTTGGAAGTATAGACCGAAAAAGAGAAAATGTGTATAGAAAGGGACGGTGCCCCATCTACACCATCAGAGATGTTGGTCAAGGCTTCCTATGGCGATACTGAGGGTTGCATGTCCTCCAATTGGAGGTGGGAATGGTCACATGACTTCTAAATGTGTGGTGAGAGGAGGACCTGAGGAGCTTAGTCTATCAAACCCAACTCTTCTCCCTGCGCTTGACTATCATTGCTTGTGTGTGTTGATATTATCTATACAAGGTCACAAAATTCATTGTTTATTTATGTACATGTTTATGAATCCATGTCACTTTACGAGGATAAAAACCAATTGTAGAACTCAGAATTGTACTGGAGTGTGGCACACGCATCCAATACTCGTGGCAGTCTTCTTAATAACATCAGGTATTTTGCAACGTCAAGTATCATGGTACCTTGTCCGATTCTACTTGCAACATGTAGCTCCTCCTCAGTGAGAACCTTATCAGCCAAAGAGTTCTCTTGGCTAGTTCCAGCTAAGTCCATACCCCGAATGGCAGTTAGCACTCGAAAGGAAGTTTGCACCACATAGGTTGGGTCTCTTTGAGACCGCCATTTGGCCAATCACTCTTCTGAGACTGTCATGATTTGGGCTCCCAGTTCGACCATTGCAACACGGTTTTCAAACCAAATTGACTTTGACCCTCCTATTGTCGCTTTAGTTGCTCTATCCCTAAGAGATTTGGTTGGCAAAGCACATCATTGAATGTTTCTATTGAGCGTAGTTCGTCGGCTTCCTCATCAGAGGTGAGTCGCATGCATTCATGCAGGAGCTTATCATAATGCTCGTCAAGATGTTCTTGCTCTTCCCAAGATAGGGGAAATGGCAAGTATTCTGCAAGCTGCTCCTTAGGGAATGCACCCATGTCTGCCAAGATGTAGACATGTGCGAATACTTTGAGTTTAGCATCCAACTCAGTTAAGCATTCTGCGACACTTCTATGTTCAACGAGGGTTTGCTCGGTTGCTATCTCATGCAAGGCTCTAGGAGTTTCCCTAGGCTTTAGCATAGCTAGGGGCTCAGGCCTAGATGAGCAAGATTGGTCAATGCTAGGATTGCTTATGCTCTCAAGGATTGTGCATTTTTCCTAAGGTTTTACTGTTATTTTGTCATGGTTCTCCTCGGATGTGGCTGGTATAGATTTGTCACCTTGTTGTGACAGTGTTGTATCCACTCTTGATTGGTCAATGTGAGTTCTGTTGTCAGTGGATTGAGTGTTGCAAGCAACGGTTGATGGTAACGGCTGCTTTAATTTTTTAGAACACATGGATATGTCTGAGGTTTCACCGCTATTAGGAGAGGCATCAGCGGGTTCATTGGACTCGATGCTTTATTCCTCAACTCTCCAGTGCTCTTGGTCTCAATGCTCTTAGGGTCCACAACCACCTGTAACTGCTGTTGTTTTCATTGTTTTCTCCTCTTTTTCTTGGTCAGTGATGAAGGTGCATAACTTAACGACTTAGGACCCTGGACTAGGTCAGCCACCGTTGATGTGCTTGGTTGGGCCTCAGCTTTCCCCTTCTCTGGTGTGTCTTCGTGGGATGTAGCTACACCCTGCTGGGGACAGCCTTGCTAGGTTGATTGGTCAAATGCGCCATCTCCTTGGCCACATCTTTGAGAGGTTTCTCCTCAAGCCTAGGCTTTAGGTGCTTTGGAAGGGCTGGAGTTGTCGAGGATACTAGTTGCAGCACCTCCTCCCCGGGTGAACTGCTAAGGACACGTTCCGCAGGGGGCTTTGTCACGGCCAAGGGCTATGACTATTGTGATCCTTCCTTGATTGGAAGTAGTAGCGGCTAGTCCTGTGGGCTGGCCACTCTTGGTGGATTGCGGTGTCAAGTCCCTAGGGTGATCGGAAGTGGTCGTGTATTTTGTTGCCCTTTGAGCATTCACATGTGTAGATCGAGCATGAGTTGATCTAGTCACATTAGGTTGCATAGGTATATCCTTGGGCCGAGAGCTACGGATGGTGTTATGTCCCACCTCTTGGACATTTGGAAGCTTAGATTGAGATAGAGATTGGGATTGAGCAGTTGCCCTTGATGACTGCTGTTGTGCTTCCTATGTCCGTTTGGGAAAAGAGGGTGTAGGAGATCTAGGAGTCTTAGATGTACTTGGCACTGGCTAAATGATTTGCTCAAGGCTATTAGACAATTGTGCCATTTTCTTTGTTGAGCAATCAGCCTTCTCACGAGTAGCATTGTGCCTCTAGTGCTCACTATCCTCTTGGGGAATCAAAGGCTCCTTGGGCACTAGTGGCTTTTGTGTATCCTCAACGATTACATCTAATATCTACTTGTCAAGCACACTAGGCTGAGGATCTATCCTCCGATTGGTTCCATTTGGTTTCTTGATTTTGACCGTGAGGGGCTCAGTCACTCCATTGTTGTTGGCTTGAGACTTGGTTTTTCGTTTAGATCTCCTCCTACGCTTCTTTGCTCTTGATACGACCTGGCCTTCAGTCGACAAATGAAGTTTAGCAGGGAATTTTGGCACCCAAATCCATCGGTTACCTGCGTAATACCCTTCAGTTGACAAAGGAGGTTTAACAGGGGGTTTTGCCACCCAAATACATCGGTTACCTGCGTAATACCCTTGAGCACGTAGCAACGCTTTGGATATCCATTGTGGCATTGTGCTGACCCTCCATCGATGCCTTCATCTATAAGGCTTGGGCTTCTTTTGGGGTCTTCTATGATATTTGTAAGTCCAAAGCCCTCCTTGGCATTGTCTCTTGACCTTCTTGTTTCAGGCATGGCCTCACTTCATTGGTTCTCGTTGTTCGACCTGTGCTTGTATAAACTCTTCCAACAAGTCCTTGCTCTCGTTAGTAAGCTTGACTGTTATGTCAGCACCTTCCTTGCCTTTCCCTCGAGGTTTGATGAGGTCACCCTTGCTAAAGGTTGTGACTATCCTCACACCCGGTAGTGTCAGGTGTGTCCTCTGTGCTACATAGTCGGTCTCACACTTAGTCGCCCTTTTGAAGGATCTTCCTAGGAGGGTTTCCTTCCCATAATTAGCACTATTTGGAGGAACATGAAATAGGATAGGTAAGCTTTTAGTTTCAAATGTCGTAAGGATTTTGCACTTCCCTATGAGTGCTTGTGGGTGTCCCCCGTAAGGGCTAAGAGTTGCATTAGTCGGTGTGAGCTCTGGTTGGCCTAGTAGGGTCCATGATTCATAGGTCAAGATATTAAAATCTGCTCCTTCATCAATCAAAGCATCGATAGCATGCTCTCTTTTCGCGGTGAGTTTGACCCTAAGATAAGCAAGTTGTACTATGTCTTCTTCTTCCGGGTCTTGGCTTGTAAATTTAAGCCTTCTGACAAATGCCCCTCGAGTCCCCAACTATAGGACCGGATGTGGATTCTCCACCACTGATGTCTTGGATCGCATGTGTAGTGCTATTCAAGGTGCATCTATCGTTAGGATGGTCATATCTAGTTATCCTCACTGTTGTAGCTTGATGTTGTTGCTTTCCACTTTGACCAAATGCAGTCTGAATGCAACACGTACGTGTTTTTGCAGTGTGGCCTTTTTGCCCTTGTTGGGTAGATTGGCCCATTGAGGTTCTAGGGTCTCTGTTTGGCTCTGTTCGGGTATGGGCTTTTGGTTGCTCTTTTGCAAGTGAGAATCCATGCTCGTGTAGAGCCATTATTACACTAGGGTCCGATTTGGAGGACCTGTCACGGCACGTGTTTTCTTTCCAACCTACTTGAGGGAGGTGCAAAGGGGGCTCTGCGGGGGTCCGAGGGGGGCAATCCCCCTCGGCCCGCAGGGCCGTTATGGTAAATGCTATACGTGACTTGAAAGATCGTTTATAGCCAAATTTTGAACTACTTGCTCTACGTTTCAGCCCAGTGATCGATCTATGATATGGTCTCGACTCTATATGGCCTCTCAGGCATTTTCACTATCCTCAGGTTAAAATTTGAAAAAATCTAAATTCGGCCCAACAGGTCCAAATTGTAGGGACCGAGTGCCCGATTCGGCCCCGTCCGAGGGCCGAGTAGAAAGGGTCAAATGTAATTGGTCCAAATGTCAAATTCGGCCAGTTCGAGTCTGGTTGTCTGAGGGCCGAATGGCCAAGTCAGGAGGGTTGAGTCAGATGGACCGAATGTCAACTTGTCCGAGTGGGGTTGGGCTGCGTCAGCATGGCTGAGGACCGAATGGCTGAGCAGTCCGAGGGCCGATTCTAGGACTCGGCCCAGAATCGCGGTCACTCGAACGGGCCGAACGCAATGTGTTTTTTCACCTAAATTTGTCGCGCCAAGCGATGGAGGCCATCCTACTAGTCGAGTAGATCTAGATCCAACCTACTCATGCAGTGGAAGGTGTGGAATTACTTGGGCTGGGCAAATAACTCTCGGATAGCCAGATCGAAGTGGATCCACTCAACGAAGCTTTCTTCCTTTCTCCTGCACAATGTGGCCTTCCTTGCCACTCTTGGCCCCTTATCACCTTGTTCATGCCTGCACTCACCTTAATCTTGCTTCCCTTACTAACATTTAACCCAAAATTTCATTTCTTGCCCTTCTTTTCCATGTTTCAGCCTGTTATATAGCAACAGAAAACCCTATTGTTTGCTCTAACATTTTTCTCCTATCCTTTCCAAATGCAAGAAAAAACTATAAGGAAAACACCTACACTACTCCATCATGCTTTCCCAAGTCCAAAACAACAAAAACCTACTTGTTAAGGGGATCGAATACCTCTTCAAACTCCCTCACTTCCTACCTATCTACCTCAAGCACAGATTCGAGAAAAACCCTACTTCAATGCTCAATTCGAAGTGCGCAAGCACTCAAGGCTTGAATCTATTGGTCTCGGCAATGGAACCAAAATGTGGGAGCTTTCGCTCAACCGCCAAGACCCACGGACTACTTATTGTTTCAACCATTCCAAGTTGAGCACTAATGGCTACCTCTCACATAGCCGATGCGCCATCCATATCTACGGGTGTAGTGAGCTTACCTCCATGCCGATCGAGTTACCTCCTCTCCTGCGCACTCTGGTAGCTCCACGATCCAAGTGCAAGCTTCAAGCAAGCTCCATCCTCAAGCTCCACGCTCCAAGCTCCATAGCTGCGAGCAAGAGAAGAGAAGAGAAGAGAAGAGAAAAGAAGAGAAGAGAAGAGAAGAGAAGAGAAGAAGAGAGGAGAAGATGGAGAGCTTCTCCTCCCCAGTCCCTCGCCCTCACACACTCACTCCCTCACACTCTCACACTCCCTCTCTCAAGCACAAGCTAAAGCAAGCAAGAACAAGAAGAAGAAGAAGAAGAAGAGGAAGAGAGCCACTTTTGGCCACACACAAGAATGAGCTTCTCATTCACTTTTCAACCTTATATACAAAATCCTAAATCTCTTTTGGGCGGTCATCCCCTTATCCCCTTTTTTACATGGCCGATCGTAGCCTAGGCCCTTTTTCCCATTGTCCTCCTATCTTCCTAGCTTCCTTCCTATCGCCCATCTACCTTTACAAATTGCACGGGTGAGAGCCCGGCACTCCTTAAATTAAATCATGATGCGCTTGCACTCTTTTACAAAAGTATTGACTTGCACTTTTCCTTATGCACCTTTCTCCCTTATTTAGGACTTTTCTGCGCTTCTTTTGTTTCTAGATTTTTCTTGTGCCCTTTGTCTTCCGTTTCACTTTGCCTTGGCCTTTGTCTTCTGCTTTAGCTTTTCTAAAATTTCCACCTTGTTCATCTACCGGTTAACACATCCAAAGTGCTCGAGAAGCATCCAATGTCAATAGGTATAAACGATCCCTGATAAAGTAGTATTCATGCTTACTTATAACATCAATAGAAAACCTCTATAAAATTGAGAAAATGAGTGCTCATATCATTCCAATAACATCTCAGATTAATGCCATATCATTCCCCAAGTATCCAACATGAATACATATGGGAATCCCAAGAAGTATATACAAGCTCCAATGTTTTAGAAAACTCTATTTAGACATGTATAATAGTAGGTCTACTATATATGACAACAATGAATGGAGGTTGGGAGCTCCAAAACTCAAGTAACCAATGCTGGGGAGTATCAAAGATGATTGCCCAAGTGGCAATGCCCATATGGGAGTTGGAGGAGTGATCGGATTGACATGCCAACAAATTGGCATAAATCACACTGATTTGCTAGTCTTGTTGGCTACCATTATTGCCCACAATAGGGTCCCAAAACAATGTTGAATATGTCCAAGAGAAGACTTGGAGCAAGCTTTTGATCACAAGAAGGAGAAGTGTATCAACTTACACCTCTCCAAGTTGGAGCCATGCCTGCCATGAAATCTGTGAACTATAGGTGTTCTCCATAAGTGGGTTGAGCTTGACTCTTGAGAAAGATGACTTTGATACTGGTTGAAGGGAGTGAGCCTTGAAGTGGAAGCATGGATCAGAAGCAAGAGCTATGGTGGAAGGAGCGAGAGAGAGAGAGAGAGAGAGAGAGAGAGAGAGAGAGAGAGAGAGAGAGAGAGAGAGAGAGAGAGAGAGAGAGAGAGAGAGAGAGAGAGAGAGAGAGAGAGAGAGAGAGAAGATGTAGAAACTTCAATAGTCATAATGTGTGATTAACCTTCCCTTTATTCAAATGTCACTAAAAGAATAAAGAATGAAGTGACTATGATGGGTCCCTGTCACCTATAGTGCATAGGTGTGGGGGTAACTAATACACGGTGCGAGTACTATCAATGTAACTAATACATGGGCGGCTAGGCATAGGCACCTTTACCCCCAATAGGTTTTGTAATCACAACTGTGGTGGCTCAACACTATTCAAGGATGCAGGAGGTTTGTCAAACATTGTGATGAGTCTTAGCACACCAAAGTGCACATTAAGAAGGATAGAATGGAGCTAGTGCTAGTACTTGCTTGTCAACCCTTTGAAAAATGGGGGATTGACTTTATGGGACTCATCAGTCCCATTGCATAGTATTCATAAGCAAAGCACATTATAATCACCACAGATTACATGATCAAATGGGCTACAACGCATGCCACAAGAAAGAATGATGCAATGATGACTCCTAGCAAGTAATATCTAATTTTGGGTGCTATGTAGCAATCATGTGTGATCGATGAACTTGTTTCATTAATGAAGTAGTGGAACACTTGCTCTTCACATTTTTTATCATTCCATCACAAGTCAACCCATTACTAACCACAAGCAAATCACCAAGCCAAATCAATGAATAAGTCCTCGATCGACATACTGGCCAAAATGATATCAGCATTAAGATCAGACACAGGGACAACAAGCTAATGGAAACACTATGGACATATCATACTACTTAGAAGGTGGCCACATAATAGACCCCTTTTAGGCTGACCTATGTCACAAATGTTATCATGCCCATAGAATTTATTACTCCTAGCTTGCGGATCATGATTCAAAAATGTTGGGAAGGAAACAAGGCAATCGAGCATCTCTTAGATCTAGAATGGATGACATATAGTGAATTCCTGGCCACTCATGCACTTATTGTGGAAAAAGTCTAAAGGAAAGAACAGTTTGATAAACACTCCAACTAGAAATATTTTGAACAAGAAGACTTGGTTCTCCTCTATTCACTAAAGGGGCACAAATAAAAGTTGAAGTTCAGAGGATTAGGGCCATAGAGTGTCTACACTATCGGCCAAATAGGAAATGTGGAGCTCAAAAGTCTTAATGAGGAGAGAATTGGCCACTTCAATGGGAGTTGAATCAAGAAATATTACCCTCTAGGTCATATTCCACGGTGGATTCCGTGAGACCACAGTGGATTCTGTGAGGTTTTTATTTCACGGTGGATTCTATGAGATTTTGCGGTGGATTTCGTAAGACTATATTTATTTGTTGGGGCTCATACACAAGGTGGATTCCTTGTGCGAGAAGTTGGCGGGGACACCTGTTCTTTTTGGGTGTCAAATTAATTTAATGTGCACATGGGTGATTCCACAGCAGGTGATTCCACAAAATACATATTTAAATTAATGTACATTTATGAGTTTAGAGAGCACTCGTATTAAATTAAGGTTAGGACAAAGTTCCAACCTATTTATTTATTTTGTAGCTGAAGATTGCTAGGTATTCACTTTTGTCGATTTAATTTTATTATTTTTTAACAATTGTGAATGCTTCGGTTGATGTGTAGAGCAAACAACGATGGCGTTGGGAAGCACCGAGCGATGGCATGTATTCAAATTACCTAGAAGAAATTATCATTTTGGATGGGCGCGCACCTTATCATTAAAGGTGTGGTGCTATATTTATTTAGGCACGTTTATTTATTGAAGTGCTTGATAGACATTATTTTGTACACGTATAGACACTCAGTTTAAATATTCATTACTGGACATTGTATTTGGGCACAGCTCGATGTTTGGGATGCCCAATCGCTTTATTCTTTATTTGGGAAAAAGCAAACACAATAGCCAAAGTATACTAATTGTAATTTGGGCTTAATAAATTTATAAATACATGCATTGTGGAGCGCTCACACAAGGCATAGGGAGAGATTGTACCCAATTTGTCTTTTTGCTTCATGTCATGCAAAACCTTCTTCTTACTTTATGAGTTTTAGTAGAGTTCTTTGTTTTTGGGGACCTTCTGATGCTCACTACGCGCGCATCCAACATCCATTTGCACACTAGTGGTTTCAGAGCAAAGCTGAGATCAAGGGCTGTTAAAATACATGGGATCTAGAACATGGCTATGGTAGCTTGTAAGCATAGACTAAACTCATGATGACATTGACTCAAGTCCACAACTATTACACACAAGTGAATTAGGTTCCAAGATGGAAGCTTGGACTCATAAACACAATCTTGTGTAGGACTGACAAGTACAAGACTAACACTAACTGATAAAGAAAAGCATCATCATGTATTCATTCATCTATCAAAAGTGGTAGTCAAGTACAATGCTTTATAGTTGTTGGATGGGTATAGCTGTGCATATGGGATTCCTAAAGCCTGCATGTCTTCATCCCAAATTGCCTCATACAAAGAGGCTACATTAGGTGTGATTGCTAATATCTCAACACCTATCACAACCAGAAAGTACAAAGTGTGTAGAGGCTTTAGTGAAAGTAACACCTGCAAAGTGTGGTCACACCATAAACATGGCAAAACACCGAAGGCTATCACAGAAAAGGCTAAGTGTGGATACCACAAACATGATGGTCATCTAGAGGCTATAGCAGGGGCCTTACAGAGGCTATAGTACAAGGCTACATGAGGAGTTTTGCAAGCTTATGATAAAGACATTTGGGCTAGACAATACAAGGCTAAAAAAGTCAGTAAAAAGTAGGATCAAGGACCGTGAGGCCCTTGCGATTTTTAGCATTTCTTTTGACATAGATCTTTGATTCATTGCATTTCTTCTTGTCTAGCTTCATGTACTTATACTTCACTTTGTTTACCACTTCAAAGTCTTCATGATTTTTCTGCTTCTTCTTCTTATTCTTGTTCTTTTGGTCCTCTTGATTTGCTTCTTCATTGACTTTGCTTGCAATAGTTGCATCAGTCTTTATGTCCATGTCCCCATCAAGCAAAGGTATCATTGTCTTTGAGGCAGTAGAAAGGCCTTCAAAATCTTCAAATAAACTCATCGATTGCTCTTCAAAACAAGTAAATTCATCCATCCCTGCAAGCAGAATAAACAAGTCTTCCATGTAGTTGAATTGAGCAACAAGAGTAATGTTACTCTTCATGAGAAGCATCTTCATAAAAGACTTGATTTTTTTCATTCCTATGATGGAAAGTAGCTTCAAATGCTGAGAATAACTAGCAATGAGTTGATCTTTGTATGTGTCAAAAGACACAAGCAATGGCAGTGAAGTATCAAAAGGTACTAGTTTGAAATTTGATGTTTGTTGCTTGAGTTTGACTTGATAATCTTCAAAAACTCTTCATAGCTTCCCATCCTTGCTGATTTGATGGTTGAATACTTGCTGAAAACTTTAGATTGGAGTGGCCTTGGCTTGGTTTAAGTGGCAAGAGAGAGAAAATGAAGGAAAAATGAGCTTGAAGGTAAGTGGCTATGGCTGTCCTGTCAAAACAGGGACTAGCGACAACTGGCAAATGAGCTCCCACAAGCTCCATAGGTCGAATCTGCTCAAACCCTTTGAGATGGAGAACCTTCACTATAGATCTAACTCCCCCTAAGAGGGTTTGTACTCATTTTTCCCGAGTTGAGAGATCTAAGCCTTCAAAGTGGTCATTGTCAAAACTACACCCAGATTTGGAAAAATGCAAATGCCAGGCATAGTGTGCATCAATCTCCTTGATTTTTGTGCCAAAAAGTTACGCCTTAACCTAAAGAGCAACTCTCGAGAAGAAATCTTGAAGAGATATGGTATGGTTGATGAGATATAGCTGCTCCAACAGAGAGGTAGGTAGGGGTTGTCCACAGACACAGTTATCGCAGCGACTCTAAAAAGAGGCAATGTTGAAGCTATAGTTGCCCAATATCAATGATTGAGGTGCCAGGGAGGAGCTCTGGAAGTAGAGAAACACTTCTCTAGAAGGAAGTTTAGAGAGATTTGGCCTGTGGAGAGAGATATGAATGCTTCAAGCTGACAGGGTGCTGTTGGCTATGGCTGCCATGGAAGCTTCATTGAAGATAGGAATGAAAATGAAGTTGGAGATAGGGTCCAGTACTCAAACTGAGCTGAGCCGAGATGGAAAGGAGCTGAGAGGAGTGAAAGGAGAGTTGAGCCATTCTCAGCTGAGCTTTGATACCATGTGAAATACGCATGATCTAGAGCATGGCTATGGCAGCTTGTAAGCATAGACTAAACTCATGATGACATTGACTGAAGACCACAACTGTTACACAAGTGAATTAGGTTCCAAGATGAAAGCTTGGACTCATAAACACAATCTTGTGTAGGATTGACAAGTACAAGACTAACACTAACTGATAAAGAAAAGCATAATCATATATTCATTCATCTATCAAAAGTGGTAGTCAAGAACAATGCTTTACAGTTGTTGGATGGGTACAGTTTTCCCTTTCTGTGCATATGGGATTTCTGCAGCCTGCATGTCTTCATCCCAAAGTGCCTCATAGAAAAAGGCTACATTAGGTGTGATTGCTAATATCTCAACAAGGGCTTCCAATCGCTTACCATCTCGCACGAAGGTGAAGCTCTTGGAACAAATGGGCTCTACAGGCAGTCTCACAACGAACCATCAATACCAATGTGTTTCTGGCGGTGAAGAACCCCCTTGCTGTGCTATCAAATTGCGAAGGACCACTCTCTGGAGGTGGAGAACCACTTGGGAAGCTCCTTCATAAAGATTTTTTTTTGTTTTTTTTTTTTGCAAAGAAACAGAGAAGAAGAAGATTAAGTTTTGGAGTTTAAAAAAAGCTTTATAAGCTTAAAAAGACTTTAGAGCTCTCAATTTCCATCGTCTGTGGCGGCATGATGTACTCACTGGCGACGATCACGGCCAGTACATGCCACTGCCCTAATCGATTGGCTAAGGAATACTAAGCTTTTCTAAAGCTTAAGGTTATTAACCTTATTAAAGCTTAATCTTAAATCTCCTACATAGTGAAAATTCACATAGAACCAACCCTGAACCCGCTTTGCAACTTCAGCAAGCCTTTGTTCACACCTGCGATGTGACACAGTTGATTTCCAACAAGCAAATTGTCATACACCAACTATACAAAAGATATTTTCACTTGGAAGAAGACCATCATCAATTGACATACCCGCAAAAAAAGCAAGATTGCAAAAAGCCATATTTTTAAAAAAGCAAGCCTTATAAACCCAAATTTGAGCTACGCTCATTCCTCTAACAAGATTTCGAGTGTGTGAGGTTATTTGAGATTTTGCAAGATGTCCGATCAAAACATGGAAGATTTTATGGCCGAAGGTGATTTATCGGAACCAATCATGGAGCAAAAATTTGACCTAATTATGATGCAACTTCAAGAGGAACGAAGAGCACGTCAAAATTTGCAAGCTCAACTGGCTACACATCAACAATCCAGTGTTGATCAAGACAGAGTGCAACCCGAAGATGTTATTCGATGTACGATTGACGTGACACTCGAAGCACAATCTCTCAGGAAAGAAGCCAAGATAAGTAAAAGAAATTTCAAATTTTGTAATTTTAATGGGCAGCGTGACGGAAAAGTTGTTCTCGCTTTTATCAATCAGTTTGATGATTATTTCTATGAAGAGCAGTATGCTAAGAAAGATAAACTCAAATGTGTCACTAACCATCTAGTAGACCGAGCATCGTTATGGTGGTGGACTGTTGTCTGCAAGAGTATTGATTGCCCTACTACTTGGGAGGCCTTTCAAAAGAAAAATTTTCAGAATTTTCTTCCACCTCAATTCTATGAAAAAGCAATCAAACAGTGGGATCTTTTGTAACAAAGAGATCGTGAATCCATACCACAATACACTCAGCATTTTTGGAGTGCCTTATTGCAACTTCGAATGCTTGAAGATGTTCCTGAGGCGATTCACAAGGGCAAGTATATGTCTGGTTTGCTTGGTCACTTCTATGCGGAAGTAAACATGTTCAAGCCAAAGACTTTGGAGGATGCGATTTCTTTCGCCCATGATGCTGAAGACAAAATTCATGGATGAGAAAAGCGACCGCAACAATTTCCAACTAACAGTAACTTCGGTACAAAGCAATTTAATTCTAACTTTCGAAGATTCAATCAAATTTGCTTTGTTTCTTCTTGTTTCCGTGAACCCTGGACTCAACCTCCTCCTTTACCATCAAACATAAATTCAAACCCTAAGCCTTCTCTCCAGCCAAATCCCAACATACCCAAACTTCTAGCAATTACCAATAATGTTTTCAAAGCAAAGTCTATAGTTTGCTACAAGTGCCATCAACTTGGACACTTAGCGGTAAACTTTCAATCCAAGAAGCCAACTATTCAAATCAATTACTTGGGAGCGACTGAAGACGAAGACCATGAAGATATACTAGATTTCATGGAAGGTGATGATGATATCAGTCTTGCTTCAGATATTTTACTAGGTATGCCAAATCCTCATTCATTATTAACAATGAAATGTCTTGTGCATGGCTACGAAAACATTGTTTTGCATAATGATGGAACACACATGATTTTATTTCTATAAAATTGGTCAAAGAATTGAATTTACCTACAGTTTCAATTCATTATCGCATAAAGGCTGCATTCTTAGGCACTAGATATAATGGTACATAAGAAGTTCATGATTTAGAAATTAAAATTGGCGATTATATTGAGCACAGAAATTTCTTGGTTGTGCCTTTGCAAGCTAGTGACATTATTTTAGGAATGCCTTGGCATCACAAATATAATCTCGACATAAATTATTCCACACATTCCATGAAAATTCATTCTAACGAAAACAAATCATATTACACGGAACACATACTTTTGATAAACTTCCATTACTTAGTCACGCACAGGCTAAACATGCATTGAGAAAATGTAGTAAATCATACTTAGTATGGGTGAATGAAATTGAAGCTAAGAAAAATCAGATGCATCCTAGGCATGCACAATTTCTTTCACAATTTAAAGATTGTTTTGCTATTGATTTACCCCCTAGTTTACCACCTACACGTCCTGAAGACCATAAAATAGACTTAATCCTAGGTTCTCAACCACCATGTAAAGCACCTTATAGACATAATCAGATTGAACAGAAAGAAATCTAAGCCCAAGTTGAAGAACTGTTAACTTGATGACTCATTAGGCCCAGTAGTTCTCCTTTTGGTGCACCCATCCTATTAGTTAAGAAGAAAAAAATACCTATAGGATGTGCATTGATTATTGTGCCCTAAATAAGATCATTGTTAAGAATAGATATCCGATCCCTAGGGTAGATGACCTCATGGATAAACTACAAGAAGCCACTATTTTTAGTAAAATAGATCTCAATTCTGGATATGATCAAGTACAATTGGATACACTTGACATTTTCAAAACTACATTTAGGACTCAATTTGGTCATTATGAATTCCTTGTTATGCTTTTGGTTTGACTAATGCACCAGCTACATTTAATTTTATGATGAATCCTATATTTTTGAAGTATCAACATTGTGCAATAGTTTTCTTTGATGATATATTGGTTTTCAGTAAAAATGAGAATGAACATTTTGAACATCTATCCTTGGTTTTCAAATTATTGAAAGAGAATCAATTGTATGTTAACCGTGAAAAGAGTGAATTTTTCCAAACCCAAATTGAATGCTTAGGACATATTGTTTCTTCTGATGGTATTCAAGTTGATCCTAAAAAGATAGAAGCAATTTTGAATTGGCCAATCCTTAAAAATGTGCATGAGTTACGTTCTTTCTTAGGTCTTGCTAGCTTTTACAGAAAATTTGTGAGAAATTTTTCATTACTTACATTACCTTTGACAAAATTGTTAAAGAAAGGTGTTGTATATCATTGGTCCAATAATTAGCAAAAGTCTTTTGATTTATTGAAACATGCTTTAACACATGCATCTGTTTTGCAATTACCTGATTTTAATCGACCATTCTTTCTACTAGTCACACTGATGCTAGCGGATCATGAATAGGAGCTGTCCTTATGCAAGATTCACATCCCATAGCCTATTCTAGTTGCAAACTTAAACCTTCTAAGCTGAAGTATTCTACCTATGATAAGGAATTGTTAGTAGTAGTACATGTCTTACGTCAATGGAAACACTATTTAATGGGATCTGAATTCATGATCAAAACTGACCAACAAAGTATCAAACATCTTCTTAGTCAGCCACAAATTTTTGACCGTTGTCATGATGTTATGAGGACACAGTGTGAAAAAGTATGAAATGCATCATCATCCGACTTCTCTATTGATCTAGAGAGTCAATGTGATCTGAGCCATTAGTACTAGTGTGAGTTGCATGGATTATTCGAAAATACTAGATTTTTGGATAATTTTAGTCTACTTTTGATTTTATTTATTGTAAAAATTCGAAAAAGTTAAAAAAAAACTTCTAGATTAGGATGGCATGCAAAAAGCTAGTTGTTTTTTCAGCCAGTTAGGAGATTTTTCATTAAAAAAGACATATTGATGAAATCGTGCGCTTCGCGATCGCTGTAAATAGGTTGAAAGCTGCAGATTGAACTGAAAGAAGAAGGAGTGATCTGGGAGATCCGTGACTAGACATCCTGGAGTTTTACCCCCCTTTCGGAGCCAACGGAGCCATCAGATTTGGGTTCTGGACAGCAAAGAAAGAGTTGATTTTTCTGGTCCACGTTTTTGGTCTACAAAGGAGCTCCATGAGAACTAATGCCTAGAGATTGCTTCTGAGTAGTGCGAAGATTCCAGGTTCTTTCAATACATATTGATTCAATTCATTGTGATTTGTTTTTGTTGTGTTTACCACTTGGATATTCTCTATCTTCTCTTCCATCTCCTATCTCTACTTCCTTCTACTTCTAATCCCCGGTGAGTTCGACCTTTCGACAAAAACCCCTCCGACATTGGGAACCTGACGTGAAAGGTCGTCATAGAAGAAGAAAAGATAAGATGGGAGAACCTTCGAATACAATCACTAGTGATGTTTTGCAACAATTGGTGCAAAATATGAATATGCTTATATAGGTACAACAACAACAACATGTGATGCAAGCTTCAGCTCAAACAGAAAGTGTTGTGATGAATGCTTTGCAAGCAGTTGAGCGTGAGGTGAAGTTATTCAATGGCAGGAATGTATCTGCATATGTACATACCTATGCTCAGAAGATGGAATTCTTAGGAGTGGCTCAATCTGCATGGAGCCAGTATTTTGTACGTGTTACTATTCATGAACTGAAAGCACGGATTACTGAATTATACTTGTAGGATGCAAACTGGGTAGCCTTCAAGAAGACACTCAGGGAAGAATTTTACATTGAGGACACCAGTTTGATTACGCATAAGACTTTTCAAGAGTGGGTTATACAACCCAATAAGGGTCTTGTGGCTATACGAAATTGGTAAGAGAATTCGAAAGTAGATTTGAGTAGTTGGATCTTGTAGAACAACAAGCTCTTGCAAGTCAGAAAATTGAATTGTTTCTACAGGCAGCTGATCCCGAGCTTCAAGAGAAGCTTGATGATTTGCTAGAGGATCAGACTACAGAGACACGTTTGAAAACAGAGTGGAGACATGTCAAGGAAGCTATTACTACGCTTGTGAAGAAACATAGAAGAAGAGAAAGATTGCATATCCATAGCTTGCCCACTGTTACGGGTAAGACAGTTGAAGTATCCAGTAAGCCACCTGCTTCTGTGATGGCTAACCCTATGGCTGTACCTGCTATTGTTCCCTCTGTTAGGAAAGATGTCTTAGATGAGTTGGTCAAAGGGATGTGGGATCTTCAATTGAAGGTTGCAAAATTGGATGAAAAAGGACAAGAGGAAAGGGGACGGGTAGCAGCCCCTAAGCCTGGAAAAAGATGTATGTGGTGTGACAGTTTGTAGCACGAGAGAAAGGATTGTGCTGCCTATCAGGAGGCCTTGGCACGACAGCTTATCTTTTGGAAAGATGGCAAGATCCATGCACAAGAAACAGGATTGCCTCTTGCTTTGAATTTTGGAAAGGGAGGTATGCAGAAGTTGTTGGAAGACTTGGCTGTCCGAAATGCTTATGTGGTGGTACATGCTTCTACTTTTGATCTACAGTTGGATAGAATGCATGGCCAAGTGATGGTTGTTGAGATATCAAGCTCCACTCGTGATATGCCAGGGTGACCATTGTGCATTTATGTCACCGACTTGTTAGCTGTAGATGCGGTTGGTACACCACCCATGAATAATAGCTAGATGACAGCTATCCTTATCTACTCTAGTTCGTGGCTCAGTTAGTATGCCACCTTAGTTAGTTGAGTTTGGTTTGAGTCCCATATATAGGGTTCTTCTATTTCATTGTACTAGAGTTCTTTTTGGCTTACACAACTAAGAAGAGAAAAACTGTTTTCAGCCTCCACCTTTGTGTGTATTCCCCCATTGTGTAAGTGAGGAAGCTACAAGTGAGCCTCCTTCCTTCTCTCCCATAATCTTGACATGGTATCAGAGCCTGGTTCGTGGTAAGGAGCTCAAGAAAGCAAACCAAGTTCGCAGTGTTCTGGTAAGAGGACCAGTGTTGCTCTCATTTTTTGAGTTTGGGAGCAAGTCTCTGCAGGTAGCACAACCGGAAAGTGCAAGAGTGCATTGTCTCAGATTGAGAGACCCTTCGCGGTGTAGCAAGAGGAAAATATATGCTGTGGATATGGGCTTTAGCCCTCAGTGGCCCTATTTTTTTTATTCGAGGCCATTTCGGTGCCTGTTTTGGAGGCGGAAGTTTTCCGCACGCACTCAGGAAAAGGCCCTGTTTTTTGCTATGCGACCACTGTTCTATAGTGACAGAATTTTTTGCAGTGTTCTGTAATGGCATCTGATTCTCTTTCACAGATTGTCACTGAAAAGCTTGACAAGAACAACTTCCAAGCATGGAAGTTTAGAATGACGAATTTCCTTATGGGAAAAGGATATTGGAAATTCGTTGCAGGAAATGAAGAAGAACCAGTTCTTCCTGATGTTCCCAATCAATAGCAAATGCAGGCATTTAAAGGATGGCATGAGAGAGCCAGGAAAGTTATGTACTGGCTGTCTATCAGCATTTCAGACTCTACGATTGTGTATATTTAGGATGCAAGTACGCCAAAGGAGGCATGGGATACTTTGTCAAAAATGTATAGCACAAATACGCAAGCCAGGAAAATGCAGCTCAAGCAAGAGTTGCACAATGTGCAAAGAGAAAGTATGAGCATCAATGACTACCACATGAAGGTGAAGAAGATTGCAGATGCACTTGCTTCCATTGGGTCGCCAATGGAAGATGATGATTTAGTTTCTGTGACCTTGAATGGTCTAGGAAAGGATTATGCACAGTTCCGAACATCGATTTCCGTCCATGAAAGATTTCTTGATTTTGAGGAGTTGATTGCTCTTCTAATTTTTGAGGAGCAGAGAAATGGTGGTGCATCTTCTTCAGGAGGAACTTCAAAAGAAGCTGTCTTCTACTCAAATGCTGGAAGAGGTAGAGACAGAGGTAGAGGAGGCCGATCTGGAGGCCGTGGTAGAAATCAGAATATGCAGCAAACTCAAGAAAACCAGTCCTATGGAGGAGGACGTGGTAACTCTAGAGGCAGGGGGAGCCAAAGAGGTCGTGGTGGATGGCAAAGAGACCAAAATGCAAACAACAATGTTGAATGTTACTACTGTGGTAAAATGGGTCATATGGCTAAAGACTGCTATAAAAAGCAGAATGACATCATGAATGGAAAATTGCAACAAGGGAATTATGCAACTTCTAGTAGACAAGGTGATGACAGAAATGAGCATTTGTTTATGGTGCAGCACATGACCAATTCTGTGACAAGTGCAGAAGAAAGCAACGATGTGTGGTATGTTGACTCAAGTGCATCAAACCACATGACAGGTCATATAGAATGGATGCAGGATGCAAGGAAAATGGAAAAACCAGGATTTGTGGAGACTGGTGATGATACTGCACATCCTATTGTGCAGATTGGAAAAATTCATTTGTCTATGCAAGATGGGAAAAAGAAATACCTGTTGGATGTATTTCATGTCCCGAATATCACCAAGAACCTGGTTTCTGTTGGTCAAATGGTTGAGCAGGGCTTGCAAGTCAGATTTAATTCTCATGGATGCTTTGTTGAGGATATGAAAAATAAAGGTCGCTTGATAGCAAAAGGAAAGAAGAAGGGCAGAATGTTTACGTTAAATGCAGACATGCTTGAATTGAGTGCAGCAATGTTTGCATATGGGACCGATCTAGTTGCAGATATTGATATCTGGCATAAACGCATTGGTCATGTTAATGTACAGTGACTTAAACCAATGCAAGCCCAAAATATTGTTGCAGGATTGCCTAAATTCAAGGTTGCAGAAATGCATAAGGTATGTGAAGCCTGTCAATTTGGAAAACAAGCAAGGAAACCATTTTCTAAACATGTTCAAGAGAGTAAGAAGCCATTGGAATTAATCCACTCTGATGTGTGGACTACTAAACCTGCATCTATTGGAGGCTGCCATTATTTTGTCACTTTTATTGATGACTATAGCAGAAAAGTTTGGGTGTATTTTATGAAAAAGAAAAGTGAAGTTTTTGGGCATTTCAAAACTCTTAAAGCTATGGTTGAAAAAGAAACAGGCCTGCAAATAAAATGCCTAAGGTCAGATGGAGGGGGAGAGTACCTCTCAAATGAGTTTGCAAGGTTCTTGCAGGAGCATGGCATAAAGCAGCAATATTCATGTAGTCATACCCCACAGCAAAATGGAATTGCAGAAAGAAAAAACATGCATATTGGAGAGGTATCTCGTGCCATGGTCAATGAAAAAGATATGCCAGATTTTTACTAGGCTGAGGCAGTTGCTACAGCAGTCTACATAATGAGCATGACTCCCACTGTAGCAATACATGGCATGACTCCAGAGGAGAGGTATACTAGTAGGAAACCAGATATTTCTCATTTGAAAATTTTTTGTTGCATTGCCTATGTTCATGTGCTAGATGAGTTGAGATCCAAGTTGGATCCAAAAGCTGAGAAGTGCATCTTTATTGGTTACTCTCTGCAGCAAAAAGGGTATAGATGCTATAACCATTCTACTCGTAAGTTTACAGTGAGCAGAGATGTTATTTTTGATGAGATGAGTAGCTGGTATAAACTAGTAAATGTGATTGATAATGTAGATGCACAAAATGGTAATGCTGCACAGAATTCAGAGCATCAGTCCACAAGATATTAGTAGACCTGGAGCGTCCTCTAGCAGTGGTTCACATTCTTCGCCATGGACAAGCAGATTGAGATCGGGAGAATCTTCTCAAAGCAATGCAAATAGTGGTATGCAGGTATCACGAAAAGGAAAAGAGAAGGTAGATCAGCCCATGTTTGATGTGAATGCAAATCACTCTTATGTGGATGGTGAATCCAGTGACTCAGAACAGAGCATTGATGATGAGTTGGGTATTCCTTCTATTGTTACACCTGGAGTAAGGAAGACCAGGGATGTTTTGAGAGCACCTGGGAGTGAACCTACTTTGCGCAGGTCTACCAGAGCTAGGTATCATGTGGATAGGTTGAAATATGATGGATTTACAGCCATTCACTATGGCTATATGGTCAAAGTGATACAAGAACCAGAATCCACTTCTTTTGAGCAAGCCATGGAAAAAGAAAAATGGGAGAAAGCCATGGATGAAGAAATGGATGCCTTGGAAGCAAATGCTACATGGGAATTGGTACCTTTGCCTAAAGATAATAATGCAATTGGTTGTAAGTGGGTTTATAAGGTGAAACACAATGCAGATGGTTCTGTGAATAAATACAAGGCAAGATTAGTAGTCAAGGGGTATGCACAAACATATGGCATTGATTATGAAGAAACATTCAGTCCGGTTGCAAGGATGGCAACCGTAAGAGCAGTCATTGCTATGGCTGCATCAAAGGGATGGTCTTTACATCAGATGGATGTAAAGAATGCCTTCTTGCATGGTGATTTGCAATAAGAGGTCTATATGGAGCAACCACCAGGTTATGTGCATGCTGTTCATCCTGAGTTTGTTTGCAGGTTGAAGAAAGCCTTGTATGGCTTGAAGCAAGCACCTAGAGCATGGTCTGACAAGATAGGATAGTATCTTATCACTATTGGCTTTCAAATTTCCAAGGCAAATTTCTCACTTTATGTGAGAAAAACAGAGAAAGGTATTATGCTACTTGTCATTTATGTTGATGATTTGATTATGACAGGTGACAGTGATGAAGATATCCTTCATGTGAAAATGCTATTGAAGCAGAAGTTTGAGATGAAGGATTTGGGAGAGCTGCGTTATTTCTTGGGCATTGAGGTGATTAGATCACCAAGTGGGATATGGCTCTTGGAGAGGCAGTATGGATTGGACATGCTGTCTAAATATGGGATGACAGGCTGTAAGCCTATTTCAGTTCCTTTGGAGCAGAATGTGAAGCTGAGGGCAGATGCAAGTGAGCTTCTGGAAGACCCTATTATGTACAGACGCATAGTAGGAAGTTTGATTTATATGTCGATTACTAGGCCAGATTTGAGCTATGCTGTTGGATTGGTAAGTCAATTTATGTAGGCTCCAAGAAAACCGCATTTGGATGCGGCTAGACGCATACTCAGGTATGTGAAGTCCACATTGCAGTATGGACTACTTTATGAGACTGGGGTTCAGATACAGTTGCTTGGATACACTGATGCTGATTAGGCTGGTAGTATTTCTGATAGACAATCTACCAGTGGATATGTGTTCTCTTTTGGGAGTGTTGCAGTCACTTGGAGCAGCAAGAAATAGCCTACAGTTGCCTTGTCAAGCACAAAGGCTGAGTACAGGGGTGCAGCAATGGCTGCATGTGAGGTAGCTTGGTTGCATAAGCTACTTTATGATATGCATCAGCCTACAAATGGGCCAGTTGTCATTTATTGTGACAACATGAGTAGTATACACTTGGCAAATAACCCAGTCTATCATGCTAGAACAAAGCACATTGAGGTGCATTATCACTATGTGCGGAGAGGGTTTTACTAGGTCTTATTGATCTAGTTTATGTCAGCACAGAGGATCAGGTAGCTGATATATTTACGAAGGCATTGGGCGTAGAGAAGCTGCACAAGTTCAAAGACCTACTTGGTGTGCAGGAATTGGGATTGAGCTCGAGGGGGAGTGTTGAGATATCGAGCTCCACTCATGATATGCCAGGGTGACCGTTGTGCATTTATGTCACCGACTTGTTAGCTGTAGATGCGGTTGGTACGTCGCCCATGAATAATAGCTAGACGACAGCTATCCTTATCTACTCTAGTTCATGGCTCAGTTAGTATGCCACCTTAGTTAGTTGAGTTTGGTTTGAGACCCATATATAGGGTTCTTCTATTTCCTTGTACTAGAGTTCTTTTTGGCTTACACAACTAAGAAGAGAAAAATTGTTTTCAGCCTCCACCTTTGTGTGTATTCCCCCATTGTGTAAGTGAGAAAGCTACAAGTGAAACTCCTTCCTTCTCTCCCACAATCTTGACAATGGTTGGTCCAAAGACTGAAATATGGACACATGCTTTACATGTAGTTGAAAAGAGAAAGGTCACTGATAGTGAAATGTCTCATGCAGTGCAAGACATTCGTGGCATAACTGGTTGGGAATCACCGGTAGATGCATATTCAATGTATGCATATTTAGCAAAGGTACAAAACACGGATGTACTTGTGGAAGAAAAATGAAAAAGAGATGAAGATATTGTAGGGACATCTAAAAGAATGACAAAAAGAAGTATGGATCAACCTAAAGCTGCAAATCAGCCACCTCTCGAGCATGTTATGGAAGAGGTTAGTCAGGAGCAAAAACAAGATAACAAACAAGAGGGCAAAAAGAAGGGCAAGCAGCCAAGATATAAGTCACAATTTAACATTGAGACAGCCACAGATCTTAAGAAAGTTCTTGAAGAACGGATCTTAAACAGTTGGGTGGAATTTACCTTGGGAGAGGTGCTTGGCATTGCCAAGTGAGAATTTCATGATGAGATCATTGACATAATTAAAAGGAAGCGTCAGTTTCTTGGTGATACCACTAGTACATTGCTGCAATTTGAAGAGGAAACTGGTTTGTTGGGTATTCGGGCTGAATATAAGCATGAAATAAGTACAGGATTGTCTATGCAGGATGCTACTAATCAATGGATAGCAAGTGGAAAAGAGAATAAAGTGGTTGAAAATGCATTGTCTTGTAGCAATATGCATGGTGGAGTAAGACAAATCCAACAATATGGAGAAGAGACTCTAGGATTTATCCCTCACAATCACTACATAAGAAATCATTGGGCTAGAGCTACCACTGAAACGGTAGTGAAAATGGGAAACGTGAAACTCCTTGTGTTGCTTTACTTGACCATGGGTCTGAGATAAATGTCATTGACCAGGGATTGTATGAAAATGGTGCATGGCCTGTGAACACTGATCATGGTTGGCGTATGAGGGCTGCAAATAATTCTTCAAGGGAGCTCTATGCTACATGTCCTAATGTAAAAGTGACAATTGGTGATGTACAGGAAGAGCAACACTTCTTTGTGCAAGATAATTCCTAATATGCAGTGATTTTGGGACAGCCCTATATTACAGGTGTGCGTATGGAAACAAAGGTACTTGATGATGGTTCTGCTTATGCAAGAGTTAGAAGCAAAGATGGGAGAAAAGCAATCCAATTTCTTACTGTTTGTGTTAATCATCCTAGAAATCCTGATACGCTTCGAGAGTCTCCTTTGGTTCCAAGTGCAAGGAAATTCAAAGACCTGGATTTTCATTAAGTACTACTGTAATGCGGGGCTACAGTAGTACTGTTCAGAGGGTGTACTCGCCTCTTGATGAAATGAAGCATGTATTTACTATTGGTAATTCTCAGTTTACAACAAGCAGTTCATGTTGGTTTAAGCCTATGGAAGATATGTGTAGGGCTGAACGCATATATATGAAACAGGCTATTAAGAAACTGAGATCATTGGGCCTGTCAACTGAAAATGATGGCATTTCAGGCATCTTTTATGGGCTGAATATTACTGACACTATGGCTGAAATTTCAGCAACTATACATGCAGAAAATGAGGCTGAAAACAGAGTGTTGTCAGTATGTTCTTTAGATATGTATGATGTTATAATATTGTTTGCTCAACAGGAAGGATTACAATGGGCTGAAGCACTTGTGGAGACAAAGTATAAGACAATTGACAAAAAAGGTGAAACCAATTGCTTTGCCACTTCCACCAGAGAGTGACGGTATGTATGAAAAAGTGTCAAGGCAGCCAAGCTTAAGGGATCCTAAAGATATACGTCATCAGTTTACATTTGAAACATTATAGGAATTGAAAGTTGGTGCACAAGGGTTTCTTTTACCTACTGAGAGAAATTGTTTTATGCAGATGTTGGCTAGACATGGGAAGGCATTTGCATTTCAACCAAGTGAAATAGGTTGTGTGGATCCAAATGTTGTCTCTCCTATGGTCATATTTACTGTGCCACATGTACCATGGAACTTGAGGCCTATTCCAGTGCCTAAAGCTTACTTGCCAAAGCTGATGGATTTGCTAAATGAAAAGATTCGCATGAAAATCTTGGAGCCTTCTTCAGCCCCATACTCAAATTGTTGGTTTACTATGCCCAAAAAGAATGGGGCTTTGAGATTTATTCAAGATATGCAACCAGTCAATAAAGTGACCATAAGAAATATGGGTGCAGGTCCTGTGGTTGATGAATTTGCAGAGGCTTTTACAGGCAGAGCGATCTATTCTCTGGGTGATCTTTACTCGGGATATGATCAGTTTCAGCTTGCAATTGAAAGCAGGGATATCACAACCATGAAGACTCCTTTGGGGTTAGTACGGATGTGTACTCTCCCACAAGGTGCAACAAACTCAATGGCACACATGACAAATGCTATGAATAGGGTACTCAGGGATTTTATACCACAATTGATTATGCCCTTCTTGGATGATGTTCCAATCAAAGGGTGTGCAGTGGATGAAAAGAATGAAGAGATGGATGCTCATGGATGCAGATAGTTTGTTGTAGATCATATTGTGGATTATGGGAGGATTTTGACACGTCTAGAAGAGGTGCATTTAACTCTTTCTGGACAAAAGTCTGTCTTTGGAGTTGAAGAGGTTTTGATTGTTGGGCATATGTGTGGGCCTTATGGGTGAAGGCCATCACCAACAAAAATAGATGGGATTGATAGAATGCAAGATGTATGCATGAATGTATCAGAGGTGTGTAGATTCTTGGGTGCATGTGTGTTCTATTTGATATGGATTCCTCACTTTGCACATGTAGCCGATGTTCTTTATCAGCTTCTAAGGAAAGGTCAAAAATTTCATTGGGAAAGGAAGCATCAGAAAGCAATGAAGAAGTTGAAGCAACTCTTAAAATCTGCTCCTACGTTGAGAAAGGCTAACTATTCACATGGAAAATCTATCATTATTACTGTTGATACAAGCCCAATCGGGATTGGATGGGCAATTGGGCAAGATGATGAGGAAGGGGAAAGGTATGCAATACACTTTGATGCAAAATTATTGACTGAATGACAGAGAATATATCCACAGGTTAAAAGAGAATTGTGGGGAATTGTGACAGTCCTTAAATGTGATAAGGAGTATTTTATGGGTGTTCATCTAGTCATTGAGACTGATTGTTTGCCGATATTGGGTATGATTACTAGTTGTGCTACCCCAGACATTGCTATGCTCCGGTGGATTGCATACATCAAATCTTTGAACCCTGAATTTCAGCATATTGCAGGAAGAGATAACCCAGTGGTGGCAGACATGTTATCGCGAGCACGCTATGAGAATGAAGATGGGTTGATGGATGAAGAGGAAGAAGATGACTTTCTTATGGCTGAAAATGATGTTGCAAGAGTGAATTTAGCAATGCAAGGTGTTGCTACAGCATTAACAGAAGCTTGGACAACAAAGAGAAGACACTTTAGGTGTTTTGCATCTTGTGTAGAAGTGTTTCTGGAAGACAAATATGCACGAGAGTGGCTGAGAATTGGTTAATATCTCAGTACATTAACAAAGAGAGATGTATGGTCAGATGAGGAGTTTAAGAAGATCAAGAGGAAAGCTTATGGATTTTTCTTAAAAGATGGATACTTATGGAAACATGCTAAAAAGAAACAGGGTATGCCATTGCGAGTTTTGGGTGATAAAGCTTCACAAGTAACTGTTATGCAAGAATTTTATGAAAGCTTGTGGGCTGGTCATAGAGGTGTTTGGGGTACTTTTACAAAAATCAAAGAAAGATATTAGTGGCAGGGTATGTATAAGGATGTTGCTGACTTTGTGGAAACATGTACGACAGACATGTCAAATGTATTCAACTGTGAGACATCGGGATGGATTGCAACCCACATATCCATTATCTCTTCATTTTAAGTGGGTGGTGGATTTGGTCACAATGCCTACAGGTCTTTGGCAAATGAGGTATCTTGTGCTTGCTCGTGAAGACTTGACTAATCAAGTGGAAGGGAGAGCTCTACGTACTAAGACGACAAATGCTGTATGTACTTTTCTCTTAGAAGAGATCTTTTGTCAATATAGCTGTATGAGAAAAATTACAGCAGATAGGGGTGAGCTGGATGCAGATGAAGCTCGTGATTTCTTTGCACGGTTGGGGATAAAGCTTGCTTTAACTTCAGCCTATAACCCTGAAGGAAATGGAAAAAGTGAAAGAGGTCATCCACCTATTGTGAAGGCATTGGCAAAAGCATGTGGAGAGAAGATTAAAGAGTGGCCACGATTGCTCCCTTATGCTTTGTGGGATGACAGAACTACTCATAGTGCTGTTACAGGATATATGCTTGCATAATTGATGTATGGTCAAAAACCTATCATGCCAATAGAAGAGATGATAGTCATATGCAGTGTGCTACCTTGGGAGGAGGAGTTGAATCGAGAGGAGTTGTTCGCCTTACGCATTAAACAGTTGGAAAGAAAGTCAAAAGACATAGAGGCAGCAACTACAAAGTTAAGGGCAGCAAGGATACAAAACAAGAAACGGTTTGACAAAAGACATAGACTGAGACCAAGAACTATACAAGATGGGGATTGGGTATTGGTTTATGATAGCAATTTAGATAACCAGCATAGTGCCATGCGTAAAGTTTCCAAAAGATGGTTTGGACCCTATGTGGTAAGACATGTGTTTGATAATGCTACTTATGCATTAAATGAGCTAGATGGGACAACCATAAAACTTCCGGTAGCAGGGAAAAGAATCAAATTATTCAAAAGGTGAGAATCTACTACCTATGAGTTGCCAGAATTGGAAGAAAATAGTAGCCATGATACAGGGGCTAGCCAGGAAGATAGGATATGGTTGCAGAGGATGAGGAGGACTCAGAATCCAGTGACAACTAGGAATTTGGCACATACCGGAGAATGTGCAGGTTCAGAGGGGGTGGATGTTGTGATGTTATGAGGACACAGTGTGAAAAAGTATGGAATGCATCATCATCTGATTTCTCTATTGATCTAGAGAGTTGCATGGATTATCCAAAAATACTAGATTTTTAGATAATTTTAGTCTATTTTTTATATTATTTATCGCAAAAATCCTAAAAATTTAGAAAAAGCTTCTAGATAAGGATGGCATGCAAAAAGCTAGTTTCTTTTTCAACCATTTAGGAGATTTTTCATTAAAAAAGACAGATTGACGAAATCGCGCGCATCGCGATCGCTGTAAACAGGCTAAAAACTACAGATTGAACTGAAGGAAGAAGAAGGAGTGATCCGGGAGATCCGTGATCAAGTGTCCTGGGGTTTTACCCCCCTTTCGGAGCCAACGGAGCCATCAGATTTGGGTTCCGGACAGCAGAGAAAGAGCTTATTTTTCTGGTCCACGTTTTTGGTCTACGAAGGAGCTCCAAGAGAACTAATGCCTGGAGATTGCTTCTGAGTAGTGCGAAGATTCTAGGTTCTTTCAATACATATTGATTCAATTCATTGTGATTTGTTTTTATCGTGTTTACCACTTGGATATTCTCTATCTTCTCTTCCATCTCCTATCTCTACTTCCTTCTACTTTCTGATCCCTGGTGGATTCGACCTTTCGACAAAAACCCCTCCAACACTGTCATATTAAATGGGCTGTTTTCATTCAAAGTTTCCATCCACTTATCCAATATCAACCTAGAAGAGAGAATATTGTTGTCGATGCATTAAGTAGAAGACCAAGTATCCATAATATCTTCGTTATATCTTTTGATTCCCTTATCCCTATGAAGGATACCTATGACCAATACCCTAGTTTTCAAGATGTTGGAATAAATTAGTTGCTAATAAATGGATTCCAATTGATTCTTTGTCTTAATATGATGGATTTATGTTTTATGAGAAAAAATTGTGTGTCACTGTTCCATTTAGATTATTTGTGTTGCACAAAATTCATTGTCCCCTATATCAAGGCCATAGAGGTATTATTTCTACTTTACGTACATTGGTTGAAGATTTTTACTGGCCACAAATGGAATCTTATGTTTCTAACCTTGTTTTTGAGTGTTTAATTTGTCAAAGAGTCAAGCAACACCATGGTAAGCAATATGGTTTGTTAATGCCTTTACCAATTCCTGAACGACCATGGGAACATATTTCAATGGATTTTATAACTGGTTTGCCTAACACCCAAGCTAATCATGATATGATTTGGACTATAGTAGGTCGATTTAGCAAACATGCATATTTTCTACCATGTAAGAAAACATTAACTGTATCTCAAGCTACACAATTGTTTTGAAGACTGTTTTCACTAACCATGGTTTGCCAAAAGTTATTATTTCTGATTGTGATTCTAGATTCTGTAATAATTTTTAGACTACTTTGTTTCTAATTTAGATACTAAGATTGATTTCTCATATGCATTTCATCCTGAAACCAATGGACAAATAGAAGCTGCTAACAGTACAATTTTAGATATTTTGTGTGCATACACAATTTCAAAACCACAAACATGGGACACACACTTGCATTTACTTCAAATTGCATACAATAATACACCACACACAGCTACACACAAAAGCACCTTTTGAAATCATTTATGGACATAGATTGCCTACACTTGTTACATCATTGTCAAATAAAGTTAAAGTTGCTGATGATATTGCCAATATGCATGCTACTATTTTTATTGAAGTTGAAGACATGATTCTGAAAGCCCAGTAATCATACACAAAATAAGCTAACAAGAAAAGAAAAGCCATGAGTTTCAAAGTTGATGATTATGTTTGGTTATGCATTGAAAAGAGAAGATTACAAAGTGTTGAGAAACACCCCATTGTTAAATTAGCACCTAGATTTTATTGACCTTTCAAAATCATCCACAAAATCAATGACAATGCATTTAAATTAGAACTACCTGTACCTTGGAAAATCCATAATACTTTTCATATCAGTTTACTATGACCTTTTAGAGGCTAATTACCTGTCCACCCTGTCTATGAAAACCCTCATTTGTTAGAAGAAGAAATTGAAATCCTTGAACCTGAAACTATCCTAGATATTGACTTTATGACCACTAGAACTGGCCGTAGATATTCTAGATATTTGGTTAAATTTAAAAATCATCATGTTGAAGAAGCCCAATGGATGCACGCCTGCGACCTAAGTGCTTACCCCTCACTGCTCCACATTGAGCTAATAGCAATTGAGAACAATTGCTATCCCACCTTGGGGGTACGATGCCAGGAGGCATATTCCACGGTGGATTCCGTGAGACCACGATGGATTTTGTAAGGTTTTGCGATGGATTCCATAAAACTATATTTATTTATCGGGCTCGTACACAAGGTGGATTCCTTGTGCAAGAAGTTGACGGGGATGCTGTCCTTTTTAGGCATCAGATTAATTTAATGTGCACGTGGGTGATTCCATAACGGGTGATTCATGATGCTAGGAGACATATTCCACGGTGGATTCCGTGAGGTTTTGCGATGGATTCTGTAAAATTATATTTGTTGTCGGGGCTCATACACAAGGTGGATTTCTTGTGCGAAAATTCGATGGGGACGCCTGTCCTTTTTGGGCGTCTTGTTAATTTAATGTGCAAGTGGGTGATTCCATAGCGAGTGATTCCGTAAAATACATATTTAAATTAATGGATGTTTATGAGTTTAGAGTGCACACTCGTAATAAATTAATGTTAGGATTGAGTTCTAACCAATTTATTTATTTTGTAGCTGAAGACTGCTAGGTATTCACTTTTGTCAGTTTAATTTTATTATTTTCTAACAATTGTGAATACTTCAGTTGATATGTAGAGCAGGCAGTGGTGGTGTTGGGAAGCACTGGACGATAGCGTGTATTCAAGTTATTTAGAAGAAATTATCATTTTTGATGGGCGCGCATCTTAGGCGGTGGCGCCAATATTTATTTTGATGCACTTATTTATTGAAGTGCCTAATATTTATTTATTATTTTGTATGCGCATGGGCGCACGATTTAAATATTTGTTATTGTGCATTGTATTTGGGCACAGCCCGACTCTTTGGGTGTCCAATCGCTTTAATTCTTTAGTGGGACAAAAGCAAACACAAAAGCTAAAGCGTGCTAATTGTAAAATGGGCTATTTTTTGAGCTTGGAGATGAATAATATATCAAATACATGCTTTGTGGAGCGTTCACACAAGGCATGGGGGGCGATTGTACCCAATTAGTCTTTTGCTTCATGTCATGCAAGTCTTCTCTCTTGTTTTTTGTGTAAAAGTAGAGTTCTTTTGTTCTTGGGGACCTTCCAGCACTCGCTACATACGCATACAGCATCTGATCTGTGCATCAGTGGTATCAGAGTGAAGTTAATATCGAGGGCTTCCAATCACTTACCATCTTGCATGAAGGTGAGCTCTTGGAATGATTGAGCGCTACAGTTAGTCTCGCAACAATTCGTCAATACCAGCGTGTTCTTGGCAGTGAAGAGCCCCCTACTACGCTGTTGGATCACGAAGGACCAGCCTCTACAAGTGGAGGACCACCTGGGAAGTTCTCTTAACAACACGTTTTTTTTTTTCTGAATTCTCAGACAGAGAGAATAAGTTTTATAAGTTAAAAACTTCATTAAGCTTGAAAAGGCTTAAAGAAAGCCTTGCAACTCCAAAAAGTCATCAACTGCAGCAGCAGCATCTTCAAATCGCCGTCGAATCCATCAAGAACATCCTTTCATCCTAATATCAACGATTAAGATAGTTAAATCTTTTTTAATAAAGCTTAACTATTTCCTAAAGCTACTAAGATTACTAACTATCAAGATTCAACCTCTCCCATAGTGGTTGTTCATACACAACTAGTCTTGAACAGGTTTTCAATTTCCCTGCAAGCCCCTATTCACACCTGTGGACTGATAGAGTTCAATTCCAGCAAACAAGATTGCTACACGCAGACTACACGCACGAATATCTTATTGGAAGAAAACCGTGATATTAATTTCAGCATCCGTAAAGAAGAAATACTGCAAAAACCCATTTTTAAAAAAAAGAGAAATAAGCCTTGTAAACCCGACTTTGAGCTACGCTCATCCCGCTAACAAGATTTCGAGTGTGTGAGGTCTTTTGGAATTTTGCAGGATGTTCAATCAAGCCATGGAAGATTTTATGGCCGAAGGTGATCTACCGGAACCAACGATGGAGCAAAAATTGGATCTAATTATGATGCAGCTTCAAGAGGAACGAAGAGCGCATCAAACTTTGCAAGCTCAATTGGCCAATTTGCAATGATCTACTGTCGACCAAGATGGACCGCAATTTGAAGATCTTATACAATGTATGATTGATGCAACACTTGAAGCGCAATCTATTCGGAAAGAAACAAAGATAAGTAAAAGAAATTTCAAATTTCATACTTTCAATGGGTCATGCGATGGAGAACAGTATGTTGAGAAAGACAAAATTAAGTGTGTCACTAATCATCTAGTGGACAGAGCATCCCTATAGTGGACTGTTGTCCGCAAAAGCATTGATTGTTCTACTACTTTCCAAAAGAACTTTTTGCAAAATTTTATTCCACCCCAATTCTACGAAAAAGCAATCAAACAATGGGATCTTCTGCAACAAAGGGATCGTGAACATATTTCACAATATACCAAGCGTTTTTGGAATGCTTTATTGCAACTTGAATGCTCGAATATGTACCTAAGGCAACCCATAAACGTAAGTTTATGTCTGGCTTACTTGGACATTTTTATGTGGAGGTGAACATGTTCAAGTCAATGACTCTCAAAGATACAATTTTCTTGGCCCATGACACTGAAGACAAAATTTGAGGATGAGAGAAGTGACCACAACAATTTCAAACTAATGGTAACGTTGGTTCAAAACAATTCAATTCAAATTTTCGAAGATTCAATCAAATTTGTTTCCTTCCATCTTCATTCTGTAAATCTTGGACACGACCCCCTGCTTTACCATCAAACACAAATCCAACTCCTAAGCCATCTTTCTAGCCAAATTCCAACATTCCTAAACTTCCAGCTATTACCAATAATGTGTCTAAAGCCAAACGTATAGTCTGTTACAAATGTCATCAATCTGGACATCTAGCGACAAATTGTCAATCCAAAAAGCCAACTGTTCACATCAACTATTTGGGAGCGACAGAAGATGAAGAACATAAAGAAATGCCAAATTTTACGGAAGACGATGACGATATCAGTACTACTTCAGATACTTTACCAGGTATACCAAATCCCCATTCTTTATTAACGATGAAATGTCTTGTGCATAGTAAAGAAAATATTGTTTTACATTATGATGCGAGCACACATGATTTTATCTCTGCAAAATTGGTCAAATAATTAAATTTACATACTGTTTCTACTCATTATCACATCAAGGGTGCATTCTTAGGCACTAGATACAATGGAACACAAGAAGTGCATGACTTAGAAATTAAAATTGGTGACTATGTTGAACGTAGAAATTTCTTAGTTGTGCCTTTACAATATAGTGACATTATCTTAGGAATGCCTTGGCGTCATCAGTATAATCCCGATATAGATTATTCCACGCATTCAATGAAGATTCATTATAATAGAAAACAAATCACATTGCATGGTATGCACACTTTCGATAAATTTTCATTACTTAGTCATACACAAGCTAAACGTGCATTACAAAAAGGTAGCAAATCCTACTTAATATGGGTGAATGAAATTGAAGCTAAAGAAAATCAGATGCATCCTAGGCACACACAATTTCTTTCACAATTTCAAGATTGTTTTGCTGTTGACTTACCACCTGGCTTACCATCTATACGTCCCGAATATCATAAAATAGACTTAATTCATGGATCACAACCACCATGTAAAGCACCATATAGACATAACCAAATTGAACAGAAAGAAATTCAAGCCCAAGTTGACGAATTGTTAGCCCCATGACTCATTAGACCCAGTAGTTCTCCATTTGGTACACCTGTCCTATTAGTAAAGAGAAGAAAAAAAAAACCTATATGATGTGCATTGATTATCGTATCCTAAATAAGATCACTATTAAGAATAGATATTTGATTCCTAGGGTAGATGATCTTATGGATAAACTACAAGGATCTGCAATATTTAGCAAGATAGATCTTAAATATGGATATCATTAAGTATAATTGGACACATCTGATATTTTCAAAACTGCATTTAGAACGCAATTTGGACACTATGAATTCCTTGTTATGCCTTTTGGTTTAACTAATGTACCAGCCACATTTAATCGTATGGTGAATCGCATATTTTTGAAGCATCAGCATTGTGTCATTGTTTTCTTTGATGACATATTGGTTTTCAGTAAGAATGAGAACGAGCATTATGAACATCTATCCTTGGTTTTCAAATTATTGAAAGAGAATCAATTATATGCTAATCCTGAAAAGAGCGAATTTTTCCAAACACAAATTGAATACCTAGGACATATTGTTTCATCTGAAGGTATTAAAGTTAATCCTAAAAAGATAGAAGCAAATTTGAATTGGCCGATACCTAAAAATGTGTATGAATTACTTTCTTTCTTAGGTCTTGCTAGCTTTTACGTAAAATTTGTGAGAAAATTTTCATTGCTTGCATTACCTTTTACCAAATTATTAAAGAAAGGCATTGTGTATCATTGGTCCGACAATCAACAAAAGCCCTTTGATTTACTGAAACATGCTTTAACTCATGCTCCTGTATTGCAATTACCCGACTTCAATAGACTATTTTTCTTAGTAGTCACTGATGCTAGTGGATCTAGAATAGGAGCAGTCCTTATGCAAGATTCCCATCCCATTGCCTACTCTGGATGCAAACTTAAACCCTCTGAACTTAAGTATTCTACTTATGATAAGAAATTGCTAGCTGTAGTACAAGCTTTACGTCAATGGAAACACTATTTAATGGGATTTGAATTCATGATTAAAACTGACCAACAAAGCATTAAACATCTCCTTAGTTAACCACAAATATCTGACCGACACATTAAATGGGCTGCTTTTATTCAAAGTTTTCATCCACTTATACAATATCAACCCGAAAAAGAGAATGTTGTTGTCGATGCTTTAAGTAGAAGACCGACTATTCATAATATATTTGTGATATCTTTTGACTCTCTTCTCCCTATGAAAGATACCCACGACCAAGACCCTAGTTTTCAAACAGATTGGAATAAATTAGTCTCAAATAACTGGATTCCAATTGATTTATTGTCTTACGCTGATGGATTTATGTTCTATGAAAAAAGATTATGTGTAACTGCTCTATTTTGATAATTTGTTTTTCATGAAATTCATTGTCTCCCATACCAAGGCCATAGAGGAATTATTTTTACTTTGCGTACACTGATTGAAGATTTTTATTGGCCACACATGGAATCTTATGTATCTAACTTTGTATCTGAATGTTTAATTTGCCAAAGAGTTAAACGACACCATGGTAAACAATATGGTTTATTAATGCATTTACCAATTTCAGAACGACCATGGGAACAGATCTCAATGGATTTTATCACTAGTTTGCTAAACACTAAAGCTAATCATGATATGATTTTTACTATTGTCAATAGGTTTAGCAAACAAGTATATTTCATTTCATGTAAGAAAACGTTAACTGCATCTCAAGCTACTCAATTGTTTTTGAAAACTGTTTTCACTAGTCATGGTTTGCCAAAAGTTATTATTTCTGATCGTGATTCTAGATTCTGCAATAATTTTCGAATTACTTTGTTTACTAATTTAGGAACAAAGATTGATTTTTCATCTGCATTTCATCCTGAAACAAATAGGCAAACAGAAGCTACTAATAGTACCATTTTAGATCTTTTGCGTGCATATACAATTTCAAAACCACAAACATGGGATACACATTTACATTTACTTCAATTTGCATACAATAACACACCACATACAGCTACATAGAAAGCACCATTTGAAATTATTTATGAATATAGATTGCTTACACCTGTTACATCATTGTCAAACAAAGTTCAAGCTGCTGATGATATTGCTAATATGCATGCTACTATTTTTTATGAAGTTAAAGATATGATTGCGAAAGCCCAGCAATCATACACAAAACAAGGCAACAAGAAAAGAAAAGCTATGAGTTTCAAAGTTGATGATTGTGTTTGGTTACATATTGAAAAGTGAAGATTACAAAGTATTGACAAACACCCTATTGTAAAGTTAGCTCCTAGATTTTATGGACCTTTCAAGATCATCCACAAAATCAATGACAATGCATTTAAACTAGAATTACCACAACACTGAAAAATCCACAACACATTTCATATCAGTTTATTACGACCTTTTAGAGGCCAATTACATGTACATCCTGTCTATGAAAACCCTCCTTTGTTAGAAGAAAAAACTGAAATCCTTGAATTTGAAACTATTCTAGATACTGACTTTATGACCACTAGAACTGGCCGTAGATATTCTAGATATTTGGTTAAGTTTAAAAATCATCCTGTTGAAGAGGCCCAATGGATGCACGCTCGAGACCTAAGTGCTTACCCTTCATTGCTGGCTCCACATTGAGCTAATAGCAATTGAGGACAATTGCTATCCCACCTCGAGGGCATGATGCGAGAGGCATATTCCACAGTGGATTTCATGAGGTTTTGCGGTGGATTTTGTAAAATTATATTTGTTGCCGGGGCTCATACACAAGGTGGATTCCTTATGCGAAAAGTCGATGGAGACGCTTGTCCTTTTCGTGCATCTTGTTAATTTAATGTGCAAGTGGGTGATTTCGCAAAATACATATTTAAATTAATGGATGTTTATGAGTTTAGAGTGCGCACTCATAATAAATTAAGGTTAGGATTACGTTCTAACCAATTTATTTATTTTATAGCTGAAGACTGCTAGGTATTCACTTTTATCGGTTTAATTTTATCATTTTCTAACAATTGTGAATGCTTCAGTTGATGTGTAGAGCATGCAGTGGTGGCGTTGGGAAGCACTGGGCGATAACGTGTATTCAAGTTATTTAGAAAAAATTATCATTTTTTATGGGCGTGCATCTTAGGTGTGGTGCCAATATTTATTTTGATGCGCTTATTTGTTGAAGCACTTTATATTTATTTATTATTTTGTATGCGCATGATTTAAATATTTGTTATTAGACATTGTATTTGGGCACAACCCGACTCTTTGGGTACCCAATCACTTTAATTCTTTAGTGGGATAAAAGCAAACACAAAAGGTAAAGCGTGTTAATTGTAAATTGGGCTATTTTTTGAGCTTGGAGATGAATAATATATCAAATACATGCTTTGTGGAGTGCTTACACAAGGCATGGGAGGAGATTGTACCCAATTAGTCTTTTGCTTCATGTCGTGCAAGTCTTCTCTCTTGTTTTTTGTGCAAAAGTAGAGTTCTTTTGTTCTTGGAAACCTTCTGACGCTCGCTACGTATGCATACAGCATCTGAACCAGATTCCACAAAATACATATTTAAATTAATGGATGTTTATGAGTTTAGAGTGCACTCGTATTAAATTGAGGTTAGCTAAAGATTGCTTGGTATTCACTTTTGTCAGTTTTATTTTTATTGTTTTCTAACAATTGTGAATGCTTCAGTTGATGTGTAGAGTAGACAACGGTGGCATTGAGAATCATAGAGCGATGGTGTGTATTCAAATTACCTATAAGAAATTATCATTTTTTATGGACGTGCGCCTTATCATTAAAGGCGTTGCTCTAATATTTATTTATGCACGTTTATTTATTGAAGCACTTGACATATATTTATTATTTTGTATATGCATATGCGCTCGATTTAAATATTTCATTATTGGACATTGTATTTGGGCACAACCTGATGTTTGGGATACCCAACCGCTTTATTCTTTATTTAGGTAAAAGAAAACACAAAAACCAAAGCATCTTAATTGTAAATTGATTTTTGAGCTTGGAGATTAATAAATTTATAAATACATGTGTTGTGGAGCGCTCACACAAGACATGGGGGGAGATTGTACCCAATTTGTCTTTTTGCTTCATGTCGTGCAAAACCTTCTTCTTACTTTATGAGTTTTAATAGAGTTCTTTGTTCTTTGGAACCTTCCGACGCTCACTATGCACGCATCCAACATCTGATTTATGCACCAATATTTTCCTTTGGTATGAGTGCTACTGTTACTTAGAGTAGTAAGAAACAAATTGATAGTTACCCTTGCCTAGTACGAAGATAGAGTATAGAGGTATTGCAATTGCAGTATGTGAGGTAGCTTGGCTACATAAGCTACTTGGTGATTTGGAGATGTTGGCAGATAAGAAGGTTATCATCTACTGTGATAACCTGAGTAGCATTCGATTGGCCAAGAATCCAATGTATTATGTACATACCAAACATATAGAGGTTCATTATCATTTCTTTTGGAAGCGGGTTTTGGTAGGTGATATTGACTTGGTTTATGTCAATATAGAGGATCAAGATGCTAATGTTTTTACCAAGGCCTTGGAAGCTAAGAAGCTTCAACACTTCATCAAGACTATGCTTGGAGTTTAGGACCTCATGTTGAGCTCAAGGGGGAGTGTTGAGATGACGAACTCTACATGAGTTAGCATCCGCTATGCACCTTGGTGATGTGGTAGGATATTACTCACTAGCACATTAGATGACCGACATGAGGATACGCCAGTGATTCTACAGCTGGACTACACCCATGTAGTCCGCCCTTGGTTATGGCGTATTCATTATGCTACCTCTCATTTCCTTAGTGGGTTTACACTTAGTGATTGCGTATACATACATTGTGGTACTTTCATATTAATATTTTATCATGTCGGAGACTTAGTTCTTTTGAGTGGAAAAAGAAAAAAGAAGAGGAAAACCTATCTTTTTGTGTGCTCAAGACTCTATTGCTTTTGTGTGCGCTCTTGGTTTCTTCACCTCTCTCCCCTCTTATACGTTTTCAACATGCACCTTCTTGGTACCTTTGCATTTTAGAAATACCAATGTCCCATAAAAACCTACAAAAAAGCTTCTCAAGCTAAGCCCACAATGATCTATTAAAGAAAATAACCAAAGCCACACAACCAATATCCCATAAAAACCTATAGAATAACTTCTCAAGTTAAACCCACAATGATTTGCTAAAGGAAATAACCAAAGCCACACAAATGATAGATGATGGGAGAGAACTGAGAATCTTTGTTTAGTGGTGGGTCCCAAGTCTAATAGGGCACCTTAAGCACCTCATCACTTTACTTGGACCAATATTAGACATATTGTTTTCGTGAAGAATGTTATCACCGATTAGTGTTTTTAACCTGCAGCCATGGCTACCCTCCCAAGTACCTACTTACTTTTCATCCACCGATTAGTGTTTTTAACTTTGCAATGGCTACCCTCCCAAGTACCTACTTACTTTTCATCCACCAACACCTCACATAATCTATCCTTTAGAGCTTGAAAGGGTTGGTAATCCTTTCAGGAGGGATGCATTTGAAAAGTTAGGGTTAGGGTTAGGGTTAGGGCTTTGTGGGCAGTCGATCGATGTATATAGCGGGCCTTAGTAACATCAATTAAAAGCTTCATCTAGTGGTGAAATTCTACATTCAATCTCGGTGATGACAAACAGATGACGAGACTGAGGTCTAGTGATGTCAATCGAGGCATTTGTCTGAGAGGTGCGGCAGCGGTTTGCGAGTGCCATGCGTCCGCACAGCGAGAGAGAGCGCTGAACGGGCGATGCTTGGAGGATGAGACGTATGTGGCAAATATTCTCACGATGGTCATCTGAGCCTCGGCTATGGTGACAGCGCACAATTCTCTGACAAGCACCGTTCTGTATAACACGGGCGCCAAGAGTTCAGGCGGAGGCAGTGGGTCATTTAGCCTTTAGCTAATAGCAAGTCTCACTTCTACCGTCTTCTTTGGGTTCAGGCTTCGTCTCTCCTTCTCGGTAATGTCAGCGTTTTGCCTCCCTGGGTCACTAGGTCCTGTGTGGTGACTGTGTGAGAGGGAAGTCATTCCTTTATGCGAGATCTTGCCAATCTCATCGGAATGTCTTGTATTTTCGGTTACAGACCGCTTTCCACTGCTTATGCGCCTTACAATGCGAATATCCTGTGCACCCGAGCTGCGCACCGCACAAGATGGTGCGGTTGAATGCTGTACTGACTATGTAGTTGTATTGTCTCAAATCTCAGGTACCAAGATGATCTTATAGCAGGTTGATTTGCGTATGGTCTTGTAGGACCCGTCCTTCAAACGATAGCAGGCAGCAACTTCTTCACTGCGCTCATTGGTTACTAAACAGGATGGTGCAAAACACAGGCGAACCCAGACTGTTCATCTAAGAGTTAGCTTGGTGCACGCCATCGCTGGGAACGCCTAACCTCTCCTCCAAGCTCGGTTGCACGCAAACTGGCAACAAGCATAAGACTGAAGAAAAACAATAAAAACCTTGAGAATCCTGTCCTTGATAATTCAGCCTTTGAAAGGCGATTGTACGTCCATCTTGTTCTGTGGCACCATGAAAAGTTCTTTCGAAATCCTCTCATTCCTTAGCAACCAGATATATTGCATCGCTATCCTTGAGCTTCTACAAATCATGCTCTCGCAACAAAGGCAGGGGTGTTATTGAACAAAAAAACCGCACACCTTGCCATTGCCCTTTTCTCATAGTTTATGCTTCTCTCTTATTGTCAGTAGACCATCTCCTGCAATATCTACTTCTCCTGCAATATCTACTTAAATGTTAAGGCTTAAATGTATGGTTTTGATTTAGTTGGTAGCTTTTATTGTTTCGATTTGATTTCAACATCCATCCTAATTCTAAAAATGTTCCGGTGAAGACTTTTGATTTAATCTGTTCTATTGGGGGTATGATTTTTGGAAGGGTGGGGATGCAAAAGCTTTGTAGGTAAGTCTGGCTATTGTTTATATACTGCATTTATGTAGGGAGTAGTAGTTCCTTGAGCTTTGCTTGGGTTGTGCTTGTATATGTGATTTCTTAAGCCCAGCGATAAGTGTGCGCATGTGTGGCTTATCAAGGTCTTAGTATTGAGATATGTGTTCCTTGAGCTTGCTTTGCTTGGGTTGTGCTTGTATATGTGATTTCTTAAGCCCAGCGATAAGTGTGCGCATGTGTGGCTTATCAAGGTCTTAGTATTGAGATATGTCTGAATATATTTTTACATTAAGAATTTCAAAAATCCCTTGTTGATACATCTTGTGTCTTGTTATGCAATTTTTGTATTTCATGCTAAGTATGTATTCAAATTTCTGCATATAT
Source organism: Lygodium microphyllum (assembly GCF_053477565.2). Classification (NCBI taxonomy): domain Eukaryota; kingdom Viridiplantae; phylum Streptophyta; class Polypodiopsida; order Schizaeales; family Lygodiaceae; genus Lygodium; species Lygodium microphyllum. Next base: position 32,779,532 of record NC_141158.1, read on the forward strand.
AGGGAGTAGTGGTTCCTTGAGCTTTGCTTGGGTTGTGTTTGTATTTGTGATTTCTTAAGCCCAGCGATAAGTGTGCGCATGTGTGGCTTATCAAAGTCTTAGTATTGAGATATGTCTGAATATCTTTTACATTAAGAATTTCAACAATTCCATGTTGATACATCTTGTGTCATCTCATGGTAAGTATCTATTCAAGTTTTGTGAAGTTCTATTATGCTTTGTATCAAAGTAACTTTTGTGTAAAGCATGCTATTTTAGAGAAAAAATCAAGATTATGGATGTGTAACACTCCATCCCAATGTGAAGTGATGGCCTTGATAGGACATGCATATAGCATGATGTTGCTTAGTATTGATAGCGAAAAACCTCCTTTCCAACAAGTTGATTGCTACTATCTTGGACACTATCTTGGAAGACTTACAAAAAATGCCACCTTGAAGGTCAATATGTTGATAGCGATTGCCTTTTTGAAATGGGGTAGTACTATCCAACAAAAAGTTGATTGTTGGTATCCTAATCACTCCCTTGAAGTTTAGTTTTAGAATAGTTGACTTTGATATTATACATTAACATCAAATTTTCTTTGGAAGAAAGTGGAGACTACCACCTTTGTTTTTTCCATTATTACTTGGATGAAGATATCGTCAATTGTTGTTTTGAAGGATCTATGTTTGGAGCATAAGAAGAGAAAAAGATGAGTATTATGCTTCTTAAGTAGGTATTTGTTACATGAAGCCAACACTTTGGTGGTTAAAGGAGAGAAATAAAAAAGATAGAATAAGTAGAACAAAAGGGGCAGGATGAGTTTACCTTGCCTTTACCACAATAATGTGATGTAGAGATGGGTGAGGATGAAATTAACCTAGACCTTTATACGTCTGGACCTCAACAACCCTAACTCCAATAACCAATGAGACAGAAGAAGATGAAAGGTAGGAAAAAAAGGGCTTGATAGATGGAGCCATAAAGAAGATTGAGAAAAAGATAAGACAAGAAAATAGTAGAAAAATAAAAGAAGGATAAGTCAAGTTAGTTAGCAGAAGCTAGAAGAGAAATAAAAGATATAACAAGATGAGAAGTCACACAGAAGTTAACCTAAAAAAATTGAAAGCAGAAAAATGTAGTAGAAAAAATTGTAGAGAAGTTGACTTATGTGAGAGCATTAATGTCTAAGAAGAAAAGATAGAAGAAGAGTTAGGATTAGTCAAGCTAGAGAAAGAAAAACTTTGCTAGTTAAGCCTCACAAAACTCTCTAAATCACTCTTACAAGATGGATGTCTTTGGAATATGAAAGCCTTTGAGATTATCCACAATCCTTAATTTGAGCCAAGTGTCATGACTTGGTTTATGTCTCCCAAAGAACTCCAAATGAGGCAAAGAAGAGCCAAAGAGGTGTGCCATGTATCGAGACTATGCCTTTTGTGTGAAAAGTTTAGTAGAGTCATTAGTTTGTCTAAGTTAAAAGGCAAGCATGAAAGATCTAATAAAGAGGCAAAGCACAATAGCCCAAGAACTTTAGGCAAAGCATCTTGGCAAAAGATGTAGAAGACTAAAACTTTTAAGACCCAAGTCAATGATAAGAAGAAAAGGAGGAATTATTTGTGCATAAAGTCTAGTAATCAATAAGTTTGTCTAAGTTCAAGGTAAGCAAGAAAGATCACATAAAGAGGCAAAGGAAAAGTTGTGTTAAGACTTCAAAGTTGCAGTGTGATAGATATAGACAGGCTAAATAGAAAAATGAATACATTAATACCTTATTTTCTTTGCCTAGATCTATCTTTGGTTTCTAATGTTCCTCTCCATGTTTAATGCCAATAAATCCAACTTTTTAAGCTAGTGGACCTCACTCTCTAACTCATTCTATCCAAGCTCATAAGGATTTATCACATCATGAACAAAGGCATAGCCAATAATTCCATTGCTAAAGTATACTTGGTTTATACTTTTGATTCGATTTAGCTAGTATGGGATGTGGCCTTAGATAGAAAGCTTTTTTTTTATCCTTTGATATGAATTTTGCTTGGGGGGGTTTGGAGGTAGTCTCATTTTCATTCTCAACTTGGTTCAATCAATCCATTAAGTGGGGATGAGTGTAAGGTCTTTTTAAATATAGCATGATGTTGCCTAGGTATGAACCTATGTAGGGAGTAGTAGCCACTCAGACTCTACTTGGGTTATGCTTCTACATGTGATTTCTTAGGTTTCGTGGTGAAGCTTCATAAATGTGACATCACAAGGGTGTTGGCATGAGATATATCCCAAATTTTTTATATTTCTATATTATCAATAGAAAGGGTTTTTTATTTTAATATATATTATTTTTTCATTTGTTAAAGGGAGACGTTGAAAGAAAGTTGATGATCAAAATATGTTCTTTTATCCTTGTAATTCTCTAGTCTAAAATGTTTCATTTGGTTTCTTAAATTCTTTTTCAAGATGCAATTATATTTGTTAGAGGTTTTTGTTGCTTAATTTTTGATGCCTTGTAGTTATTAAGCACCCATGCATTTGGACTATAAGTTTTTTCTAAGGAAGATAAGTGAAATGATTGAATATTGTGTTGCATTAGTGGAGGAATGTTGGGAGAGTGCATCTCAATGTCTTATATTTTTATATCATGAATATGAAGGATTTTTTATTTTAATATATAGTCTTTTCAGTGTGCCATTTTTGTGACTCATGATAGATTCTAACTTGGAAGTTTTATGAATATGTTTTAAAGGGGGGAGGTTGGAAGAAAGTTATTTGATGGTTGATGATCAAAATATGTTCTTTTATCCTTACAATTCTCTAGTAAAAAATGTCCCATTTGGTTTCTCAAAATCTTCTCCAAGATGTAATGAAATTTGTTAGAGGTTCTTATTGCTTAATCTTTGATGACTTGTAGTTACTAAGCACCCATGCATTTGATCTACAAGTTTTTTCTTAGGAAGTTTAGTAGTATGATTTAATACTGTGTTGCATTAGTGGGGGAAAAATGTCCCATTTGGTTTTTTAAAATTCTTCTCTAAGTTGCAATTAAATTTTGTTTGAGGTTCTTGGTGCTCAACTTTTTTTATGCCTTGTGTAGTTAATAAGTACCCTTGCATTTGGTCTACAGTTTTTTTCTTAGGAAATTTAATAGTATGATCTAATATTGTGTTGCATAAGTGATGTTATATTTTAGTCTTTTTTTATTAATGATAAAAAAGTGTCCATGCACCTATGATAGGTTTTAAGATCGACAACATAGGCCATTAGGTTGTAGTAGGTCCAATAGTATGGAAATGATGGCGTTTGAGTCCATAATCCTTAGGATTTTTTGCGTTAAAGTGTTTTTTTTTTTGTTTCATATCGTAACAGTTGGAAACTACTTTTAATTATTGACTAACTTTTGAGAAAACCTATACAAAAAGCTTGCTATTTCAAAAAAAAAACATTTACAAGGATATATTTCATTGCATTTCAAACCTACTTTTCATGAGCAAAAGTCTAGTTTTAGCAAGTTTACGCCTTTTGGAAGATATCAACCATTAGAACAAGTGAAAACCTTTAGGTCTAATATCTACCTTTCAATCTTTTATGGAACTTTGATGTTGAATATTGTTGAATAAATTGCTACACAAGGTTTCATTTCTTACAAATCTTACTTTCTTTAAAAAATTGATATCTTGCTTTTAATTAGTAAAAATAAGGTGCTACCAACTTTGATGGTGAAATAAATCTATAGAAGTATAATTTTGGTGAGTTTGATACGACTTCAATAGACTTTTTCTTAGTAGTCATCGACGCTAGTGGATCTAGAATAGGAGCAGTCCTTATGCAAGATTTTCATCCCATAGCCTACTTTAGATGCAAACTTAAACCCTCTGAACTTATTAAACCCTCTGAACTTAAGTATTCTACTTATGATAAGAAATTGCTAGTTGTAGTATAAGCTTTATATCAATGGAAACACTATTTAATAGGATTTGAATTCATGATCAAAACTGACCAACAAAGCATTAAACATCTCCTTAACTACAAATATCTGACTGACACATTAAATGGGTTGCTTTTATTCAAAGTTTTCATCCACTCATACAATATAAACTCGAAAAAGAGAATGTTGTTGTCGATGCTTTAGGTAGGAGATTGATTATTCATAATATCTTTGTGATATCTTTTGACTCTCTTCTCCCTATGAAAGATACCTACGACCAAGATCCTAGTTTTAAAATTGATTATAACAAATTAGTTTCAAATAATTGGATTCCAATTGATTCATTGTCTTAAGTTGATGGATTTATGTTCTATGAAAAAAGATTATATGTAACTGTTTCATTTTGATAATTTGTTTTTCATGAAATTAATTGTCTCCCATATCAAGGTCATATAGAGGAATTATTTTTACTTTGCATACACTGATTGAAGATTTTTATTGGCTACACATGGGATCTTATGTATCTAACCTTGTATCTGAATGTTTAATTTGCCAAAGGGTTAAACGACACCATGGTAAACAATATGGTTTATTAATGCCTTTACCAATTTCAAAATGACCATGGGAACAGATCTCAATGGATTTTATCACTAGTTTGCCTAACACTAAAGCTAATCATGATATCATTTTTACTATTGTTAATAGGTTTAGCAAACAAGCATATTTCATTCCATGCAAGAAAATGTTAACTGCATCTCAAGCTACTTAATTATTTTTGAAAACTATTTTCACTAGTCATGGTTTGCTAAAAGTTATTATTTTTGATCATGATTTTAGATTCTGCAATAATTTTCGAATTACTTTGTTTACTAATTTAGGAACAAAGATTGATTTTTCATATGTATCTCATTTTGAAACAAATACGCAAACAGAAGTTAATAATAGTATCATTTTAGATTTTTTGCATGCATATATAATTTCAAAACCATAAACATGGGATATACATTTACATTTACTTCAATTTGCATACAATAACACACCACATACAGCTACATAGAAAGCACCATTTGAAATTATTTATGAATATAGATTGCTTATACATGTTACATCATTGTTAAACAAAGTTCAAGCTGCTGATGATATTGCTAACATGCATGCTACTATTTTTATTGAAGTTAAAGATATGATTGCGAAAGCCCAGCAATTATACACAAAACAAGGCTACAAGAAAAGAAAAGCTATGAGTTTCAAAGTTGACGATTGTGTTTGGTTACATATTGAAAAGCGAAGATTACGAAGTGTTGACAAACACCTTGATGCAAAGTTAGCTTCTAGATTTTATGGACCTTTCAAAATCATCCATAAAATCAATGACAATGTTATATTTGTCTTTTTTATTAATGATAAAAAAGTGCCCATGCACCTTTTGATAGGTTCTAAGATCGACAACATTTCTATTTTCTGAGGCCATTAGGTTGCATTAGGTCCAATAGTATGGAAATGATGGCGTTTGGGTCCATAATCCTTTGGATTTTTTGCGTTAAAGTGTTCTTTTCTTGTTTCATATCGTAACAGCTGGAAACTACTTGTGCTCTTGGACCTTTTTAAGGACTATGATGACATTGCAGTAAGATGTGTTTTTATCCCATTTACGTGTTGAGAATAGTTGGAAACTACTTGTGCTCTTGAAACCTTCTTAGGAACTATGATTACATTGCAGTAAGATGTGTGTTTTTATCCCATTTAGATTCTCTTAATATTATGTTCCATTTCTTTGGTAGGCATGAAGTCCAATAGACTAATAAGAAGTAAAATAAGATTATGACATAGATGAATATATTGAGTCATTTTAGATTAGTGTGTATGGGCCAATTTGTCATGCACTAGCTTTTGAGCCTCTTTTTTAGCTTCTCAACTATAAAGTGGGTCTATTGACTTTGTTGGCCTTTATATCGATGGTAAAAACACAACTACTTGATTTTTTATTCTGATTGTCACTTGTGCTTGTCATTGAAGATATTAAATATCATCCTTCCATACATTATGAATACCTTATAGTTATATATGATGCTCTTATATACTTGTTAAGGTTTTTTTAAAGTTAATTGGAAGCTCTTAGCTTTACCATACAAATTTAGTAGCTTGTATATATTTTCTAGACTATTTTGAGTTGCACTTAAACCTCATGCAATCATTTGTAAATCTTTACCTAACAAGTTGCATGTCCCTATAGTGAATGTCCCTAAGCTGCCTTGATGAGCTAATGTTTTCATCATAATAACGAGTAGATGAGTTGCTATTGCAAATACTAGGTGATTGATTAAGTAGATTAGCAAATCCTCCATCAAATATCAATTTTTAACATGATATTCTTAATATACGACTATTATAAATGATTATTGGCATAACTTTGAACTATTAAGGCTAGTCCTTGTTGCTTTAGCCTAATTTGATACAATACATTTGCTTGGGAATTAGGTCTCCCATACTTCATGGCCTTTTTTTTTCTTCGCCTTGTACATATACCTATTGATTCACTTTACTTTGAATGTTAACAAGACCCTTCTCCAAAATGTTGAAAGAACATTCAACCTTGCCTTGATATATGTGAATTTCCTACTTTGTCACCAAAAGATCCATTCATTGGATTTCCAAGATGTTTTGAGGTTGAACTCCTCATTAATGAGGTTTCACATGGTAACAAGGGTTATCTTGGGAGCATTGGTTGCTTAAATTAGCATAATGTACATAAGTATCACTTTTAAGGCTCTCTTCATATATATTATAATCTTCCATGTGACTTAAAGCTTGTCATTAAGAACCTCTACAAGCTCTTGAAGGTTGAAATGAACATTTTACATTGCCTTAATATACTTGAACTTGGACGAATTTCTTGATTTGTAAAGAAAACAAAAAAAGCATATCATTATTTCTTTCCTTCATCAATTCATGCTTCATTTTGTCGGAGAATAGCCAATTTTTTTGGCTAATTTTTATCACAAATACTTTACATATGCTTTTTCTCTACCTACAATTAAAACCATCAAAAAGTTAGATTGTTGTAGGAAATGCAAATTTCTTGGAGATGAAGTATAAACTCATGAACTAGAATCACATTTCATAAGAAAAGGGAAAAAAAGTTAGACTGTTATAAGAAATAGGATGAAATCTTGTTATAAAACATGCACAATATAAATGTACCCTATTAGTTGGGGTAATTATACTTTGTATATCATGTAATAACCAAGTCTTTATTTGAAGCTAAAGATTTCAAAAAACATTTGTATGATAAGTTCCTTAACATTAGTTTCAAATACACATTGCAACAATAATAGTTTAATATGTAAATATTTATCCTAATCTATCTAGAAAAAAAGTCAACTTTATTTCATAACATTTTGAACGAGCAAATAGGTATATTTGAGAGAATATCTTACTTGTAGATCAAAGGTCTCGAGTGTGTACATGTGGCTATGTTATTTCTGTGTCTAAAGAAAAGAGTTGAGAATGAAAATGAAAGGTCATGTTGTTTGAGTGCTTGAAGAAATGAGTTGAGGATGAAAAGGAAGGGCTTACAAAGGTACTCCAATATAGAAAAAAGGGAGCCGTTTTGGCTACGAAAAGTATACAACTTTTTAACATGATTTTTTTGGGATCTAGATTATTGACTACCTTTTGAGATGTCCTATATAAAAGAGCTTGCTATTAAAAAAAAAAACATTTACAAGGACGTATTTCATTGCATTTCAAACCTACTTTTCATGAGCAAAAGTCTAGTTTTGGCAAGTTCATGCCTATTGGAAGATATCAACCATTAGAACAAGTGAAAACCTTTAGGTCTAATATCTACCTCCCAATCATTTATGGAACTTTGATGTTGAATATTGTTGAATAAATTGCTATCCAAGGTTTCAGTTCTTACAAACCTTACTTTCTTTAAAAAAATTGATATCTTGCTTTTAATTAGTAAAAATAAGGTGCTACCAACTTTGATGGTGAAATAAATCTACACAATATTTGGAGATCTATGCATGCTATGAGCTAAAAAACCATGTTTCTAAAGATAAGGATTGAAGCATCTAATTTATGTTCTTCTTCACCATTGTTTTATGAAATGTGAATATAATGGATTATATTAAATTTTCTTCTTTAGTACTTCACTTTTTATAAGACATATTGTAAGATTGAAGCATCTAATTTTGTGTCATTCTTTACTGTTGTCTTATGAAATGTAAATATGATGGCTTGAACTACTTTTCCTTCTTAATATTTCTCTTTTCATAAGACACATTGTAGGATTGAGGTATCCAATTTCGTGCCATTCTTCACCATTGTCTTATGAAATGCGAATATGGTGGCTTGTATGTAATCTTGAAACTTTATTTAGAGCTCAAATAGGTCATGTTTACAGTTTCTTGTAAGGTTTTTGGGCCTTTGGAGCTCAAATTTGGGGTTAAAATCACACAATTTTTAAGTCTAAAGTATTTTTTGGATAGATCCAAATTTGTAAACTAGTTATGGAATACTATAAATCCAAGTTATTTTTGCCATCATTAGCATTGGATTTTATTTAAAGTAATCAATAAAAATGGATAAAGACCTTGCAATTTTTTTAACTTGTCTCATAAATCATTGTTAGTATAGTAGTGGTAAAATCAAACTACTAGGAGATAAAGTATGATCCTAGATAACTATCTTAGAAGATCCATTAGGCCTTAAAGCCAACCAAACTTTTTAGGCTAAGCAATGTTATTTCAATAATTATTTGAAGGAATCCCATGGAAATGCTAAGATGTAAGTACAATGGTTCAATGGTTCTCTCATCATTTGAACTTTTGCTACTTATATAATATTATATATATTTTTATTTTTACTATTGAGGCGTTATGAATTATATCCAACCACCACAACAAGAGAAAGATGATTAAAAGATATTAAAAATGATGTTTCCCAAAGAGACAATGAGGCAATGTAGAGTGTGAAAATTTTCAAAGAAGAAGATCTATCTAAAACCACAATAAATTGAAGGCATGTTCTCAACACATCTGGCAACTAAAGTATCAAAGAAAGTTTAAAAGACTCCTAGAAAGGATGTCTCTTCTAGGAAAAGTCCTCACAAAAAGCAATAGCTTTTCTATATTGCATTGTAAATACTCATATATATAATTATGATGAAAGCAAAGAGATTTGCTTCAATATCAATACTTGAAACTTTATTGAAAGTGAAGAGAGATTTGCTTCAATATCTTTGCATTGTATACTTTTATTTTCCTCTTTTATATTTGCAAAAATTTTCAACACAATATATTTGTCATTAAAAATTTGAATCAAATATGGATCAATCTTCCATCATTTTGAAATGAATTAACCACTAGTATGGATGTGATCTAAGAGCTACGGTGCCTTGTTGGAATGTTGATTTTTTGCATCCATGGTACAGAGAGAGAGAGAGAGCAAATAAGGATGGAAAAAGATGAGAGGGAAGTTGGAAGCACCCACCTTTATTGTGATGTGAATTTAGATTTAATCGAGAGGAACAAGCCAAATAAGAAGGGAAAAAGACGAGAAGGAAGTTTGAAGCACCCAACTTTTTTATGATTTGAATTTAGATTCAATATGATTATCATGCAATCACAATCATGTCATTAATGTTAAGTGGATGAGACCCTATGAGATTAATATAAAGGCTACCATAAATAGAATACACGAGGTAAAAAGTAGATATTCAAAGTAAAAATTATAATTATAAATATTTATATCTTTTTAGCAAAAGATTTTTTGATTAAAAAATAGAAGTTTCATTACGGAGGCTTTCCTCCTATTGGTCTAGAGCAAACTCTCTCTACATCCTAAAGGGCATTTTCGAGACCTCAAAACTCTCCTAATAGATTTTAATATTTTTCTTACTCCTACAATTGTCGAGTTCGATATCTAGATTTGATTGTTGTAATGTTGTTGGTTGGTCATCATTGCTTTTCGACTTGTGGCCATGTTTTTTAACATGTCCATACTTGTCCATCTCTTTCAAATACCCTTCGGTGTAGAGGCCATTGTGCATTTTGGACATCTATGGCCATTGACGTTGGCGAGTCTTGGTTTGGCCTAAATGATGTTTTTTGGATATGCTATGTTGTCAATGCAATAGGCTTTACTATAAGCTTACATCTTTTTGAGTGAAGATATCAAATTACAATATTTGCAAAACTGTGTAAAGAAAAAACTAAACATTTTCTAGAAAATAATGGCTCCTTTGTAGGCGAATTTCAAATTAGTTTGGTGTGTGAACAAAATCCTTGTATCTATCTATACCAAAGGCCATGCTAAATGCTCAAAATTAGCATAGTCCTCTCTGCAAAAGTATTTGCAATTATTTACTACCAAATTAATATCCCATTCAGGCTTGAACACAGCTTGGATATGATAAGTCAATATCATTTTGAATAATAAATTCTAGCTTTGAGAGGGAGTGACTTTTGTAATCTAGGAGAGGCCTGGGGTTTTGGTTGAAGCTTCAACTTTATTGGGGGTTCCCTTTGATTTTTATTCACCTATTGGTGAGATTAGAGTTGGCCTTAGATTTAGTAGAGGGTCTCTTTACTTTCCCTTTTTGCATCAAATCTTCATGGGAAGATTCTTGCATAAAACTTGTTCCCTATGACATGATAAAGGCTACCACAAACTTCAAAGGTGTGCACCATAAAAGAGCAAGAGAGCACAAATAACCCATACAAAAGAGATTAAAAAAACTTGGCATTACTGTACGATGGTTGGAGCGACCCTCAAAGTTATTCATATCGTATCATCTAACTAGAGGGATTTCAATTTGCCAATATGGTGCAATGGTGTGGGTTGAAGTACCCCTAGAAGGAACATATTCACATTGTATTGAACCTCATGATAGGAGAGCACGAAGGGAAAGAAAATTAGGAAGTACCATGTAACCATATATCTTCTATATTGGTCTTAGAATATGGTTACCAATATAGAAGATATATGGTTACCAATAGAAGATACATGGAAAATAGTTGAATAAGATGTCCAAACTTGGCCTAGTGCATATATGGTTACCTTGTGAGACCCAAATAACCATATATCTTTTATATTGGTCTTAGAATGTTATCTAAATTCTCTTCTTTTTGACATTTTGGACCATTAGGCATTAATGTATTCTTGGTCTAAGGCACACTACATACTCTCATGAAGTAATGGTGCATAGGAGTTGCATGTAGTTGTCAGTTGTAGCAGCAAATAAAACTTTTCGTCTAGCATGACTAGACCACTCACAAGTCAACAAGCTCCATTTTAGTGAAAAAATCATCTTTTGAACTAGCATCTTTGCATCACGTGGCTTTTACCTTTCTAACTCACCTGTCACTAGGGGACATACACAACACATAATCTTTTTTGGACAAAAATAGATACAGTGAGTCACATGGTTTGAACTCATGCATCCCAATTACTCAACCACACCCAAATGACTTCACTATGACCTTGTTGGCCTGCAACATTTTTTAAATACTTGAGAGTGCCAATTAGTGCAAAACTTATGTACCCCATTTTGTTGTAGACGCTTACAAGTGCGAACAATAGGCTTAGTACTTTGGTATTATTAACCATAGTAGTTGTAGGGGTATTGACTTGAGTATTGTATGCAAGGTGATATGATGATAATGGTTGTCATAAGAGCTTGATATTGCCACCCTTCTTGATGCTAGCTTGCCCCATTTGAGCAAGATATTGAGAATCCCTTACCTCCTTGCTAAATATATAGCTACATTTACTTGCTAGACTCTTAAAGTTCTAGTCAAGGTTCTAGGTTTGGCACTACCCAAACATGTTATCAACATTGTTTGAGGCATTTTCACCCCATGCTATATTGGGGTCAATTCAACATTTTTTGTGTTTTTGCTTGACTAGACAACATGGCATAATGAACAATCTTTCTTTAAAATTTCTTTGTTAGGCTTTGCCTAGCAACAAGACATGATACATTATTTGTTTTCAATGTGAGCCTCCAAAATGGCACTTGTTGTAGGCAACATGTGCTTATGAATGTTAATCTTATGGATGTAATGCATGTTATAACTGTGACTTAAGATGGGTATGGTCATCACTCTTGAAATGATATGGATGTTTGAAAATGCAATTCGATATTTTTCTAACAATAATATGGCATGCAATTTGATATTGTGTAACTCGTGTACCTAAAGCATGTCATAGCTATTACTCAAGATGGGTATGTTTATCACTCTTAAAATGATATGGATGTTTGAAATGCATTTCAATATTGTGTAACTATATAATATCATATGTGATTCTTAGTAAACAAAGTTTATTGACGTGAACAAGTTAGATCTCTCTATCATAATTCCATTCCAACTTTATGTTTCCTCATCTCATTGTTGATTGGAGTTCAAACTTGTCTTTAGAACATAGTGGCTCTTTGGGTGGTATGTGCTTAATGTTGATTGTCCCATACAATTGGAGTCCTTCTCACTATCGATTCATCTTACCAACTCTAGGAACATAAAAGATCAACCAATCAATTGAAATTTCACATACTCCTAGAATTGTTTCATAGGATGCAAGACAATCTTGCCCCTAGTTGGATAGGATGTCCAAAATTGGCATATTGTATATGTTGATGCATTGAACTTGGCAAGCACTGCTTTGTGATCACTCTATTTGAAGCAAAGAAACTTCATATGCTTAGAGGGTACCATGATCTATGGGCAATAATTTTAGATTTTTTGCTTGTTTGGAAATCCTTACCTTCACTTGGAATACCCTTGCAAGATTGGAAAATATTAGTAGGTAGCACTTGGAGTAAGCATTTGCAAATAAGATATATCATTTTCTTATCAAGGATTATGTATGGTTAACTAGATAAGGGTAGTTCTTTATGAGATCTTGCTAGGGTAGAGCTAGGTGGAAATCTATAGATGGTGTATTGGCCCCATACAATTCCTTTCAAATACAAAGTGTTCACTTAGAGAATGTTGGTGGGTGGTCTTTCACTAGTTGTAGCTCTCTTCAGACACACTGCTTCAGTAACTCCTACTTTTCTTATACTATAGTTGAGGAGAAATCTCATAATAGGTTTTTGGCTTGCCTGATCACTCTACATATTCTCTCGTCTCCAATTCATCATTTAGTTGCAAAAAGCTTTATGCATCCAAATGACAAGGTTTTGGAAAACTAGAAATTCACAAGATTTGTGCAACCATATATACTAGTGGTATTCCACTTTCTACACTGTTGGGGATGTTGGCATAATTGGACTTCCACATGTACTAGTAGTCTTCCACTTTTTAAGCTTTTGTGCATTTTAACATAATTAGATTATCTGCAACGCTTTCATTTTTTATTCATGTTATGGTGTGTACAAATATGTCACTGTTAGTGTGGTCTCCTTCAATGATAGTTGAGCACCATCAAGCATGCAGTTCTTCTTATAGGGGATGATTTAACTCCCTAGTGTGCTACCATCTCTTCAATTATTTAATGTGATACTTCACATACATGAAGGTAAAGATTAAGTGATCCTCATGATGTCTTGAGTGTTAATAGGTGTACTAATCTTTTGTCCATGAAGACCAACAATTAGAAAATGGGACAAAATCTTACCGAAAACCCTTATTTGGGGTGAGTTTCTAATCAAAATGTCAATTTTTAAATATGCTAGAGCTATTTCAAAACTTTTTGTGCTAAAAAAATTAGCCTTGACACAAAAGAACCTCCAATGTAGCTACCCATTATGTGTGAAAGAAAGAAGAGAGAACACAAGCATTACATGTAGAAGAGAGAACAATGGGAGATCACATTTGATACCATGCAACTAACCAATTGGCCTAAGTTGTGAACACTATGAAAGAGGAAGGACGACTATGCGAGAAGATGCTCTAGAAGCTGTCTCGACCGATCTAAGTGTTGCCTTGTAATGGGAATTCTAGTACAAGATTCAATTAAACACTTCTAAGTACATTCTCACTAAGCAACAAGAAATCTATAGAGAAATAACCCTCCAAGCTTGCACACCCCCTACCAGTTCCTAGATTAAGAAAAGAGCTAAAAAGAGTTTGTTATGTGAGAAAAAACATGGTATGTAGTCTTCTTTAGAGAAAGTAGAGCATATTTCATAGATCTCTATTATTTTTTAGCTAAAATTTACGAAGTGTGTCATGTTTTGGTAGTTCTAATGATTCTATTTATTACTAACAAAAGCAATCAAAAGATATGATAAAAATAGAATAAAGTTAATATTGAAGATTTTGGGAATTGAAAGATCGAATTACAATATTCTTTTTGGCATCCATAATATTTTCATCTAAGCTCTCTAAATTCTCCTTCTTGATATTCTCTTTAAGTTATTTTCTCTACACATTATTTGCACTTTCATTATTTTACACGGCCACAAGGTGTACTCATTCCATAAAGTCTTGCATAATCAATAACAAAAGTGCATATAGTTTAACTTGGAAGCCCAAAACCTTTACCATAAACGATTAGGTTACCATATTGCCATCGATAAAGCACTCCCATGAGATGTAAAAAGCGAAATAAGAGTACATATTAAGTTGAATGCATGATGACCAAAAGGCCTAAGGTTCAACTCCTACATTCCAGACACTCATTTAGTATATGTTGAATAAAAGGGAGATTTAAATCCAAGTTAATAGGCTAATAAAACAAATAGCTTACCACTAGGGTAGCCACTCGATTACAAAGGAAGGAAGGAGAGAGAGAGAGAGAGAGAGAGAGAGATCGCTTTCACAAGACATATTAGCACACGATTGCATGCATGAATTGTTGTGGACGTATAAGTATATTTAATATAAACAACGCTCCAGAGTTTGGTGTAATAGTAACATTAAACAGATGTGGGAGGAGATCCACTTCAGACAGACAGATATGCGAGTGGACATAATATCAAACAGATATGGGGGTGGACATACTTAGTCAGATAGATATGAAGAATCCATCGCTTGATGCAGAAGAAGTGGCAAGTACCCCAACTATTGGTACAACAGCAATGTACAAACGCTAATTCAGAATGGCTTTCATGAGAGAATTTTGGCCTCATGTTACAGTATTTCCAATGGAAGCTCTTCATATCCTTCGTCATCATCTAAGCAATCACTCTTGGTTTTATTGCTCATAAATTCAACAGAAGAATTATTTACAGGTACCCTTTTTCTGCCTCCTCTCTCCTTATCCTTTCTTCCTCCTGCTTGTTGCAGATAGCATTCAATTGCCGTTCAAGCTACAGACATGAAGTCAGGCAATCAACTATATGCAATCCTCACCCGTGAATTTATCGTTCAATCATTGGATCGACTATATGCTTGCATTCCATACCTGCACATTTCTTAGCTTCAGCGACGCCACCTCGTCGGTAAGACTTGTAATTCTGCATAAAGACCCCCTTTTAGATAGACACATGCCCGTGTGTGTGTGTAGGAGAAGCTAAAATGGACCAGATAAATTTATCACATCCATCCAAAAGAGTAACCTACTTGTTTTGTAAATCTTGGACTAGATCAAGATTGAAGCTTTGAATGGATGTGACGGTCTACAAAGAAGTTAATGCAGAAGCAATGTCAACCTCATATACTGAAAATCTGGGTTGTTTGATGAATTTACTTGGCTATGACATAGCAATGAAGTCCATGTACATACAGTAGAAAAATGTATTTTACCGGAATAAATCCTTCCCCACGTGCCTTGTTCTGGTTAGAATCTAAGGGCACTGCATTAGACCCACACAGTCAATTAGTAATGGAAAGAGGGAAGAAAACAGCTGGTTCCATGTTTCTTTCATCCATCATTCAGCTTGAATCTTAAACTGCCATGTGATCTTCAATGATCAAGGATGTGCACAAAGATGGGCTTCTAGAAAGTGACTTGATTGCTCTCATTAAAGAACACTTGTCTTTATACACATAACATAAGCATTACAATCCAAACCTTATTGAGCCTTTTGTTCCAACAGACCATATGAGCATAAGATTACCCATATGAACATAGTCTTATGTTCATAAGTTTGGATTGTTCATATAGTCTTATTGAGCCTTTTGTTCCAACAGACCATATGAACACAAGATTACCCAAACTTGGATTGTTCATATGGTCTGTTGGAACAACCCAATCTTATGTTCATATGGTCAGAAAAAAAGATGCACAGTCGTAATCACCCAATCTATCATCATTTCTCCAAAATACACCAGATATTCCTGAAATATAGCTGTTATCTGTAATTGAAGTCTTTGTAAAACGCTGTGGTATGAGCGTGCATCTGTAGTACCTTAGAGTCTCCTCTAGGCCAGCATTTTTTGACTACAAGTGGTCAATTGTCTCCTATAGGAAGAGTACATTGAGCCATCACTGAAGAAATCCTCTAAGAGGGACCAAGTTTTCCATTTCCCTTTTAAGATTATTGTACAATTGTGCCCTTAAAAAAGGTTTCCTTGCCACTTGGTTAGTGGATACTATAGCATTCTTACAGCAGGTGACAATACAAATTCCGCATAACTATTGCTAGTCAAGCTTTACAGATCGGTAATTGAGCATAAGTTGAACTAGTGGGCAGATCAACACCAGCATTGGGCACCTGGACAACCTAAGTTTAGGAGAGGATATTCTAATTTGGATTACATTTTCACACTTTGAGCCATCGTGGAGGAGGGTGGAGCTCATGGGAGGCTGATACAGCAACTAAAGGACATGGAGGTACTAGAGGAGATGAGATGGGGGATCTTGGCCTTGTATGAGCCGGCAGGTCCGACCCCCTAGAGGGATGTCAAAGGAGGTCATTCAGCACATTGAGTCAAACAAGGTTTCCCACTATCACCTACACTCTTTGGGATATAGATTGATGAGATCTCTAGTTACTTCGATGGGCTAGGATAGCTGGGAGCCAGTCTTGGAGGAGTACTGATTTCCCTTTTGCTCCACATTGACGGCATGACACTCATCTCATACTTACTAGAGGTGTTGGAGAGCCACTTGGATGCATTGTAGACCTGCTGGGACTGAGACCTCACAATGAGCCTTGGGAAGACCAAGGTAATAGCGTTTCAAGACCTCCAAACAGTGGGCAACAAACTATGAGAAGAGCAACCAATTGTAGACTGACTTTGGGATTTGCCATGTAAAAAATTACATGATGCAGTGAACAGATCTGAGCAAAGAATACAGAGTATGCAGCAAATTAGAGAAGAACTGAGATTTCAATGTGCCACCATGAACCCTGAATGGTGGTATTGCGATGCACAAGTCCTCAGTCTTCCAGAAAGAAATGGGTAACAAAGACCAGAGGGTGATGATCGGTGCACATAGCGCAAAAAAGTGACCAATGAAAAGTCACCATACGAGTCTCAGCATCCAGAATAGCTCCAAGAAATCCAAGAAATACCCGCATGCAGGGAGTCCTTTTTCCATAGCATGAAATGGATGTGCTTGGTAAGATCATTCAAGGTCATGGTAGTCCAGGGCAGAAGTGGCAAAAACAAGCAAGCATAGGTAACATGATAGTCTGTGCAACTTTGAGACAAACATGGAATGGCCAGGCTTGAGATTTCCAATAAACAAACTTAGCCTTCAATTTGTGTGAAATCCATTCCAACAAGTGTTTTGGCTGAACATCAAGACACAAAGGATACCCTAAATGCTTGGTGATAGTGCCTCAGGGTATTACCATGTCCTGCCATCCCAACTTCTGCGAGTCTGATTCAATACAGCTGAGAAGGGAGGATTTTGAGGCATCAACATGGAGGCCAGAAGCATGCCCAAACATGTTCCAAACATCCAATGCCTTGGGGAGATCGTCTCTTTTTGCTTTCAGGATTATGAAAGTATCATTAGCAAATGACTAGGCAACAAAGTGTTGACCAAAGGAAGGGATAAAACAGCCAATTGTCTAGTATCCACCAAGTGGGATAACATGGTGAGGATTGACTGGGTTGCTAGGGCAAAAAACAGTGGACTCGAAGGACAGCCTTGTCTGAATGAGTGCGCAAGAGCGAAGGGATTAGTGACACCACCATTCTGCATAACCTGCGAAAAAGCATAATTATTATTAGTGTATATCAATGAGACATACGCAGTCCAAAGCCCATTGCATGCATAAGTTCTGCAAGAAAAGACCAGTACAAGTAGTTGAAAGATTTTTCCAAATCTAACTAAACCAAGACCACCTTTTGATTGAAATGCTTTGCGTAGTCAATACCCATCTACACATTCTACTGTTGGGAATAAAGGCCTCGTGCCTTTTAAATGTGCTCGGGTGTGAACACACCCTTAGCACTTGTACTTACACATATATATCTATCTAAAAACCTAAAGGTACACACTCGTCATTGTACTAAAAACGTGCTCACTCTCTACTCTTCTCTCTCTCACTGCGCATAGGACAGCCTGTCTCGATTTGCGTGCCTAATCGGTCCCTACAAATTGGTATTAGAGCTCAGGTGCTCAACACTCCATCAGTCTTGCAGGAGTCAATGGCAGAGTTAGAGTTGCGGGTTGGGCTGCAGGCATCGTAGGCGACAGGACTGACGAAGTCCAAGTCAACGGACAGTTGGACAGGGTGCGACAGGTTGTGAATAGGCGATGGCAGCTGACGAAACGAGCTGACCAGCGTGGCGGCAATTGGTCAGGGGTCCAGTGTGCAGGCGACCACTTGACTGTCGACCTGCAAAATGACGGGGGGGCTCCACCACTGACTCGCGCGTAACGGGCGACAAGGGGGGACTGCACGAGTGACGGACATCACGTAGCCGTACCACGGGCAGTCAACGCCCGTTTTTTCTTTAAATTGAAATCAGAAAATTTCAGTAAGATTTACTTTCCTTCTTCCGGGTGTTCACGTGAGCAAGCACAGAGCCCGAATTTGTGCAAATTTTTCTCTTAAAATTTGGGGTTTTCCCCAATTTTTGCCCGACATACACTGTAGTGTTCTCTAAACCAGAAATTGCAGACATTGAATGCACAAACCTCAGAAATTTCTTTTTGGGGATTCTCAAATGCAAGTGAGATTTTTCTTGGATGAGTCAATTTCACTGAAATCTGTGCAATCTTGGCCATAAAATTCGGGGCTTTTCCCAAATTTGGGGATTGTGATTCAGGACAAGCGAATTTGTCTCAGAAATTGCAGGAATTTGTGACATTTTGTCCCCGACATTTGGGGCTTTCATGTACATGCGCAAATTGGGCTGAAATTTAACCAATTTCTCAACATTGATGCACATTGGACCCCGTGCAATTTGGGGCTTTTGTAGTTTGGGCAAAATTTGTGGAATATTTGGTCATTTTATATACATGTAGGTTGAATTCCATGCAATTTGAACTTCAACACTTGGTAAAATTTGGGGGTTTTGCTGAAATTTCTCCATTTTGGCAAGATTGGCCTATCCTATGCATGATAGAGGAAATACAAATGTGTGTTTGATGCTTTGAGCACAAAATTTTGGGGCTTTTGACCGTTCGTGTCAAATTTTATGCCCGTAGGTACATGTACAACAGAAATTGCAACTGAAATTTTGGGATTCCTCACGTAATGTGATGCACATGCCCTTGGAATAGCTGTAATCAGTTGGATAATGCTGTAGCACATGGTTTGGTGCTTCTGAAAATTTAATTACAGATTTGAAATCTGTGCTTTTGCGTAGTCATTTATTGCTGATTGGTACTTGTTTGTACCTTGGTCACTTGGGTGACAATTTGGGCTTGCATTTGCTGGTTTTTTTTTTTGGTCACATTTGGGCTGAAAATCATGGCTGGCAGCAATGACAGCAGTAATATGATGCACATAAAGAAGCTTGAAGGCGCACACAATTTTGTAGTTTGGCAAAAACAGTGCTACAATATCCTGTTACAAAAGAAGCAGGCAAAGCCCGATGAAAACCAAAGGGGCAAAGCCCATGGACATGGAACATGACGATTGGGATGAGTTAAATGAGCTTGCACGCTCAACCATAGAGCTATCGATTTCTGATGCCTTGCTCTTCAACATTGAAGGTTTGGATTTTGCATATGCTCTATGGACTAGACTAGAAGAATTGTATGCATAGAAGAGTGCTGCAAGCAAAGTGTATTGGTTGAAAAAGCTTATGGATGCGTATGAAAGAGGGTATAGCAATGTCTACTCACTTGAGTGAGTTTAACTCCATTTTCAGCCAGCTAGTTGCCTTGAAGTTCATGATTGATAAGGAATTTAAGGCTACTTTCTTGCTTTACACTCTACCAGAGAGTTGGGATACATTCAGGACTGCTATGAGCAATTCTAATGTAATCCTTTTGTATGCTGATGTTGAGAGTGCTCTACTTATGGAAGAGATGAATCAATAGAACAATGCATCCAGTAAGTCTTCCAGTGCTTTGCATACTAGGGACAGATCACAGCAAAAGGGCAAATATGATGGCAAGGGACGCAGTAAATCACGTGGCAAAGATGTTGAATGCCATCATTGTGGCAAGAAGGGTCACTTTAAACGTGATTGCTACAAATGGAAGAAAGAGAAAGGAAAAGGCAAGAAGACAGATGATGATTGCTACACGTCTTGACATTGCCTTCGCAGTGGGAGTGGTTAGGAGATACAGATGATGATATGCATACCTGGATTCTTGATTCAAGTGCTTCCTTTCATGTCACCTCTCATCGTGAGTGGTTTTCTACCTATACACGGGGCCGACATGGTGTTGTTCATCTTGGGGACAACTATGTATGTGAGATTGCAGGTATTGACAGTGTGCAGTTACAGTTTCAGCATGGCTTTGTCTTTACACTCCAGCATGTATGGCATGTACCTCAACTCAAGAAGAGCTTGATTAGCATAGGGCAGCTAGATGATGATGTTTTTCATACCACCTTTGGTGATGGAAAATGGAAGATATGTAAGGGATCTAGGGTTATTGCCAGAGGTTGCAAGAGTGATACTTTGTATCCACTTCATGTATCTAGTGTGTGTGACCATGTTGCCGTGATTGAGCAGCCAAGCGTTTCTTTGTGGCATGGCCGGTTGGGACACATGAGTCAAACAGGAATGAAAGTGCTTTCTCGTTTGGGTTACATGCCTTGTCTTCGTTTTGCTGATTTTGAGCATTGTGATCATTGCATTTATAGCAAACATGTATAGACGTCACATAAAAAGTCTCTTTCTTTGAAATCTTCTCCTCTAGAGTTAGTACATTCGGATGTATGTCAAATGCCAGGATTATCTTTAGGGAGAAAGAAATATTTTGTTATCTTTGTTGATGATGCTACACGGAAGGTATGGGTTTATCCCATTTATAGCAAGGATAAAGTGCTTGATAAATTTAAAAAATTCTTGGCATTGGCTGAAAATCAGATAGATAAGTCACTTAAGTGTCTTTGCTCTGACAATGGTGGGGAATATGTGTCCAAGGCCTTTTAGGCATTTTGTGACAGCAAAGGGATAAAAAGGGAGCTCACTGCCCCTCATAATCCGCCCCAAAATGAAGTTGCAAAGCGTATGAATCGGACCATACAGGATAAGGTCCGTACAATGCTGTCTCATGCTGCATTACCCCATGGTTTTTGAACAGAGGCTGTTATGACATCCGTTCACTTAATTAATCGGTCACCAAATACATCTTTGGAGGGGGGAGTTCCCTAAGAAGCGTGGTTGGGCAAGCCACCTTCATATGCTCATCTGAAAGTGTTTGGCTGCGAGGCTTTTGTACACATTCGTAACGAGGGTGAAATGGGATATAGATTGTGGGATCTCGAGAAAAGGAAAGTAGTACGCAGCAATGAAGTTATCTTCCGGGAAGATCACATGCACAAACAGCCCGAAAAGATTGAGGAGATCTGTAGGGTTGTATTCCCGGAAGAAATACATTTTGGAGAGCAAAATGTGCCTACTGTACAGCAGCAAATACCTGTTGTAAATGAGCCTGTAAATGCAGGAAATGATCAGCAAGCTATTGCCCATGAAAATGAGCCATTACATGTGTAGGAATAGCCAGGACAACAAGCTGTTAATGTTGATTTACAAGTTGAAATGCCAGGACAGCATATTGAAAATGGAAATTTGCAAGAACAGTCAGCAAACAATGATCAGCGGGTTAGGAGATCGTCTAGGGCTACTAGACAACCTGACAGATTTGTTCCGGGTGCAATTAATGTGGCTGATTAAGTCATATTGACAGATTGCGGTGAACCGTCTTGCTTCAAGGAAGCAATGGATAGACAAGAAAGCAAGAAATGGTATAAAGCTATGCTGTCAGAGATGGAATCTTTTGAAAAAAATGGCACTTGGGACTTGGTGCAGTTGCCTAAAGGACAGAAAACCCTTCCATGCAAATGGGTTTACAAGATGAAGGTCACTTCTGGTTCCTCACCAAAGTACAAAGCAAGATTGGTTGCAAAGGGGTACAAGCAGGAGCATGGAATTGACTTTGATGAGATTTTCTCTCTTATGGTCAAGATGACTACATTGAGAACCATTTTGGACTTGGTTGCAGTTGAGGATATGGAGCTCATACAGATGGATGTAAAGACTGCATTTTTACATGGTGATCTGCATGAAGACATATATATGCAGTAGCCTGAAGGGTTTGTTGAACAAGGGAAGGAAAAACTGGTATGTAAACTCAAAAGGAGTTTGTATGGGTTGAAACAAGTGCCAAGAGAATGGTATCATAGGTTTGATACATTCATGCAATCCCAAGGTTTTCATAGAAGTTAAGTAGATCATTGCTTGTACACCAAGAAGGCAATAGATGGCAGTCTGATTATCTTGGTTTTGTATATTGATGTCATACTGATTGCTGGCAGGGATACTCATGCCTTGGATTCATTGAAGCAAAGTCTTCATGGCAGCTTTGACATGAAGGATCTTGGTGATGCAAATCACATTCTTGGCATGCAAATACTCAGAGATAGATCGAAAGGCTTACTCTATCTATTTCAGCAGGAGTATATCTCCAAAGTTTTGGAGCGTTTCAATATGGAGGGGGAGAAAACAATTGGGGTTCCATTGCCTCCATATGTGAAACTTAGTGCAGAGGACAATCCTATATCTGATGATGAGAAGGCTGAAATGGCCAAGATACCATATGCTTCAGCTGTTGGTAGTTTGATGTATGTTATGGTTGCTACACGTCCTGGCATTGCCTCTTGCAGTGGGAGTGGTTAGTAGATACATGGCAACTTTGGCAAGAAGCAATGGGATGTAGTGAAAGGTATTATGAGATACCTCAAAGGCACAAAGGAGTTGTGCATATGCTTTGAAAAGCAGAAGGCATTTGTTGTTGGCTTTACAGATGCAGACTATACTGGTCATGCGAACTGCAGGAAGTCCACTTCTGGATATGTATTTACTTTCACAGGAGGAGCAGTCTCTTGGATCTCGAGGTTACAAAAGTGTGTTGCATTATCTACTACAGAGGCAAAGTATGTGGCCGCCACTGAGGCGTGCAAGGAGGCTTTATGGCTTTCATGTTTGGTGGGAGAGCTTGGCATCACAAAGTTACTTGTTCTCAATTGTGATAGTCAGAGTGCTATCATGCTAGCATGGAATCCTGTCTTTCATGCAAAGACAAAGCACATATAGGTGAAGTACGACTTCCTTAGAGATGTACTTGACAGCAAAAGCATTGAGCTTGTCAAAGTGCATACAGATGATAATCCTGCAGACCTTCTCACAAAGGGTCTTCCAGCGGAGCGGTTTGCTCATTGCCGAGAGATGATGGGAGTTGGATAGATATATGTATTTCAGCTTTTTACATACCTAGACTTAGCTGATTCTTTTCTCCTCTTAAGGCACATTGCCTTTAGGTGGGAGGTTGTTGGGAATAAAGGCCTCGTGCCTTCTAAATGTGCTCGGGTGTGAACACACCCTTAGCACTTGTACTTACACATATATATCTATCTAAAAACCTAAAGGTACACACTCGTCATTGTACCTAAAAACGTACTCTCTCTACTCTTCTCTCTCTCACTCTCTCTAGCTCTCACTGTGCATAGGATAGTCTATCTCGATTTGCGTGCCTAATCGGTCCCTACATCTACACATTGTGCAAGATATTTTTGCCCTTGATGAATCAATACTGACAGGGATGTACCATGCCAAGGAGATGCTTATGGAGACGATTAGCCATTACTTTCGAAATTTTTTTATACATGGATCCCATCAAAGAGACTAGTCTCTAATGCTTCAACATTGATGGGGAAGGGACTTTCGGAATCAATTTGATAACACCTTCCTTTCTTGATGTAGACATGATCCCGATCTCCCAAACTTGCCGACTCATGGCTGCGAGGGGTTTCGCCAAACACGTAGCATAAGCCTCAAAAATTTGTTAGTGAGACCATCTTAACTAGGACTTTTATCCATGGGTAGTTGTAACAAGACATCCATAACCTCCCCCTCACAGATATCAGCATCTAGGGCAGCCTAAATGTCTCGCGAAACCTAATCCTTAACCAAGGCATAAAGACCTGAACGGCGTGGGAAATTTGCTCAAAAGGTGCCTCTTAACCAAGAAGTTCCTGAAAATAGCTTTTGGATACATACACAATGGTTTGTGGATCTATAACCATTCAGCCTTCTACTTGCTAAAGTTTAACCATGTTTTCTTGGGTAGGAGATGCATGCAAGCTTCGAAAGAATTATAAGACTATCAAGAATTATCTTGCAAATTCTCAGTCAAGGTTTGCAATTTAGCATGTTGATAAGATCTCAATTGAAATTATTAATCAAGTAGCAAGGAACGAATTGAGGCTAGTAGTTCCTCTATAGCTTGCCAATGCTGCTTACAAAGAGAAGCATGATGAATGCCATACTCTCAAGCAACCCTTTGCACATTATAAATCTATTGCTCAAAAGATTGACTAACTTTAGATGGGAAGTCAAAGCAAGAATTTGTCAAACAATCATCCCATACAACCATCAAAAACCTTATATTTTAGGTAGGACGAATTGAAGCGTAATGGTAGCTTGTTTAGAATTTGAGCAAAAGGAGCAATGGGTTGTGCAAGCATCTCAAGCTGCAGAGCAAAGTGATTTGATAGTGCATATTGTTGCAACACTCATCTCCAAAAATTTTGATAAAAAAGCATTCGCCTCTCTCTCTCTCTCTCTCTCTCACACACACACACACACACAATAGATAGATTACTATTGATTGGTGTTCGGCCTGTGCCTTGCCCCCTTCTAGGCACCATATTTCTAATTGTAATTGTTTCTTTTGTACTACCACTATGGAATTTGCTCCTTGTCTTGTGCCCGTGCCCTTCTAGGTGCCATATTTCTCATGGCAATTATTTCTTTTGTACTACTAGTGTGGAATCTTTCTGCCATAGATTTATTTTGCACCCATCAGCCCAAATATTTGGTTCCCCCTCTTTGAAGTTTGGAGAGTTGTGGTGGGACCTTTGCTTTGTTACTATGATTGGATCTTTGGTGAGGTAAAATATTGCAGTAAATGCAAGATATGTTGGCCACCAACAAAAAGGATAGAGGATGGATGGTGATGACTCTTGGGGAAGAGAACTACGAAGGGAAGGTTGGAAATAGATGCCAAATGGGTATAGACTATGCCAGGTAGCTTTGGCTAAGATGTCCTCCATGAAAGGGGTGTGCAATGAAGCTCTGGCACTTGAAACTTGCAAAACGAGATTGGAATGAGTGGAAGGGCAAGCTGTCTATTTATAGAAAGTTCGGGGCCTCCCAAATTAGGGTTACATGTGAGACACTAAAACTCACTCGAACCGATCCTGGTTTAAAAGAATGGTTAAAGTTTGTTAATTAACTTGAGTTTTGGGGCTGTTTAATGAAAGCTAATGGTAATGTAGCACAATACCACACTCCATTACAACCACCCACACCATCTTCTACTTCACACATGAGCTTCGTGACATCTATACACATCATGTTATGAGGGACTATTGAAACCAGGCTTCCTTTTTGGATAGGGTGGTAAAACTTCATCAAGCACTTAATTACAACCATTAATAACTGAGCATAAACTGAAATGCACACATTACCTTAACAATCTTGGACAATAGACACTGGGTTGGTCCCAAAACTAGCACCCCTTTCGGTATTTCTTTAACTTTGATTTCTAATGAACAATGTACAAGTTGAGATTCCACAATCTCCTTTGTTGATCCAAAATTCCCTTGTTGTACATACAATTAGCAAGCAATTTGGGCCAATTGCCCCTTGATTTTCACCCAAGACTTCAACAAATGGAACCACCAACTAGCCAAATGCTGCCTCAATTTACAATGGATGGGCTAGTATTTGAAATCCCTATCAACTTCATGAATTTCAAGTGTTGATTTCAGTGTATGATGCCTTCTCTTGTTGGCACGAGTCCCAAGGTGACTGTCAAACTCTGATTTCTGTAAAAATTTAGGGTTTATAGCAAAAATCTTCATGTTGACCACCAAATCTGGCTGAGATCTGCTGGGTTGAGAAGTGTAGAGATCTTTGGAGAAAATAATTGGAGAAGGTAAGAGAAAGCCAAGGTTTAATGCAGTCACCTACTACCAAGTACCTCCAAAATGTTGTCACTTGATCAGCAATGCCAATGCTGTTGCCAGCCCCTGGAAGTTGTTCTCTGATAAAAAAATGGACCAGCTGCTCCCTCTCTCTCCCCCCCCCGGTTGAAAACTAGCTGAATGGCTGAGACCCAGCTGTGAAAGTGTGCAACGGAAGAGAGACACAAACACAGAGAGAGGTAGAAAGAGAGAGAAAGAGGAAGTAGAAGATGAGGAAAGAATGCTACACTAACTGAAGAAGACTGTTGATACAATGACGATGGACTAACCAGTCCCTACACGCAACCCACAGGGTAAGAGAGGGCACCAGATTAGACTGATGATGATGATAGCACTGAAGACAGAGGAAGATGATGGAGCCGGGGTGTGCACCTGCTAGAAGGAAGGAAGATGACCTGATGATAATGAAGAGTGGAGAGAGGTAGGCTATAAATAGCCAATAATCCCCAAATCTAGCCGACCTGTCCCAAAAGGATGCCAAAAAGCTGGCCAACCAGCATTTAATGCTGATTGTGCTGATAAAAAATGCTAGAAAAATACAAGTAGCACAAAAAAAATCCTGGAAGGCAAGGACAATGTTCAATAGGCAAGGACAACTCAGGAAATGCAGAAATTGCACAAGAAAAGCACATTGGAATTCGACAATCGAAGAAAATGTATAGGAATGCACACAAATAGCCACTCTAGAATGAGTAGCCTCCCCCATCAAAACACATGATAGACCAGCTCCAAAAGTCCTCGTCTGACGACTCAGATGATGAGGCTCAAAGGAAGGAGATGACAAGGCATGACAAACATGACTACTAATAAATACCCGTCTCAGATCTTGGATGTGGTAGAAGACTAAGGAGGAAACGGATCCTAGGGCGACAAGAGGAATGCCTGTGTTGATAAAACTGTTGATGAAGATTGCTGATGAAGAAGCTCCTCACGATCCTAGGAAGCCCCCTCTGCAACACTAGGGGCTAGGAAATCCACAGTCACATCACTGAGATCGTCCCCCTCATAAAGGGGTGGGGATACGAGGGAACCACCTCTTTGGATGGGGGATGGGAAGAAAACTATGGAAAAGATGGCGCACAAGCTAGAACGGATGTAGCAATAGCCAATAGCCTCGAAGGACCCTGCATTAGGAAAGGGGAATGGAGCCTATAAAGGCCACTCTTCCCCCAACTTTTTGCGATAACAGCTCTTGTAGTAGAATCCTCAATACAAACGGTCTGCTCGGTGAAGACAACCCGGATACCAAGCCTAGTAAGGCCATAAATTGAGAGGAGTGGAAAGCCCAAGTCCGGAACATAAAGGGCTTGTGAAAGGGAGCTTGACGCGTAGTCGGGATATAAAGGCGAAGTGCCAACACCACAAATAGGTACCGAAACAATGTCACCAATAGTGGATAGAACCCTCAAAAGGGCATAGACCTTGCGACAAATCACCTCGTGGAGTCATATGACTAGAAACTTTGTTGAGCTAAAAATGCATTAGCTTCACTTAAACAGCCCCAAAACATGGTTAATTAAGGAAGAAACCTTGTTTATTTAAAAGAAACGCATTCCTAGAGAGTGTTTGTATTCCATAACCACAAACCCAAACTTTCTATAAATAGGCATGTTGCCCTCCATTCAGCCTTGATCTCATTTTTGAAAGTTTCAAGTGTTTTCAGCTTGTTGCCCACACCCCATTCATGGAGGACATTGCAGTCCAAGCTGTCCATTGCAGTCTTCACTCATCTGGCACTTGTTTCCAGCCCTCTGTCACATTAGTTTGTTGCTATTTCCAACCAGGTGAATGCTGTTGTCCGTCATCCAACTGTCGTACAACCTACCATGTCAGCATACTACTGCGTTTACAGGCCCTAGCTGCCGCCCTGCAAAATTTCTCTTCTCTAGCTGTTGCCATCATCTCCTTAGCCTGTCACTGCTGTTTTCTTTCTTCTCCAAGCTGCATTTACTGTTTTCTCTCTCCTCACCTGTGCTTTTAGCTTGTCTCTCTCTTGCACTGTCGTTTGCATTAGATCCAATCTTCCTTGGTTGCGTTTGAGAGTATTTGACATTCGGAGGCTACTTTACTGCGATTCGGGATTCGTTCGGAGTACGACACACTCTCTAGCTCATTACCCCTGCCTTGATCCTTGAGATACAGGAGTTTGAGGTTGAGTATTCATTCACTGCATAGTGTGTTTATTGCATGAGCATTGTATATTCAATAGTCATGTCACTTCATTCATTCTCTATGTTCATTGTCTTTGAGTTACCCTAACCCTAACTGTGTTCTTCTATTAGTCTTTCTTTGTCGTACGGTGTTATTTATGTTTCTATGTTAGGATATTTCTTCACATGGTATCAGAGTCAAGTTCTCCTAAGGAAACCTAGGCCTTGACCTAAAAGCTCTACACAGGAAGTAGAAACAACAGAAGGGCAGATGACTTCGAATACTATTTTTGCACTACTTCTCACATCCAAGCTAAAGCCATCGAGGAACGAGTCGAAGTGGGCCTCACAGCTTGCTTTACAAGCTCCTGATATGGCCGATGAATAGACATTGGGCTACCATGGAGTTCCACGACCTTACGAGATTACTGCAGCTAAGTACGATCTCATTTTGATACATAGAGCCTAGCAACAGATAGAAGGTAAGTCTGAATTTCACCCTTTAGATTTAGCACATCAATCTACTGACCATGCAGGAAGGGTGGAATCTCCACTTAGGACTAGCCATCCACAAGTGGAAATTGACATAGAGTACACTTCATTACCTTCATACTTATTCTCTTTGGTGCCAGATATGTCTACCATTTCAAGTTCTGTAATGATGACTTTCCTTCTCTTATTGGTATGGATGATTTTTATGATGGACGTATGCAAAACAATTTCTAGTTTATAAGTAGTGAGGAAGACATATATTTCTTTATGAACTCAAGACTAGGTAAGCAGTTGAGACAAGAAATTATGAGTACTCCTTCCCCTTCTTTTCCTTCAAACAATTTTGTTTTCAAAGGTCAAAATGGTCAAAATGATGTAGGTGCATCTTCATCATCATCATTTTAATTTAATGCATTTAATGGACAAAATGAACCCACATTATTTCCCACATCTACACCTATCACAAATCCATTTAATCTCCCTCCCATCCCACGCTCTTATTCCGTTGCCACATAATTTCAGCCTCCATTAAGTGCACCACATGTTGTATCTCATGTAGGTTCACATGTATTTTCATTCACCACACTAAGGGATTCTTCAAACTTAGGCACAACTGTTAGGACCTCATCTCTTCCTTAGCCAAGTGATGTTCCACCTTTTCCTCACACACTTAAGATCATTGCAGCATGGGTATTTCCCCCAATCTCTCCCGAGTGTGGATTAGTTGGTGCCATAGTTTGCCTCCATGGCATTACCTAGTGGACCCTGTGGTCATTATGCTATGTCCTAGCTGACATTTGGATAGGGTAAACATGACCCAATGCCGCCACCTTCACCACCACCTTATGGAAACATTTATGTTCCAATGTCTCTGCATCAATTGGCACTCATTGGACACTCACAACCTATTTCTACCTACCCACCTCTTCCCCCTCCTCCTTATTAGACACCACCACCACTATCTTATTCTCCATATCCATCTTATCCCACATTCCTGATACCTCATGGTTCTACCTCATCTTCTACCATGGATCTTGTGCAGGGGTTGAAACTCCAACCCGATCCCACACTTGTTCCTTATGAGGTCCTCAGCTCATGGAAGGCTAGAAATGTCTCCGCTATTGTTGAGCTAATGCAGGGCTTATTACTTGAGTTTCATTCTCAGCTTTAGCATTTTGGCTTAGCGTCAAAGCGATGGGCACACTTGATTGACCGCTCCATTGAATAAATCTTAACCA
This sequence comes from Lygodium microphyllum, assembly GCF_053477565.2. Lineage (NCBI taxonomy): Eukaryota > Viridiplantae > Streptophyta > Polypodiopsida > Schizaeales > Lygodiaceae > Lygodium > Lygodium microphyllum. The sequence continues at coordinate 32,809,844 of NC_141158.1, forward strand.
TGAGCTCAGAATTTCAAAATCTCTGGCCAAGTTAATTTGAAAGTTAAGTTGACTGAGTATCGACATCTCCTTGCTGAATTCTCCACTACAAGGACTCCTAAGTCCTGTGACGATCAGGTCACATTGTTTCTTAACAAGCTGCCACGTTAATACTTCAATTTTGCACAACAAGCGGTTTCTTTGCCCAATTTATCCACATTCTATGAATTTGAGTGTCAGCTATTGCACTATGCATGGCTGTTCGATCAATTTCATATTAATAATCCCTCAAAGGGGGCTCTTGTTGCTCATTCTCAGAAGGGGCAGCAAGGAAAGGGCAAATAAAATCAAAATAAAAAACAAGCAGGGAAATCACAAGGAAACTCTCAATCTCAACTCAAACCTGGGTGGTAGAATGTACCTAAGAAGAATAGGTATTGTCAAAAGGTTGGCCATTTTGAGAACGAGTATCAATCAAAGGCAAGAGGCACAACACTAAAACTGAAGTCACACACCCAAGGTTGTCAGGTACGAAAGGTACAATACGGTACGGTATGATAAAATACGGTACTAATTGGTACCTTATGATTTTATAAGGTACGGTATGATATTAGTACGGCAAAAAACAAAACTTGGTTATTTTGGATTATAGTTAATAGAACAAATGTTTAGAGCTAAAATAGCAATGTCACTTGAGTTAATAGGATGAATACATGAGGATAACAAGGAAAAACCTCATGCACAACATGCGCAGTGCGCTACTAGAAGACAGATGGGAGTGTATATGTAATACATCAAAGAACAAAGCACAGTTTAGGGTGGATGGACAAACAAGCTCTTCATTCTTTATTTTTTTTTGTGTGTGTGTGAGAGAGAGAGAGAGAGAGAGAGAGAGAGAGAGAGAGAGAGTAGAGGAGAGAGAGAACCTAGAATGGCGGATCCTTGCCCTGCGCGTCGCCTGAATCCTTCCCGCAGCCCGAGAGAGAGAGTAGAGGAGAGAGAGAACCTAGAATGGCGGATCCTTGCCCTGTGCGCCTCCCTGCCCTGCGCGTCGCCTGAATCCTTCCCCCAGGGCTGCGCAGGATCGACCTGACCCTGCGTGCAGTAGGACCGCAAGCCAGCGAGGGCGAAACTGCGCCGTTTTCCCTGCCCATCGACCCTGGCCTTCTGTATAGCAGGTATGCGAGCGAGAGAGAGCGGGCGCTGTCTGTCTTCCCTGCCAGACCTGTCGAATTCTGCCCTTGCCTTCCAGACGTCCTTTTCCTGTCCTGTGCGCACTCTGTCCCACCACCCCCATGATCGCATCTACCACAGGCGAGGGAGGGAATCAGCTAGCGGGAGCAGTACAAAGGGGAGGTGGCTGCACTGCAGACTTGACCATTAGTCCCCTGTCTGTTCTGGCCTTCAAATCCCCTGTACTAAGAGTGAACGGCATGCAGTCTTGTAGGTTTCTGACACAGCAAAAAGAATTCTGTGATATAGCAGAGGGCCGGCCTCTGCCGTGTGAGAAACCAGCTTACAGGGGTGCAGATTTCTAACTCAGCAGACAAAGATCTGTGCTACAGCAAGACACACACACACACACACACACACACACAGAGGCCTTTTACGAAAAAAAAGAGAGAGAGAGAGAGGCCTGTGCTGTTTCTGTCTTCCGCGAGCTCCTGGTGTGGCATCCGACCTGCACAAGTACTGAAACAATATGGCTGGACTGGATATGGCTTTTATCGACCAAATGGTGGCAGCCCTTGGTCCGGATTCTGATACAGAGGAACCAGAGGATACGGTTCCGTGTACGGAGGAGATGCCCCCTGGTCCGGACTTCCGGCCTGCGGGCAAACGCTCCAAGCATACGTCAAAAGAGACAATGGATCATCAAGAACGTTCATATGCTCAGGTTGCCTCTGACTTTGTGGATTCGCAGGATATTGACTGGGAGAATTTACTGGAGTTTGCCAACACTCTGCTTGGTGAGTATGTCCAACATAATCATGCAGATTTTTCTGACTCTGGAACTGAAGATGTTCTGGAAGCCACGGTGGACCGAAAAAGTGTCTTGCGCTCTTTTTCGGTGTTTTACGACCGTGCTGTTATACTCTTCTTCACTGGCAGGGATTCCAGTGCTTTCCCACATTCGCCAGTGGATGCACCATTTACTATAGGGGGAGTGTGTTGAGGAGATTTTTGTTGGGCCCCGAGGCTTCTATGAGGTGCCGTTGAAATCTAAGACGCATCGGGCTGATCTTCTGTCTAAACTGCCATTGTTCTTTGATTGCCGTTTGGTCCATGTTGTGCCATGGCGCCCTATGGCAGACTTTCAGCGCCTCCTTCAACGTGAATGCCCGGTGTGGGTTGAAGTGGAAAATTGCCCGGCTGTCTATTGGCCCTTGTTAAAGGATGCCATGGCCGTTGTGGGAACTGTTTTGGTCCCCTCGAGCCTAAGGGCCATGAATTGCAACCGTTTGTGTATGTTATGGAACACTGCTAGGAAAAGGCCTGCATGGCTTCGTATTAATTGCTCTGGCATGCATCCTTTGCACTTTCGTTTGAAATGGGACAACTTTGTAGGACACTGCTTTTCGTGTGGAAAATTGGGGCATTTTATGGCCGAATGCCCAGAGAAGCAACCATCTTCAGATGATGAGCATGTTGTGCTGCCGATGGAAGACATGGTGCTTGATGCCCTGTCCCAAGATGCAATCCAGCCAGCTAAAGTTCTGGGTAAAGGTAAACAACCTATTTCGGATTTGGATTCCCGTGGCAATGACTGGGTAGAGGCACGTCCCAAAAAAGGTAAAAAGGTTGATGCTGGCCTGGCAGCTACTGGGCCTAATGTTTCACAAGATTCCATGTGTACGTATATGCGCAGGAAAGAAATGTTGTCTTCAGAGCACGCTGCGCATACTATGGTTCCTTTTGCTCCCCGTAATCAGTCTGCTAGGAAAGTATATACCGACGGTCCAAAGGGCCCATCCGCTAAGTTGGCTTTTAATACTTGAGGGAATGCGATTACACCATGGGATCGTCGTTATCCCCGTTCCATCCCCAAGACAGTGGATATTCCGTCTACCTCTAAAGCTGGCCGTCAGAACTCTTTTGCCCTGTTAGCTGATTTTTTGGATGAGGGTGTCCTTGATATTCTAGCAGAAAAGGTTAAATCGAGGCAAGTGGTGCCTCGTTCCTAATTTTCTTTTTGAATACACATGAAGATAGCCACGTGGAATGTGCGAGGCATTTGTTCTCGCCATAAGCAACATGCCATGTGGACTGTATTGTATGAGAATCAGTGGGATGTCTTGTGTGCGGTAGAGCACAAGAGTCACGGTGAAGCAGAAAAAGTTGTGGATTGCCATGGGTTTTGCTTATTTTATGCAGGGACACACGCCGCGCATTATTCTGGTGTGCTTACGATTGTACATGAGAAATATCAGCCAGTTCTTATTAAAAATGATGTACATGGCCGCTTTGTGGTGGCTGAAGTTTTATTTGAAGGAGAAATCTTATGGTTGCTGGGCCTATATGCTCTGAATGATCCTTTATCCCGCCGGGATCTTTGGAATACCTTGAAGACCTCCTTGTCACTTGGCAGACGGAGTTTTTTGATGGGGGATTTTAATGTGTGTTGATTCTTCACAATCCACTTCAGGGCATTCGTTGATGGGCGCTCCGGAAAGTCGGGTGTGGAATGTGTTTGCTCTTGCTGTGCTTAAGCAAGATCTATGGTCCTGGCTACACCCTTCTTCTACAGGGTTTACTTTCCATTCGGCGCAGTATGCCACTACATGGTTGCGGTTGGACCGAATGTACATCATGCAAGATGATGAATTTCTTCCTGAGATGCTGGAAATGACAGTCTTGCAACAATATGCCTTGTCGGACTATTTCCCTCTGTAGCTTGAGATACTTGCACAACCCATTGCACCTTTTATGCAACTGCTGGATAGACTCCCTTTACATTTCAACTCCTCTTATTTGAAGCAATCGCTCTTTCGGGGCTATATGCAACAATTGATTGATAGATTTTTATTGGACTTCACCTCTGAGGGCACTACTTCCTTTGAACGATTGCTCTCTAATGTGCAGAGGATAGCTCGGCAGTATGGGATCCACCATGCCTCTCTTTGTCGGCGACGTCGACACAGAGCGGAGGACTTACTGGCTTTGGTTCGTTCTCTACTGGTAGACACTCCAGATGATGAATTTCTGCTGTCACTGGCAATGCGTTTGGCTGTTCGTATCAAAGAGTTTCAGTTGAAATCTTATCAGCAGGACAAATTGCAAAAGTTGATTGAGAATTTGCAAGATAGTGCTTGTCAAACTCATAAGTTCTTCTGCGCGCTGCATGCCTCTCTTGCTCGAGAAAATATGACTAGACTTCAGAATTTAGAGGGTCAAATGGTCACTGACCCTCAGACTATTGTTAATATGTGCAGGAATTATTTTCTAGATCTTCTTGGTTCTTCTCAGTCACCTTCTGACCAGGTTACGCATGCATGTTCAGTCTTCTATGATCTGGTCCGACATCAGGTTCCACTTGATATGCAAACTACTTTGTAGTCTGATATTTGTGAGGAGGAGGTTATGGATGTTTTGTTGTACTTGCTTAAGGATAAAAGTCCCAGTTGGGATGGTCTCACCAATGAATTCTTTGAGAGTTCTGCTACCCAACTGGTGAAGCCATTGACGACTATGTTTCAACAGGTTTGGGAAACAGGGTTCATGCCTTCCTCATGGAAAGAAGGGCTTATCAAATTGCTTCCAAAGGTTCCTTCGCCGTCAATGTTGCAACATTGGAGACCAATCTCTTTGATGGGTTCGATGTATAAAATCTTTTCCAAAGTGCTGGCGAATCGGCTCCACAAACATCTTTCGGCCATTGTGCATCCTCTTCAATATGGTTTCATTAAGGGCCGCAACATTCTGCATAATATCTTAAATGTGCAAATGGCTATTGACTATGCAAGGCACTCTAGTCAGGAAGTGGTATTGATCCAATTGGATCTGGAAAAGGCTTTTGACTATTTAGACTGGTCTTTCATTGCGGAACTTATGTCTACGACGGGCTTTGGCACTCGGATGTCCCGCTTGATCTACACCATTAGTGCGGCCGCCTCTTCGCGAGTTATGCTAAATGGTGGTGTTACAGAGCCCTTTGTCCTTGCACGCTCTATGAGACAGGGTTGTCCTTTGAGTCCTCTCTTCTTTGCCCTGGCTATTCATCCGGTTCTGTCGATGTTATCCTCCATGGCAGCTTCTACTTAGTTGGCCGGATTGTCTCTTCCTTTTGGTCAGCACTTCGTTAGTCAATCTTTGGCGAATGACAGTTTTATGATTTTACGTGCGGGCAAGGACAATATTCGCAAGGCATTAGATGTTGTAACGCTCTTTGGTCATGCTTTTGGTCTTCGTATCAATACTTTCAAATCGGCCCTTCTCAGTTGTACGGAGTACGATTTACAGTCATTGGGCTGGCAGGGACATGTTGTGCCCCGTGGTTCCATTGTCAGGCATCTTGGGTACCCTTTGGGTGTTGATGTTCTGCCAAAACAACTACTACAGTGGATTTCACAGAAACTGGCAGTGAAGTTTCTCTATTGGAAGTCGCAAGCTTGGCCCTTCCATGTTCGCCTCAAAGTGGCTCAAACAATCATGCTGCCAATGCTCACATATTTCTTGCCATTGCTGCCTTGGACTCCTACTACTTTGAATGCTCTCACCCGGCCCATTCGTTTCATGTTATGAAAGAAGGATTCATTGTATGCCGATATTTCGTGGATTTCGTGGTCGCATACATGTACCCCCAAACGCCTGGGTTGTGGGGCTATTTTGGATGCTGAAACTCATATGCTGGCACTTTGTTGGTCTCTTTTTACTGCCATGTATGTGGAGCATCACCCGTGGGCCACTATAGCTCGTTATTTTCTTGAGGACCGCGGGCTTTTGCATGGGAATACACAAATTCGAGGCTCCTGGTGGCATGTGCTTAATGCAAACTCTCGGTTTTCGAGTCCTTACTCATCTTTGCTTGTTCATTTGGTCGGCTCCTGGCAATTGGTTCTCCACAAGGCGCGTTGGTATCCAGCGGAGGACCGCGTAAATACTAACTCTTTTCAATTGGAATTGTTGGCAGCCTCGAGATTACTTTCATGGGAAGGCAAACATGAGCTAAAACCAAAATTTAACCGCATGGCCCGTTTGGGCTTGACTTCAGTTTGCAGATGCCACCCTCGCCAGTCGTAATGTCTTCATATTATTTCGTACTACACTTAGCCTTTTCTGTGATAGCCTCTAGTGTTTTGCCATGTTTATGGTGTGCCCACACTTTGCAGGTGTTGCTCTCACTAAAGCCTCTACACACTTTATACTTTCTGGTTGTGATTGAGGAGGGGTGTTGAGATATTTGCAATCACACCTACTGTAGCCTCTTTGTATGAGACAGTTTAGGCTAAGGATATGCAAGCTACTTTATCCCATAGGCGCAGAGAGGGAGACTACTATCCATCCAGCAACTATAAAGCATTGTACTTGACTACCACTTTTTCATATGATGTTGAATGCAATATCATGATGCTTTCTCTTTTCAGTTATTGTCTTGCTAATTGTTAAGTCCTAGTCTTGGTCATTGTCAATCTTAGTCTTTATCTATGTCATCATGAGTTTCGTCTTCATCTTCCATCCTCCATAGCTTCCGCCTTTGCCATGCTCTAGATCCTGTGTTTCTTAATAGAGCATCCTACAACCATGACTCCATCAGTCGATAGATCTCATTCGGCACTCTGACTTGCTCCCTCGGGAAGACTTGCTTCCCTAGCATAGGGCAACTTCCTCTGTGTCTTTGCCATGACTTGTGTATCTCAGTCCGTGTTTTGTACTGAAAAGTTCACACATGGTGGCTTAGAGCCATTGTGTATCTTGTAATCATGTAACCTTGTACCTTTTTTCGTAATTAATATAATTACCTTTTACGAAAAAAGAGAGAGAGAGAGTGTGTGTGTGTGAGAGAGACTTGGAATTATGATAATAAACATAAGGCTAGTCTTAAGAGGCCAAAAATAATAAACATATTGTATGGTCTAGTCTTTAGAGAGAGTGTGTGTGAGAGCGACTTGGAATTATCATAATAAACATATTGTATGGTCTAGTCTTCAGAGGCAAAAAATAGCCTATTTTTTGGTACGAAATGGTATGGATACGTACCGTACCGTACGGTACGAACCGTATGGAACGAATTAGTCTGTATGTAGTATGAATGCAACTATGCACACACCTCCGCCCCTCAGTCAAGCAACTTCTCTTAAGGGAGGCAGAGTGATGGCAAGGGGTAGTGGAAAGGTCAGACTCACATTGCCATCGATCAGTCATCTCAATCAACAACGTTCTCAACTCTAAAAGGGCTTGTCTGCAGAGGCCCACATCGTCTTCGTAGAGACATTTGATTCGAGCCTCATCCGCGTCTGTGAGTTGCTTCCCAATGAGGTTACCACAGAGGCCCACTCATCATAGAAGAGCACATCAATACTTGTTTGGATTGTGAACAATGGAGCTAAACATCACATGACTCCTATAGAGGACATCTTCCTACCCGAGCCCTTGTAGTTGGGCGGGTTTGTGTGGGAAATAACTCCTTGGTTAAGATCCAAGCTCAAGGTTACGTTAGTTTTTCCACTGACAAGGGTCCGGATCTAGCTTTGCTGGACAATGTATACCATGTCCCTCAACTTGGGGTGAACTTGTTATCAGTTCAACAGCTTTGTCGGTTGGGGCAAGCCGTTTTCTTTATAGGGACCACAATCGAGATCCTTGACTCTCAGACTGGTTTAGTGATTGCTCATGGTGAGACACAGCCTAATAGCCTATATCACATGACCCATTTTCTTACCGAGCCGACAGCCGAGGGCTCTGTGTTCCATAGCTTCTAAGCATTAGCCACATCTCGAGAGCCTACGAACGATGAGTGTCTTTGGCATTTCCGCCTAAGGCATCTTGGCTATAACTCTCTTTATGAGTTGACTCGCCATGAGATGGTTGAGGGCCTTTCTCGCTTGAAGCTAGATCGAGAAGTAGCACCGTATCCCATTTCCTTAGCAGTCTACACATAGAGTAGAGACACCTCTTAGATTGATTCACGTTGATCTTTGTGGACCCACATCCATTGCTGCCTTGAACGGTGTTGTGTACTTTTTGATCGTGGATAATCATTTGAGATACATATGAGTGTACTTTCTCAAGCATAAGTCCGATGCTTTCATATATTTCTTTGCTTGGGTGCTACTGGTTCATAACTAGGCAGGTTGTTGTGTTGGTTGCATGAGGAGTGATAGCGATGGTGAGCTCCCACGGGTTTTTCAAGTTTCTACAACAACATGGCATCTCTTACTAGCTCACCTCTACTAACTCCCTCTCTTAGAATGGAGTCGTAGAGCATTGGAACCAAATAATTATGGAAATGGCACACTCTATGCTGTTCGCAACAGAGCTTCCTGAGCGCCTTTGGGTTGAGGCTGCTAACACTACGCTATATATTCTCAACCAGTACCCAATTGCGGCTCTTCCTCAAAAGACCCTGTACGAGGCATTCTTTGGCTCTCAGCCTGTCATATCCCACTTCAGAGTCTTCAGGTGTCATACATATATACATAGGCCTGATGATAAAATAGGGAAACTTCTTTGGTTAATTCATATTAGACCAGACTTAGCTTACTCAGTCAGTATTTTACAACAGCTAGGATGTCACGTTGGATTGCATGTCTTTGTGTGTAGCGTTATTTGTGGTGTACTTATTCTTATGGCCTCACTTATGGTTTTGGTTTATGTTTGCAAGCGTATATTGATTCTGATTGGGCAGGAGATCTTGACACTCGACATTCCCATGGCAGCTACCTCTTCACCTTGGACACAGCTTCCATTTCTTAGTTCAATTGCAAGCAAGAGACAATGGCGGCTTCCACAGCCGAGGTTGAGTATAGGGCTCTTTTTGATAGCACCACCAAGGCTATCTACCTGAGGAGCTTATTGGCGGTGCTTCACTTTTCTTGTGACTCTCCCACTGTTGTCTACTGCGACAACCAGAGTGTCATTGCCCTTGCGCGCAATCTGATCATCACACCATGGACTCGGCATCTGAAAGTTCACTTCCACTTTTCCAAAGAGGAGGTTAAGCTACGCACTATCCGCCTAGAGTTTGTACCTTCATCAGACAATTTTGCAAACATTTTGACCAGTGGTCAACCGACCGGTTCTTCAATACCTTCTACCTAGGATCGGCTTGGGTACACTCTCCCCTACTACTTCAAATTGATGGGGAGAGGGTGCGTTTCCTTCCAGTTTGAGAGGGAGCGGCTACTTCTCTTGATAGTGATAGTGATGATACTTACAGTTTTAAGACATTCATTCATTCATTTATTCTTTGCATTGTACTTATGGACATTTGTAACTTCATCTGCGTTGTTAGGATGACATGATTGTAAAACAACACTTGGACAAGTGAACAATTTCCCTATGAGGACATTGTCCAAGAAGTGACATCGTTGCATTGCATTTTGTGTAAGCATGACATCTTACTTTTCCCTTTGCATTACCCCATGCATTGGCATTTTGTTCATGTAAATATACATCTATATGCATTTATCACTTTTTGGTCTTTTGGAGTGGTCGATTTGGATTCACCATATTCGTGGCGCACTCTTAGAGACAACTTAATAAATTGTAGAAAATTTACATCTGGCTTAACTTCGCAAAGAGAACTCACTAAATCAAATTCATGATAGCTAGAAAGAGCTCGCTTTTCTCGCCAAACCATTCTCTCCTTTGGTCTTTGGTGCTTCTTTCTTGGCTTTTGCCTTCTTATTTGGCAACTCCCCATCCTTCTTGGGGTCAGCTTTACCATCTATAGCCTTGAGAGATCCACCTTTCATATTGGGATTAAGGACTTGCGTTCCCTTATCATCTTGCTTGGGGTTTTCCTTGACGGGTTTTGCATTGGCTTTGTCGACTTCTTTACCCTTTGACCTCTCGTAATAACCCATAGATTAGAAGCTTCATTGCCATTGACGTAAATAGCTTCTATAAGGCTAACTCCATTGAATCAAAGCTTGAAGAACTCTCTTGTCATTTAGCCTTTGATTTCCCTTTCTTCTTATTTTTCCCTCTCGAACTTGCAACAAAAGCTTTGGTGGAGGTGGATCCACTAGCTACCTCTTTGGCGTGCTCGTCATGCTCCAAAACAAGCGGGGAAGGCTCCTTTGATAGAAGCTTCTCACAGGTTCTCAATGTAAGAAGGTTGATGTACTGCGAATGGGGTGTGGGCAGCAAAGCTCTAGCACCTGAAACCTACAAAAACGAGATTGGAATGTGTGGGAGGACAAGTTTTCTTTTTATAGAAAGTTTGGGGTCTTCCAAATTAGGGTTTACATGTGGAAACTCTCTTGAACCACTCCCAATTTAGAAGAATGGTTAAAATTCATTAATTAACTTGAGATTTGGGGCTGTTTAATAAAAGCTAATGGTAATGTAGCTCAACACCACACTTTGCCATAGCCACCCCACACCACCTTCTACTTCACACACGAGCTTAATGACATCTACACACATAATGTATATGAGAGACTACTACACTTGGAGCCCTCGACATCTCTAGTTACACTCACCTCAGCTCACTTTAGTCATAAAATCAGCCAGCCATCATGAGCTTCCCTCACCACACACGGTCCACACACAAAATAGGGCCGAGGGTTATACTCCAGAGCACTTGGCTTGATGAGGAGCAACTTAGGGTGTAGATTGCACTTGACTAGATCACAGAGAAAGAGCCCCAAAGAGAGTGACACCACTTCACTCGCCGGAAATGGCGAGAGTATGAGGAGATATACTACTCGGACCCCCTACTCTTTCAGAGTAGAGATGTTGCTATGCAATCTCACATGCATAGTTGTCCCCAAGATGGACAACACCATGTCGACCCCCTATATAGGCAGAAAACCACTCACAATGAGGGGTGACATGAAAGGAAGCAACTGCATCAAGAATCTAGGTATGCATGTCATCATCTGTATCTACAAGTAAAGCATGTGCACCAAAGTGTGAAGAGACAAAGAGTACATCACTCCCACTGTCACTATCATGAGTGACTATATTCACCTCCTCAATTTTCACACTGCTCTTCTTAGGCTGACTGTTCTTCTTCTCTTCCTTGCTATCATTTGTCTTATTGCCTTTTCCTTTTTCTTTTTTCCAATTGTAGCAGTCACGTTTAAAGTGACTCTTCTTGCCACAATGATGGCATTCAACATCTTTGCCACGTGATTTATAGCGTCCCTTGCCATCACATTTGCCCTTTTGCTGTGATTTACCTCTAGTATGTAAAGCACTGGAAGACTTACTGGATGCATTATTCTGCCGATTCATCTCTTCCATAAGTAGAGCACTCTCTACATCAGCATACAAAAGGATCACATTAGAATTGCTCATAGCAGTCCTGAATGTATCCCAACTCTCTGGTAGAGTGCAAAGTAAGAAAGTTGCCTTAAATTCCTCATCAATCATGAACTTCAAGGCAACCAGTTGGCTGAAAATGGAGTTAAACTCACTCAAGCGAGTAGACATTGCTGTACCTTCCAACTCTCTGGTAGAGTGCAAAGTAAGAAAGTTGCCTTAAATTCCTCATCAATCATGAACTTCAAGGCAACCAGTTGGCTGAAAATGGAGTTAAACTCACTCAAGCGAGTAGACATTGCTGTACCTTCTTTCATACGCAAATCCATAAGCTTTTTCAGCCAATACACTTTGCTTGCAGCACTCTTCTGTGCATACAGTTCTTCCAGTCTAGTCCATATAGCATATGCAGAATCCAAACCTTCAATATTGAAGAGCAAGGCATCAGAAATCGATAGCTCTATGGTTGAGCGTACAAGCTCATTCAACTCATCCCAATCGTCCTGATCCATGTCCGCAGGCTTTGTCCCTTTGGTTTTGATCGGCTTTGCCTGCTTCTTTTGTAACACAATATTGTAGCACTGTTTTTGTCACATTGCAAAATTATGTGCGCCTTCAAGCTTCTTTATGTGCATCAAATTACTCCTGTCATTGCTGCTAGCCATGATTTTCAACCCAAATGTGACAAAAAAAACCAGCAAATGCAGGCCCAAACTGTCACCCAAGTGACCAAGGTACAAAAAAGTACCAATCAACAATAAATGACCACGCAGAAGTACAGATTTCAGATCTGTAATTAAGTTTTCAGAAGCACCAAACCAAGTGCTACAGCATTATCCAACTGATTACAGCTGTTCCAAGGGCATGTGCATCACAGAATAGGGTTCGTGGCTAGATGACAGCTATCCTTATCTACTCTAGTTCGTGGCTCAGTTAGTATGTCACCTTAGTTAGTTGAGTTTGTTTTGAGACCCATATATAGGGTTCTTCTATTTCTCTGTACTGGTGTTCTTTTTGGCTTACATAACTAAGAAGAGGAAAACTGTTTTCAGCCTCCACCTTTGTGTGTATTCCTCCATTGTGCAAGTGAGAAAGCTACAAGTGAGACTCCTTCCTTCTCTCCCACATTCTTGACAGATGGATTGGGTGCCTTCACATAGCAATGACGGTAGAGCACATCATCATAGATGCTTTTCACCGTTAGCAATTGTGTGTCTTGCATAGTCATCTCTTGCTTGTGAGCCTTGGTTTGTCAAATGGGATCATTAGGAGCTTTGACATTCAGTGTGTCATGTGTTTTGACGGAGGAGGCAGCTCTTTCTAGAGCATGCATTTCTTTTTCAGTTGGATTTAGGTGCGTTCAAACTAGCTAGCTATTTTCCAGCTCAATGTTAGTGGGTTTGGGCTGTGTTCACATTGGCCAGGATGGGGCAACAATATCGATGATGGTGATCAGCATTTTCTTGATTATTTTATTGATGATGTGCAGTCTGCAAGCATTTATGACTCCTCTCGGATCAGGTCAGCCAGTTTTTGGACTTTTTGGCTATTTATAGCCTACTCCCTAGTTAGTTGATTATTATCCTTTGCAAGTGTCAGTAGACTCCGAAATTCACGGATTCTCCTCCGTCTTCTGGTGCTGCCTTCCGTCATCAGCCTAATCCGATGCCCCCATTGACCTTATGGTGTCACCTATGGGACAGTTGGAGGCTATGGAGGATGCCTTACTTCATTTGGCTTCTCACAGATGGGGGCTTGGCAGTAGGGAGAGGGTTGGCCCAGATGCAAAAGAAGATGGAGCATGTGAACATTCCCCATAGGAGCGCTTGGAAACTCCAAAGCATTGCCTTTGGTCATGCGAGGCAGCCCAGTTGGTTTGGAGAGGAGTTTGCCTTCTCCGCTGTTGAGAGGCGCCTAACTTGGGGTGTATATCCTATGTTAGCAATCAATTAGCTAGGGCTACCACTTACTATATGAGGCTAAGATGCATGACATGATCTTCATCATTGAGACAGAAACTTGTGCTATGGTTGGTTTGGATGCATTGCCCATCCATCAAGTATTGGAGCCCACAACATCACATTTAGAGGTGTGGGAGATTATCAAGAGCCTCACAGGGTGGCATATCTTGAAGGCATGCTATCAGCTGATTTTTGGTGGCAAGTGCCTCTCTTCATATGCCACCTTGGCAGAGCTCTGGACATCCATTATCCACTCACTTCGTGGCTGGTGGGACAAGTGCAGGGCAATTCTCACACCCTTTAGGAGCTCTGACATCATTTCTTGCTCACCTAGGGCAGCCACGACCTGTTTTTCATGATACAGCCACAGCCCAAGGTGGGGGTATACTCCTCCATGGCTTCTTTCCCCCATACTCCCAAGACCACCTTAAGAGGCTTGTATATATGATTGTTTGAAATTTCGATGCAGCTCCAGCTAGACTGTTGAGCACATGTACTTCTTTGTAATATTCTTCCGAGTAATATAATTAGCCATAGCAACAAAAAAGTGAGGGTTTTATGCTTTGTATGAGTTAGAGACATGGAGAGTTTGAGCGCTAGGGTTTTTTTATAATGTAGTGTACAATATAGTCGGAGTGAAGTAAGATCGCCCACTTTCACCAACTCTCTTTGGTGTTTATATTGATGATTGATTAACTATTTGACTATATTGATAGGGTGGTAGGAGCAAGAACGAGTTTGGTTGGATATCCCAATACTCCTACATGTAGATGATGTAGTTTTGATCTCAAATACTCTTGAAGGTTTGCATACACACTAGATGCACTGTAGCCATTTTGTAAGGATAGTAGTTTGATAGTGAACCTTGGGAAGAGGTTATTGTGTTTAACGCCACAGGCATGGGTAACTCATTTGGTGCATCACTTTACCTCATGGGGGATGATAATGGAGCAGCTCGGATCATATCTACACTTGGGTGTTACTTTGATGAGACCACAATTTTCATTGAGAGAGGCAGCCATGTACAAAGGATTTGTTGCATTGAGGGGACTTGAGAGGCAATGTGCACATGGACAGTTTTAGGAGCCATGCTCTAAATTGTGGCTTTTGACACATTTGCCACTCCTATTTTGTTCTACAGAGCAGGCATATGGGGCCACATGAACCCATTTGAGCTGACTAGTGGTGGATCCAGTCGTCGTAGAGGCTTCATTTTAGACTGTGACATGCTTACAAAGGATCTGAGAGCTCCCTCAACACAAATACTCCAAATTCATATTGGTTTTAGTGAGACAGCAAAGGGAGGGGATACAAATTAGTATGCCCAGATGTTTAGTAAACCATGTGCACTCAGATGCGGATGTGGTTTGGGGCACATGAACAACAGATGGATCACCTCCCACCTTTTCAGATCAGCTTGGATTGCCCACATTTGGGGCTCACCTGCTTAGAGAGGAACTTGGTTGTTAGGATGGATATTGTCATTGGGATTATGCTGTTCAAGGAGACACAAGATGTTGGTTTGCACAGGCTAGCACATGACTGATCTACCACCACTCAAGTATACTCTAGGTAGATACTCCAGAGAGGCATGGGAAGAGAAGATATGTCAGCTATGCTAGCTAGATGTGGAGGCAGGGGCATTACAAATGTAGATGCCCTACATACTATGAGATACAAAGGGTGCTACCATTGCATTTTCCATGAGGGGTTTGGCCCCCTTCGTCGGATCGTGGCCTTCCCTGATCAGAGATGCCTGGGACTCTATATTCACATCACCATTGGACATTCTCAGAGAGACTCACCTCAAGAGATGCCATCATGGATGTATTGAGATCCCTTCACTATGCTAGATATTTTGGACAATAGCAGATTCAAAAGCTCTTGGACACATAAGAGTCCAGTTTCTTGTTGTTTAATACTTATCCATGATGAGACATACCATGGATTAATTGTAATCACTATTTTAGTTTCATCCTTCATTGTGGCCTTTAGTAGACATTAATATGACTCTCTTTCATTCTTCTTTTTCTCTCTCTCGAGTGTCTCCTGTTAGGCCCAAACCAAACAGATCTGCACTGCCTCCTCCAGAGTCCTAAACCTTTAGCAGTGCTTGGCCCGGAAATGTGGATGCTAGATTGAGCTCTTCAAACTAGTAGCCATTCATGTTGAAGTACAGTCCAAAACCAACACTACATCATAGACATCTACATGAAGTGACATTATACTTTGATCATAGATACAAATCAAAATGGATTTTACAACCAAATGTAAGAGATTCTGCCCACTCACCCTTCAAATCTTCTGCTGGGCTGACAGCTTTGATCACAGTAGCAACAGTTTCCTTCAAAACAAAGTGGAATACATATCATCCACCTGTTCGTTCATGTCTAATGGGTGTTAAAGATCATTTTGATACTTACATATTGTTTAGCCGTCTGAAAGAGCAGGCTTTTGAGCTGTGCAACCAGAAATGATATTGGCAGATTTGAAGCATCAAACCCTACTGAATCTGAAAATGTTGATGACTGAATAGAGGCCTAAAAACATGGAAAATGACATAATTATACCAAATTGTAGTATGATGCTTTGTCTTTGTGTTTGGCAAACACATGCATCATTGGATTTTAGATGAGATCACAGTTTTATTCCATTATTAGACACATTTGAGGAGTTGATGTGACAACCAATGGCATTGGAGATTGGGAACTTATTTGAAGTAGCTGCAGAGATGGTCAATAAAGTTGACTTCACCATTCATGATAACAGCAATATGGCTTCACATCAGTTCACTCCAAGCAAGTTCTATGAAAACTTGTGGAGTGATTGAAAGTGGATAAGGGGGCATTCCTTTTGTATTTGGAGGCCAAGTCCTCTCCTCTTATTCGAAAAATTTACTGACAGTAATCCATGGTCTCAAATTGTCACACTTGTGACCTCGATAGTATCACTGTCTAGCTCCTCTAAATGAATTTGAGACATCACAAAATACAAGCCTTGCAAACTTTCAAATTGGAAAATTTGAACAAAAATGGAAGGCAGATTAATCATGCAAGCTGAAATTTGTGAGGTTTTGTCTGGTTTAAGGGATGGACTTTTGCAATATTCATCTTGGTTTAAGAGATTCACTTTTGTAATATTCCTCTTGACGTATAAATTGTATACCTCAAGAAATCTGTTGTTGCTCAATGAAGTATTGCTCCGAGATTTTTTGAAAAGTGAATCTACGTCGTGATTCTCTTCAGAGCTTCCATTAGAGGCTGCAAAGGCAGTGATCTATTCAAAGGAATGTACACTGCAGTAACTTGTCATTCATGACAGATTTATAAACAGAATACCTAAAGGAGACCTAAATGAAGAATGTCCTGTCCCTCCCGAGTCTGGCATCCTGACTTCAGTAAAAAGGGCACCATCAGCAGGTTCCATTGCAGCAGTCTTCAATCGTCCCCTGTTGCACAAAGAAAATCATCAGCACTCTGTATGAGTAGACTTAATAATTTTCTACTTTTTTTCTAGTTTAAAGACATTCGATGGCACTTGAGAGAAGGATTTCCAGGACTGATGTATCCATCTGAACAAGGAGGTTACAGCCAAGCTAAACAGTTTAGAACAATCACAATAGTACATTTGATAGTTTCTTTATCCCATATATTTGTAGTTGTTTTTATTTTCTTTACATAGATACAAGTGCTTATAAATGAGATACTCTTTTGCAATCAGTTTACACTTCAGCAGCATACGCTTTCCCACACACTACACCGTCAAATAAACCTCCATGAGGTAATGCTCCACAAAATGGCTGGTATGATGATGAGCGCAGAGAGACATGAGCACGTTTTCAGTGAGAGATGGCACTTGGCATATGTACACATAAGCATGCTCGAACACTCTTCAGACGGTTGGTACGCAAAAAGAAGCGGGAATACCTGAGCAGACTAGAAACAGAAATGTATTCCATATTCTTGGGGCAGGACAGCAAGAGAGAATAGAAAAAGATGCACGAGAACCAGCCACCCCTACAAATTACTAGACCGGATGATTGGCATGGATATGCTTGCACACTCTATGATATTCCTGGCCAAGAGCCTATGCCACTCCCCTCAACCTCAAGACCAGCAAATTGCAGATTTTTCACAGAAAAAAAAGTGAGGAATGCCATATGGAAACTAAAAAATGGAAGAGCCCAAGACCATGAGGGTTTAGTGGCTCACATCTTTAATAGGGCAGTTTGTGAGGGATTTCCAACCTGTTGGTCAGACCATATTATTGTGCCGCTCTTTAAGAGTGGAGACCCCGCGCTACCTAGTAACTACCGAACTATCATGATTGGACACATGCTGGCCAAGATATATGGCTCTATCGTGGAACAAGCATTGAGTGAATGGGCCGAGATGCATGGCCTGAGGTCAAAAGGCCAGGCTGGCTTCAGGAGGGGATATACAACTCTAGACCATATCTTTATGTTGAGGGCAATCATTGAAGAAGGCAAGGCATTCAAGAAAAAGATCTATTGCTGTTTTGTGGACTTTCGCAAGGCCTTTGACACAGTGCCACGTGCTAGACTCATGAGAAGAATGCAAAACATTGATGTGCCCGTAGAGATACAGTGGAGTATCTATGCCCTGTATGAGACAGTGACAGGCAGAGTACGAACACCTGAGGGCATCTCATATACAGTCAATAGCACCATTGGGGTGAAACAAGGCTGTCCACTTTCACCGACACTTTTTGGGCTGTATATAGATGAAATTTCAGAATATGTGGATAGGACTGGTGGGGCCGGAGCCAGCCTAGCTGGAGTGCTGATACCATTACTGCCTTATGCCGATGATATTGTACTTATATCTGACTCACCTGAGGGACTAAATAGACACTTGGATGCATTATCAGCTTTTTGCAGAGATAGAGATCTTAAGGTGAACCTTGGGAAAACTAAAGTTATGGTATTTAACACTTCAGCTCCTTGGGTGACAAGACCTGAGCACCAGTTTACTTTTGACGGAGAGCCAGTGGAGATGGTTAGGCAGTATATTTATTTGGGGGTCACATTGAAGGGACCACAATTCTCTTGGAGAGAGACATCAGAGGCTCGTTTGGCAAAAGCATATGTAGCCTTAGGTGCATTGGAGAGGCAATGTGCTCACATACAATTTCATGAGCCGTGCACCAAACTATGGCTTTTGACACCCTGGTTACACCCACACTCCTATATGGGGCAGCTATTTGGGGTCCGAGTCTCTTTCACATGAGGAGACAGCCTTTGGGAGACCAGGATGGACCAGAGAAGGAATACTATGACGGATGGGAACATATGGAAAGACTACTGGTCATGATGATCTCACACATGATACGAGCGAAGAGCTCGACCCCACATGAGATTATCAGAGCTGAGTTGGGAGTATCACCCATGGTGGCTGAGGCCTTGGTCCAGGCAGTGACTTTCATACATAGACTATGGAAGCTTCCCCAAGATAGATACCCACGGCTAGCCCTGGCCTCTTCTAGACAACTAGCAGCAGACAGTGATAGACACTGTTGGTATGCTCAGATGAGTACATGGATGAGTCTACATGGGCTGCAGATTGACAGACTACCCCCCTTTGACTATAGCTTGGATTGCCCTACACTTGACCTAAGCCGATCAGAGCTAAACCATGTGATCAGAGCAGACATACTGAAGTTAGATACGGAGAAGACCTGGATCCGCCGACCCCCCTCCCCCCATGGGGTGGCACACTAGCAGACCCACTTTCTTCAGGTATCTGAGGATGGTTTCATCACCCGACCCAATTACATGGACACACAACTGCCTCATGGACTACGCACAGTTATTGGTCAGATCCGCACCTCATCCCACCACTTGAGGATTGAGACAGACAGATGGGAGGGTATACAGACAGAAGAACACATATGCCCACTATGCAACAGAGAGCCAGAGACAGAGGAACACTACATCTGCCGATGCACTGTATATTATGACATACGAGGTAGATACCACTGTCTGTTTCGAGAGGGTTTTGGACCCCTGAGATGGATCGTGCAGTTTGAGGATCAGAGATGCTTGGGATTTTTCCTCTTGGAGCTCCAGAGGCGCAGAGCAACAATTCTACGGAGTAGGAGGCCCCCACAGCTTGGCTCACATAGACAGAGAGCAGTCACTGACTTTTTCACTAATACACGACAGAGTATGGCAGATACCACTACTACTGCCACAGCCTACAGGAGTACATCATCATTGGACCTCATCTTCTGTAGGTGTCCCTTTGGATAGAGCAGTGGCACTTAGCCGGTCTAGGCGCCCACGTCCACCCGGACGAAGGCCTAGACATCCACACCACAGACAAATTAAAGCCATCATTGAGCGCCATAGGAGACACATGCCGAGACGCCTCAGCCATGCAGAGATACACCTCCCTAGAGAACAGACATATCATTGATGGAGAGTTTTCCTTTCTCTACTCTCACTTTCAGATCACTGACATGTTTCCCTTTTATAGGACACTATTTCATTTCTTTTTCAGTCTTATAGGCATGTTTTTCGTCTTTTTTCTCGTTCCAGATGAGAAACACACCATCATTGTATGTACTGCTTTGGTCTCATAGGCCACATTGGCCTTTTAGAGACATTAATATACTCCCTCTCTCTCTCTCTCTCTCTCTCCCCCCCCCCAACACACACACACACATAAATATATATAAGAAGAAGAAACAACACTTAAAAATAAAGAAGAAGAGCATTTTAGGTTTAGATAAAAGGCCCAAGAAATGCTTGCAAGGGTGAGCCTAAAAATAGGAAAAAATAGAATCATGACAATGGATTCAATTTCAAGACTTTAAAATAGGAAGAACATTAACAAATAAAAAATAAATTGAACAGTGAATTATAAAACAATAAAACATGGAAAAAACATAAACAATAAAGAGAGAATCTTTTCCCCCACATTTCCCTGATCAGGGTCTTATTTTATATATGTAGGACAGGAGCTTGCATTATTGGATTGCTTCTCATCATGCAATCACTTGGATAGAGCCACAATATGCTGACTGGAAGTATCACTCCCTTACAGCCTCACCTCCAAACTACTTTTAACTGTTATATATGACTCTTTCCAAACCCAAGCTGAGGATTGAGTCGTTGCAGCTCTGGGGACAGATTATTAAAACACTTCATCAATGCATGTCTTCGTGGAAAAAGATTCCTCCAACTTCAGCTCATAGGACCACGAAAGTGTTGGCTCAAAGTCCACTTTTTCCACTCATGGCAAGGCATTTGTATGTGCAGCACTGATAACAATTGAGCCGTAGAGATACACAAGGATAATAATCCCAGCATCTCCAAATACTGTGCTAGGAATCTCTGAAGCTGAAGGAAATACCACATCATCATGCCATGTCACAGCAAAGTATAATTGTGGGAGTAGGGAGGGCAATGAAGTGAGCGAAATCCGTAAGGAGAGAGTGAGAAGAATATAAATAAAGGAATAAGAAAGTGACAGGATACTGACGTCTTCTAGTGGAGCATACACACAAGGAAATAGTATCTAGTGCTTCACAAGGAAAGAAGAAAATCATGTTATTGCATTCTTCAGACGATGGTTATTTTATAAACAGACAAAAGTATGGCACTTATACTATGCATACATGGTGAAAACGTCAACTAACTTACACTATGCATACGTGATGAAAACATAAAATAACTTTTGAAAGGCTTGGCTTGGCATATTGATTACATACAATACGATACAGCTCTTAAGTCACTGTCGATTTTCTTCTTGCATGTCCTTAAACAACTCATTTGCTATATGGAAGCATCATTTTAGTTCTGAACTTTACTTCAGTGGGAGTTAAGAGTTGTGTGTGTCTACCTACAGTATACTTATAACCTTGACCAAAATAGTTACATGTACCGTTGGGTTTGTATGCAGAAATACTTTGAAGCATGATAGAAAATATATCCCTTCACAAGTCATATATGTGACACAGGCCATAACTTCTAGCCTGATAAGAAAGTAATATCATGTTTACCTTTCATTATCTTTCTCATTGAAAGAAGCATCATCCTTTTCACCTGAGATAGAAGACATATCAGTCATGCTCTTTGTGGCTCTGTCCTCTGCTATTGTAGGCAGTTTGTTTCCTTCTTGTTGATCTTCGGTGTATTTGGTCTGCCTTACTATTTCCTGCCAGCCAGGACTTTCCAATTCCAAATCACCATCAAAGATGCCGAATCGTCCTCTGCAAAACAGTTTTTTCCCTGTGCTTAATCATTTGTCCCCAATTAGAAAATCTATGATCTGCAAACAAAAATGAAGGTATACATAAAGCAATTTACATTTGCTTTGGCTCTTTCACAGATGACCAACGTCTTGGTCTGTCAAGATACAGAAAATTTTCAAAAGTCTTAGTACTTAAAAGGAGCAGCAGTTATTGAAATGATCAAAACAAAAATTTCTGATCGCACCCAAGCTGATGCGTGTCCAATGTCAGTGGCTGCACAGGATTCAAGTTCTGTCTTGAACAGTTGACCTGTCATACAAAAAGACATACACGTTGGCATTCTAATTTCTCACAATGACCTGGATATACATTTCATTGCATTATCTGTTAAACCTTAAGAAACATACTGGAGATGAAAATCCAGGAGAGGATCTGCTGGACTGATCGCCATCCTTCTCAAAGATAGATCTTGCAATAGCATTTTCACTTCTCATACTCCCAACAAGGTCCACATCCTGCATCTAGACAATAAAGCATGTGTTACTATTGTAAACAAAACAATACTCTGCACATGTTTGACTGATTTTCCATTATAGAGGGCATTCTCTCTGAAAAGGAAACACATTAAATCAAACATGAGTCCAGCTTTCTTCTATATAATCTACTAAGCAAAGGCCAGTAACCAAGAAGATTTACTGAAGCAGCTTGTTCTTGGAGAGTTTCGACATTGAAGTTCCAGGAGCTCACACCTCGCTTGTATTCATTCTGTGTATTAAAATAGACATCATCAATCATGAATCATCAAGGAAATATCAAGACCAATCAAATCGCAAAAGCAACCTTCTATCTCATAGCTTCTGCATCAGGCAACCTAATAAAGCATGCCTGCTAGAATAAATTCAGAATAAGATATTCGGATTACACAGTAAAGAAATACATGATTTATGTTACGACTGTTGCAAAGTCTAGGACTGCTTAGAACCTGAAAAGAAAATATCCAAGTAAACAAACTTCAAAGTGCACTCCCTCTATTTTCCAAATTCATAGGAAGTTGGCTAATTTGGAGATGCAAACCCTTTCTGGAATGTAATTCATGAAGTTTCCAAACAGCTTATAGTCTGTTATTGAATTCAATGATGAAAAGAAGGTAAGCAGTCAGGGTTGTACAGGATGATGTTCCCTGGGGTCTCAATCAAATCTGCACTATTTTGATGCCGAAAAGACAAACCTAATTGAAGAGAATCCACATTAAAAATTGTTACTTTTGATTATGCCTGTCTTGAATTTAATGGGTGCATACTCTTGTTGTGTCAATCGAATGCCCACACTTGAGGAGCAATCATGTGCCAGAAACTTGCTGGCAAAGGAGGAGGCATGAAGGAGGCTACAAGGAAGGGAGTGGTGAGGTTGCACAGCCAAAAGTGAGGAGAAGTATGTGAGAAGGGATCCATGCACCAGATCTGCATTACTAAAAACAATAAGGTGGTGCATCCAAAGATGAGGCCAACAAATGGGGAGGCAAGCATGGTGAAGAGGTGGAGGAATGCAGACTGAGTCAGTATGAGAGAGGGGAAGGGTGTTAATCTAGAAAAGGTGCATTTTACATTAAACATTCATTAGCTCATTAAATAGCCCCAAAACCCAAATGCACTTAAGTGTGCTTCAGTGTCTCATAAGGACCTAGTCGCACCCAAGGGAGTGGGGGCACACTCCTCCCACTTCTACTAGGTGCAACACAAAGGGCACCCAGATTACTGGGGACCCTCTAAAACTTGAGGTCCTTGCAAAAAGAATGAAAATTGGGCGTTTTAGCCCAGCCCTTGTTGGGCTAACCGGTTGCTGATGGTGGTCGCCTCCTCACGCATGGGGAAATCACAGCTCATGGTGCAGTAATGGCTGATTCGTGGTGTCCTGCCATTGTGCCTGCTTGTTGCGTCCTCTTTGTTGTCTACATAAACTTGCAGGCGAAGGTATTGTAGGTGCCGACATCAAGGTATTTCTCTGTGCACAAATTGCAGGTATGGTGCCTGGAGCCTTCTCTCTTATTTCCAATCATTGGAATTGGTTGAAATTTTTTGCACTTTGCCTGGGTTCTCTCTGCCCCCCATTCAATCGTTGCATGCATGGATTTTATGGTGAAATGCATGCACTCAAGATTGAATGGATTGATGGCCAAACAAGGGTATTGGTGGCCTAATTTCATGGCTGCCTCTGCTCTTGACCAACACATCACCTGCCTAACCTTGGAGCTGACCCAGACCTGCGATTGGTGCATGCATGGACTCTCATTTGGCATGGATGCATTGAGTGCAGGTTCACTTCTTTGACCTACAATTGAATCATGCATTGACTTTCACATGTCATGGATCAATAGGCAATCCAATGCTGTATGGATTCCCTACCACACCTACCCAGCCAATTCTGTCTACCCCCTGAATTCTCTTGCACTCGCCAATGGTGCATCCTCATTCTCCACATTTATCAAGGTCCCAGTTACACTTCACGCCCAAATCACTGCATGGAAGGGAAGGTCTCTCTTTGCATGATCTCCTTGCCCCACGCCCTCTATTTTTTGGTTGCCAAATATGGGGGAAATTTCCTGCATCCCCTATACACTCAATGCTAGCAAAAAAACAATTTTTTTACTGGCTATGTGATGTGTATGACTTTCTTTATTTCTGTGCATGCAACTGTCAGAGGTGACCCACGGGGCACTCACTAATCGAACTGCTGGTATTTGCAGGGCCCTGCACTGAGATTGTCCATCGGATCGCATGAAGGCCTGGCAGGTAATTTTCTGTCCATCCTGCCTTATTGATTATTTCAGTTTTCCTCATTTGCCTTTTCTGTGCATTTGATTGATCATTCATGTTTGACTAATGGGGACAGCTCCAAATGATGATGTCACTTAGCAAACATAGGGTTTCGACAGTAGATGATAGCTCCAAGGTACTAGGCGATAGCTCCTAGATGCAAGTGATAGCTTTAGGATGCAGACAATAGCTTATAGGTGGAGACGAAGGCTGGAATTAGAAGCCAGAAGGTAGCATATAACAAGGGGAAGGTCTGACCACGATGCCCTCTATTTATAGAAAGTTGGGACACCCAAATTAGGGTTTTGCATGTGGGACATAGTAACTCTCTAGGATCGTGTTTCTTTTTTAAAATAATAAGATTTCTTCATTAATTAAGCGTGTTTTGGGGTTGTTTAAGTCAAGCTAATGCAATTTCAGCTCAACACCCCTATGGAGATATAGGTGTTTGTTTGCCATTGGCTTCTTCTAATCGTTTGCTATCTTCCTTGCATCTTTAATGTGTTTTTCTCTATGCATTTCTTTGGTATTGCATGGTGTCCTTTGGCTTCATGTCCAAAGACCTGCATATCATTAAAAAAGACTCTACTTTGTCACACTAGCTCTATCAATAGTCTAGTGCGGGCGAAGGCTTCTTTTTTCTATTCTTCTATTCATGAATGGGTGTGTTGTTACGAGGACGTGAAAATTTGATGCTTTGCTTATGTTTAATTCACATTTGATTAAAGGATTAATCAAATGTGCAATTAAAAGATGCACATGTGTTGCACACGTGAGGTGCAAGCTACTTTCTCACAGTTGAAGACCGAAGGACCCTGTGAAAAAGATGGGCATCAAAGGCAAAAGTTGTAACAAGTTACACTTGTTAGATTCTATGTGAATTTTGGTGTCAATTTGCCCCTAGGACCATTAATTGGCCATTAAGTGTCAGTGGTGATACTAGGGACTAGACATTAATTAATGGATTAATGCTTGTCCAAGGATCAATTAATGCATGGGACCACTTTGGGTTGCAAATGGCCTAGCCAATTAATTTTTGGATGGGCAAGGTTAATTTTTTGGGCATGGATTAAGGGCTGAATTAATTTTCAGAATTAATTAAATGACTGGAAATTGCTGAAAATGGATTAAGAAAGCTGCCACTTGGCAAAACTTTCCCATGCAAGTGGGGGAAAGGCTAAATAGGGCTGAAGGGAGAAGAAAATCTCGTTTTTTCATTTTTGGAGCTGTTGGATTGTGGCTGCCAACTTTTGGGGCCATTTCCCAGCCATTCGAGACCATTTTGGTGATGGAGATTGCATATTCTTGACCTTGGGAAGCTGGCAATTGCTGCTGATGCACTTTCTCATGAAGATCACAGTCTCTGATGCTCCTATTGTTGTTGATGCATCCGTTTGGGCCCTAATTTACAGCAGAAATTAGGGTTTAGTAGCCACATTGGGATCCGTGCCAAAGATTGAAGGCTCAAGGGACTGAAATCAGCGCTGATAATTGAAGATTATCAAGGGATCTCAGGAGCCAGCCCATCCCAAATTTATTTGGGGCAGCATTTGGCCAACCAAGGGTCAAATTGGAGAATAAGTCCTGGGTGAATCAAGGAGCAAATGACCCAAAAGGCTTGCTGGTCATTTATGACAGCAAGAGCAATTAGTTAGCAGGAGGAGATTGAAGAATCTCAAGTTGTACTCCTTCCAATTGAATGAAGCTAAAGAAATACCGCAAGGGGCGCCAATTTTGGGGCCAACAGGGAGTCTACTGTCTAAGAACATTATGGTAAAGTGTGTATTTCACTTTATGTGCATTTATTTATTGCCGTAATTAACTCTTAGATCAGGTTATCACCACCCTATCCAAGAAGGAAGGCTGGTTTCGTGTGTACTCTTTATGTGTTTCTTTGGTATTGCATGGTGTCCTTTGGCTCTGTGTCCAAAGACCTAGGCATCATTAAAAAGGCTCTACTTTGCCACACTAACTCTATCAATAGCCAAGTGCGGGTGAAGGCTATACACATGATGTTACTTTGTCTCCCTTTTTCTATCCTTCTATTCATGAATGAATGTGTACTTTCGCGCCTTTCAAATTCCATGTCTGTCTTTTGCATGCGTCCTTCGAATCCATTGCATATCTCCTTTACTTTATCGATGGGTGTGTATTGTCGTGTCTTTCAAACCCCTTGCATGTCTTTTGTGTGTGTCTCTCAAACACCAAGCATTATTTTCCACAGTTTGGCAAGGGGTGTGTATTCTTGTGTCTTTTGAATCCCTTGCATGTCTTTTGTGTGTATATTTCTAGATGAAGTGCAGTATATTTCACTGGTTTAGGATGTATTCTCGTGCTCTTCTTCTTCTTCTTCTTCTGGGCTTTGCCTTGTTTATATCTCCCTTAGATCAGGATAGATGTGCTCCTTGTTATTGAGGGTTTTTTCAGTTGTATTTCCTATATTACATGTGTCAAAAATAATGGGTACGCTCTGATACCATGTCAAAATAAGTGATAGTGCACAGAGATAGTAGGGTTTGCTGGGAGCAACACAGAGTATGTACGGTAAACACTGAGAAAGAAGAGAAACTTAAACACACAATGATGATGTATTAAATCATGCTATGAGAAGAAAACCTGATACAACGGAGTCGAAGCTTAAAAGATTATTGCATTGTCTTGTTTGAATCGGGCGGTAATACTTATGGAAAATTTGCACAATGAAACAAGCAAAACGCAATCCTTTGGGCAATGGGCTATCGAAGTAATCACTAGAATGTGAACGATAGCTGTCAAGGGAGAGGACCACAATCCTCTAATGCTGTCAAAGATGTGGAAGATGATCACTAGTTATCGAGGGAGTGAATCACAGTCCTTCAATGTCAAGGAGTGACCTAAGCAACAAAATGCAAATCCTGGAGTGTTGGAGCTGTCAAATGTAGGGAGACCAGCCTAAATGTTGACGCCAGGTGGATAATGATAATGACAGATGATGGAGAATGAGTTGGGCTGCAAAAAACACAAGTCCGAGCAGCCTCTATGACAAACAATCGATGTCAAGTGATGGAGGAGGAGCTAGCACACGAGTATCGCCAAGTGATGGAGAAGAAACCATGCTTCAAAAATGTACGTCCCAACAGCCCCTTTGATAGACAAGTGATTAAATCACTAATGCTCGGTGATATAGACTGCCGCCAAAGGCTAGGATGTTGATACTAAGTTGGAGATGTTGATGCCAGGCAAGAATAAGGCCTCCAGACTGAAAAACGCAAGTGCAGAATGAACTCTGTGGAGAGGTGGCACAACAAATGCCTAGGGGTAGACACATATACTCCACGAGGTAGGGAGCAAAGATCCATGGTATTACCATCAGATAAGGATTGCTCCTCAAGATATTCATAAAATAGCATTTAGGACAACTTTTGGTTTGTATGAGTTTCTTGTGCTACCATTTGGTCTTACCAATGCTCTTGCAACCTTTAATAAAATGTATTTCTTTTGGCCGAGTCTTCGACGAGACATTAAACAATTTATCAAAGAATGTCTTGTGTGCCAAAAGATTAACTTTGATTGCCAAAAGCTTGCAAGGCTTTTGCAACCATTACCAATTCTAAGTCCCCCTTGGGAAAGCATTGCGATAGATTTTGTTTTTGGCTTGCCAAAATCAACAAAGGGCAATGATGGCATATGGACTATTATTGATAAGTTTAGAAAACATACTCATTTCATTATAGTCAAGAAGACTATAAGTCTCAACATATGGCTAGAATATTTATTCAACAAATCTTTAAGTATCATGGGTTACCACAATCCATTGTGGATGATAGAGATCTACGAACCACTAGTCTCTTTTGGTGAGCTCTTTTTGAAAATTTGGATACAAAGCTTACATTTTCTTCTTCTTATTGTTAGGTTTGACTCATGCCTACGCTCCTAGAGGAGTGTCAGTGATTTGCAGTAGGACACTAGGGCACTTTTTACTCTCCTTATGTGAAAATTTTTCCCCCAATTACATTATCTTCTATTTTATGTACTTACGTTACACAGTTCGGTCACTTATCATGTTTTACATATTTTGGGTGTGAACGCACATTAACAACTCTCAAGTTTAAGGGTTGTACTTTGTACTTTCATTACACTCTTGGTAATTGCATTGGAAGTCGTGATATGTCTTCACTCTCTCTCACTCTCTACTATCAACTGTGTACTCTTAGCTGAGAGCTTCAATCTTCACCCCTCACATTTGGTATCAGTGCTGTGGGCCAGCTCCAACTTTAGCTCATCCGTTTGCAGCCCCTAGACTAGACAGCCCCACCACCAGCCATTGCTACTCCCACCACCAGCAATGCCTACAGTCCTGTGCCATTAGCGGCCTGGTCAACCCTGTCGCTAATTGCAGGTACTGCCCAGCAACCGCCAACACCACCTATAGTAGCCACCTTGGTCCAGCCAGCACAAGAGTCACCTGCATCTGCTTCGCCAGCAAGCCTGCCACCTACAGCACCGCCTCTAATTTGCACACCGCCTCTTCCAGCTCCTCCAGCTACTTGCTTTCTCTGCGTACGCCAATGTCTTCTGCTCCATTAGGCCTGACAGCTGTCACAGCCAACATTAGAGGTAAAGAAGGCATTTACTCATTTTTTATTTAAAATTTTGAATTCCAACCAAGGGCTTTTGCTGGAGGAGTCCATTTCTGCTCCTGGACATGTCTTGGACACACTCACTGTAGAGATTTCTTGGAAAGCAGGTCAAAAAATTTGGGGCTTTTGGGTATTTAGCAGACATTGGCACATGTACTACATGTTCAGTCTGAAATAGACTGAAATTGTACATTTTGGGCAGTAAAATTTTGGGGTTTTTTGCATTGGTTGTGTTGCTGAGCATTATTTGTGCATTGGACAGTGTGTACATTGGATAGTTTTGATCACATGTGACAGATTTGATAATTACAGCATGGTGCATGCTGTAATTTCCAGAAATTCCCGAATTTCTATGTCATTTCAGCTTTGGCTCTTGCTTTTGGATTCTTTGAAACATTGATATTTACCATGGCCAATCAGGGAAAGAATGGTGTATTCACATATGTATCCAAGGAGGATAGATTGGATGGCAATAATTATTCTTTATGGGCTTTTATGATAAAGAATGTATTGATTGCGAAAAATCTTTGGAATTATGTTAGTGGTGAGGGAGTCCATCCTGGAATTGTGACTCCAAAAACACCTCCCACAAGAGGACGTGGTAAAAGGCCTGCTCCATCTCAGCCACTTCTCCAAAGATTAGCAACACAAAAGGCTTGGGCCACACGGGATGCTCAAGCATTGTCACTAACTACATTGGTAGTTCAACGGTCTATGATCCCACATATACGATCTGTAGCTTCTTTACAAGAAGCATGGCTTACACTTGAGCACATGTTTGTTGGAAAAAATGAGACGCGCATCTCTTTCTTTAAAAAAAAGCTTGAGAATGTGAAGATGGGTAAAGGTGATGCCATGAAGGGTCATCTTAACAAAATTCATGACCATAGTTGCCTCCGTACGACGTATAGTATTGTCCGTACGGTACATATCCGTACGAATTCATATGTGATTTTGGGCCTATTTGGGCCACCTAGTCTACGCGTCCTGGATCCCGTGTCTTGTGTTTCCTACGCCCCTGCCTTTACTCCTGCGTGTTCCACTTGCCTGCGTGGTGAACCACACAAGATCGGTCATTGCCCGAAGGGGAGGAGAGATACGAAGGATGGGAGCAGATGGAACGCCCCGTGGTGATGATGATCTCTCAACCGATCAGGAGTAAACCATCTGTACCACACGAGATCGTGAGTGCAAAATTGGGAGCAACACCTATAGTGGCAAAGCCCCTATCCCAGATGGTGGCTTTCCTGCACAGGCTTTGGAGCCTACCGCGACATAGATACTCCTGCCTTGCACTAGAATCATCCAAACAACTCACATCACAAGGGGACACTAAATGCAGGTACGCCCGTATTCAGGCCTGGCTGCAACTGCATGGGCTACACATGGACCACCTCTCGCCCCTACAATATAGTTTGGACTGCTCCCACCTGAAGATTAGCCGGGAGGAGCTGAACCACGTCATCAGGGCGGATATTATTCAGCTACACACAGCCAGGACATGGGTGTTACCGACTGAGGATCTGGGGAAGAGGATGGCCTTCTACCGAGAGCACCTCCTATACCTTACACCTGACGGCTTAATTATACACATGAGATACATGGATGTACACCTGTCCCAAGGGGTCCGAAGTGCCATCGGGCAACTCCGTACGTCATCAAACCAGCTAGGATTGAGACAGGTAGATACGGAGCGGACTCTCAACCCCTAGAGGACAAGATCTGCCAACTTTGCCAGCTGGAGCTAGAGACAGAAGAACATTACATATGTAGATGCCCAATGTACTATGAGATCAAAGGCAGCTTCCACTGTCTCTTCAAGGAGGGATTTGGGCCACTCTCCTAAACATTAGACTTCCCAGACCAGAAATGCCTCGAGCTCTCCTGGAGCTATGCCGACATAGAGACCACCTTCTACGGGCCTGAGACCAAACAGCCAGGAACACACAACAACGCACCCTCCAAGAGCTCTACAGACCCTTGGCCAACCCTCTACAACAAGGACTGCAGCCAACCAACCAATGGCCCCACCTCGAGGAGTCACCTTGGATAGAGCTACAGAGAGAGACAGAGCTCGCCGCCTACACCCAACAGGCTCACGCCCCCACAGGAGACATCACCTACAAATACAGCGGATACTACAACGCCACCAGGGAGCCATACACCACTACTTCATCCTCTCCATGCTAGACAGGCCCAAGTGAGACATCTTAAGATGACCATGCTCCATGAGCAGTTCCACATTGCACTTGAAGTACATCTAGATTGTATCGAAGTCTGTATACCATTTCGTACCTACTCACCTAGTTCACCATAACACTAGATATTAGCTTTATTGGGACTTTGAAAACTTCCCAGACATTTTGTATGTAACCTTTTGGTCTCATAGGCCAACTTGGCCTTTTATAGACGTTAATATAACTTTCTTTCTTTCTTTCTTTCTCTCTTCCATGATGGATTTGGACCTCTTCGTCACGTCATGGAGTATGAGGACCAAAGATGCCTACGTCTTTTCCTCCTGGAGCTCGAGAGGCGCCGAACTGCACTACTGCAAGACAAGAGGCCAACTCATCCAGAAGGACATACAGAGAGCAATGACAAACTTCTTCTACAGAGCCGACCCTACTGACACTACCAGCCTAGCAGAGACAGAGCCACCCCACCACACACCTTACAGGCCACGCCGTGGAGTCACATTGGATAGAGCCATTTCCCTTCGTTGAGCACGACGACCCTGTCTGCCAGGACCATGTCTGAGGAGGCCACACCATAGTCGGATTAGAGCCATTATCATGAGACACCGAAGACCTCACCACAAGGCATATCAGTGAATCAGCTAGGGACCGCATCATAGCTGAGATCATGTGTAGATCTTAAGATCAACTACAGCCCATAGTCTCCACCACAGTTTTGTACATGGCTCTATCAGATCTAGTTCTCCTTTCCTTTCCTTTTCTTTTCTATCAATGGAACAACACTACACATGGTTCAACCCTAGTATAGTCCCATCGTATAGTTATTTTCAGTATTGTTTCATAGGCCACCCACTTATTTGTAATGTTATCTTTACCTTACTGATGAGATGACATTAGACATGGATGTAATCTGGATTTTGTCTCATAGGCCACATTGGCCTTATGTAGACGTTAATATATATATATATGTATGTATGTATATATATATATATATATATATATATATATATATATATATATATATATATATATATATATATATATATATATATATATATATATATATATATATATATCTCGGGCCTCTTTATCTGTCATTGGCACCATAACTCGTGAGAAGCATGAGGCCTTCAATTTTTATGCGATCCATGTGGAGAGAAACACAAAGAAGTCCAACTCCCACCATTGAACATGAAAGTATTGCGGGAAGCGCTAAACAAGTGGTGTAACTCAGCTTCTTCAACATCTTTCCAAGACGGGGGGGACAAGTTGCTCCATGCAAGGAGATCCCTCAAAACATTGCGGAGGAGATTCTCGCCAAGATGAGAGGGGGATCCACAAGAGGAGAAGGATGTGGGTTATCGGCACCAACTCCTATGCCTACTAATGAGGAAGTATCCAATGTGGGCGTATCTTCAACCAATGCGGGAGAGGCCTCTACCATAGGTGGTGGGGGCTCCACATCTGCATCCAGCTTCGGTAAAAGACAAAGAGTGGAGGCTCACGTGGTGCCGAAGAGACAATCCTTTCTCTCTCAAGCTCCCGGTCATGTGCGTGGATCAATTGCCTTTCTTAGCGAACGGCAACGACTTGCAGACATTGAAATTGCATACATGGTGATTGAGTGCAATCTTGCATTAAATATCCTAAAGCAAGAGCAATGGAATAAGATGGTAAATCTTGAAAGTTGAAACTTGAAAGTTGAAACTTGAATCTTGAAAGTTGAAACTTGAAAGGCTCAAGTTTCTCTCTCTAGACTCTTTCTCAATCTAACCTCCAATTCTTAAATCTTGAAAGTTGAAACTTGAAAGTTGAAACTTGAAAGGCTCAAGTTTCTCTCTCTAGACTCTTTCTCAATCTAACCTCCAATTTCCAAGTATTGTTAGTAAGAAGTATACTTGTAATTTGTAAATTGTGATTGTAGATGGGCCCCTCAAATGTGGTACAAGTTGTTACCGGCAATGCATCGAATTGTCAGCGCATGGGCGGTTTGCTTGAGGCCGAGTTCCCTACGATTGTGTGAACTCCATGTGCAAGTCATTATTTGGACTTGCTCATGGAGGACATTGGAAAGCTTAAGTAGGTGAAGAGGGTGGTCCGCAAAGCTACATCAATTGTCGCATTCTTCACGGTAAAGGTAAAGGTGCTTTCGATGTATCATGACCATAGCACACTGGAGTTGAAGAAGCTATCTTCAACTCGCTTTGCTTACATGTGGTTATTGCTGGAGCGCCATTATGAGCTGCGGCCCGACAGTGGTGTCCACTCTATGGAGTGAGTGGGATGAGCATGAGACAGAGGAGGCCAAAAACATATAGCACTTGTGCCTTAATGAGCAGTTTTGGCAAAAAGTCAATGCCGTTGTCATTGTCGTGACTCCCTTTTATAGGGTGTTATGTATGAGTGATTGCGAGGGGTCCACCATGAACCTTCTCGTTCACTTCTTTAGAGCGGCATTGGTAGAGGTACGTGCTTGTACAGTGATTAGAGAGACACAACATGCACATGTTTTAGAGATAGCAGAGAGGAGATGGGCATGGATGCATAAGCCCATCCATGGTTTTGCCGCATTGGTACATCCTGCCTACAAGTCACCAGCGGTCATGGATGATAGAGAGTTCCGTTTGGACCAGCTTGCTTATTTGACTCGTGTGGTCCCTATGGATAACCACAATGCAATGTTGGAGGAGCTAGGATGCTATGCAGATCAGAGAGGGCATGTGGCTTTTGCTTCTCCCACTTCTCCTAGTCACTTGTAAAGACTTTATTTTGGTGGCAAAACTTTGGATATGCAATGGAGACCCTTCAGCCCTTAGCCATGAGGGTCCTTGCCCAGGATTGCTCTTCGGGTACATATGAGAGAAATTGGAGTGCCTATTGTCTCATTCACACAAAGATTTGGAATCGGCTTAGCACAGGACAATTAGAGTGGCTAGTCTATTGCCACACTAACTTATGCATGATGAGGGCTATGATGAGCATGGGTAGTCCAAAGCAGGTAAAGTTTAGACACTTAACCGTAACATTTAAAATTTATTATTTTAACTTTTAAACTTTAAACTTTGAATTTTATACTTTAAAATTTAGACTTCAGCATTTACAATGATCAATCTTACATGCATCACTGCATTGTGTAGGTGAATGTTGATACATTCAAGTTGACAGGCGACACTCTTCTGAGTATACATAAGGAGGTGGACGAGAAGAAGAAGATGATTTTTGTAGAGCTCTATAGAGAGCTTATAGCAGCAGATACTCGTGATACTCGCAATCAGTGTGCTCGTGGGTGAGAAGTTCGAGTAGGTGGTAGCAGGGGCATGGTCATTCAACGCCCTCCATCATTGAGGAGAGGTGGTTCGAGTGGCTTGCAGATATATGTAAGACGAGGCTCTAGTAGCTCACATCCTATGCCTCATGATGACATCACTACTTACCTACACAGTCACCACCTGGGGAGCCATCATTTGATGATGATGGTAACCGCATCAGTGAGGATGAGTATGAGTGTGTGTCATCATTAGATGCTGATGAGTCATCTTCAGACTCTCTTGATGAGCACTCTGATGGTTATGATGATGATGATAGTGATGCCTCATTATAGATTCATATGACATAGGTCTTTTTTTTTTGTATCAAATATACTAGACTATAGTTGTATCGCTTGTTTTGCGCAGCCTATGTGACCATGATAGTCACCCTCATGTATTCATCTTATTGTGTAATGAAATGGCTATTTCCACTTTAAACATGTATTCTATGATCTATCATTTAATGATTAATGATTTTTGTTATTTAAAAAATCATCTTAATTTTTTTCATACTAACACGTACTGTACCTTATAAAATCATAAGATACCATTAGTACCGTATTTTATAGTACCGTACCATATCGTACCTTTCGTACTTGACAACTATGTTCACGACTTGCGTGAGCAGTTAATGAATGTAAATGAGTATATTCTCTCTTTTTTTCGTAAAAGTATATACTCTCTCTCTTTTTTTTCGTAAAAGGTAATTGTATTAATTACGAAAAAAATACAAGATTACTTGATTACAAGATAGTTGATGACACTAAGCCATCAGGTGAAGAAGTTCTCTTGCTCTCTCTCTCTCTCTTTCTGATTACAAGAGGCACGAGGGCCCTAGGCCAACGTGTGGGAAATCCCGTAGTAATGCACTAAAAAGTTACACCAATCATGGCAACGACCCAGAGGCAATTGCCATATGCCAAGGAAGCAAATCCTCCCAAGGGAGCAAGTCTGAGTGTTGGATGAGATCTAGCTGCCAATGCAAGAGGCCTTTAAGCCTGGCAATATGACGCGGTACATTAGAGGCCGAATCAAAGAGAAAAGCATTGCGCGTGGTCCAAATGTGCCAGCATCCCCAGAATCTGAAAAAGTGAAATAAGATCTTCATATGCAACTGCGGCGGTGTGGGATACTTCGGGCGCACAAAAACCCAGTCGAAAGGAGTTAGTGAGGACCCCACCACAGTGCGCCAAATGTGCGACAAGAGTGACCAGATATTCTTGGCGAGCGGGCAAGAAAGGAAACGATGTCGGGCCGATTCCGCCGTTGTGGCACAGAAGAAACAAGTGCCATTCGAGATGCGACGCTTGGCAAGGGCCGAGGCAAGAGGAAGACCACCAATCATTACCCGCCAAAGAAAGACCTTGCATTTGAAAGGTGCCTTATTCAGCCAGCCCTCCATCAGCGTTGTCTGCCACCATGTCAGCGATTTCCGCAGTCCCCAAACAGTATTAGCTTTGTCACCCAGCCATTGGTGATCCTGAATGAGAAGATGATACACCTGATTAGTAGAGGCCTTTTCCAGACTCAACTGGCCTGCAAGGTCTCAGTCTTGCCAAGGGCGATCCACAGCCAGGGCAGGAAAGGGTTGCCTACCCTGAAGTTCCGACGAAAGCTTTCCCCATAAATCACGGTATCCGCGCGAGATCTTGAAAAGTCGTCTAGCAGTCCGAAACGATACAAGGACATTGCGAGTGGCAAGGGTAGCATCCGCAACCGACGTCACACCTAAACGGGCCATGCGGTTAAATCTCAGTCTGAGCTGATGTTTATCTTCCCATGAAAGTAATTGCGATACTGCCAACAATTCCAGCTGAAAGGAGTTAGTCTGCAAGCGGTCCCCTACCGGGTGCCAACGGGCCTTTTGGAGCACCACTTTCCACGAGCCGACCAAGTGCAGTAACAAAGCGGAAGAGGGGCTGGAAAAACGGGAGTCTGCATTAAGGACATGCCACCAGGAGGCCCGAAGCCAAGTGTTTCCATGGCAGAGCCCGCTGTCCTCAAGAAAATAACGAGCTATGATGGTCCACGGGTGATGATCCACACACATGGCACGAAAAAGGGGCCAGCGGAGAGCTAGCATATGATTTTCTGCATCCAAAAGAGCTCCACCACCCATGCGCTTAGGGGTACATGTATGTGACCAGGAAATCCATGAAATGCCTGCCTTCAGGGAATCCTTCTTCCACAGCATGAAACGGATGGGATGAGTGAGAGCCTTCAAAGTAGTAGGCGTCCATGGCAACAATGGCAGGAAATACGTTAGCATTGGGAGCATAATTGACTGAGCCACTTTGAGGCGGACATGGAAGGGCCACGCTTGCGACTTCCAGTACATAAACTTCGCCGCCAGTTTTTGTGAAATCCACTCCAGCAGGTCCTTTGGCCGTACATCCACCCCCAATGGGTATCCAAGATGCCTGACAATAGAGCCACGGGAAACCACCTAGCCTTGCCAGCCTAATGACTGTAAATCGGGCTCCGTGCAACTGAGAATGGCTGACTTAAAGGCATTGATGCGAAGCCCCGAGGCCTGACCAAAAAGCGTCCAAACATCTAATGCCTTGCGAATGTTGTCCCTGTCCGCCTGCAAAATCATAAAGGTGTCATCAGCCAAAGATTGGCTAATGAAGTGCTGGCCCAAAGGAAGAGACAACCCTGCCAGCTGAGCAGAATTTGCCATGGAGGATAACATTGAAAGGACCGGGTGAGTTGCCAGGGCAAAGAAAAGAGGACTCAAAGGACAACCCTGTCTGACTGAGCGTGCAAGGACAAAGGGCTCTGTAACCCCACCATTGAGCATAACTCTGGATGAAGCCCCTGCACTAATGGTGTAGATCAATCGGGACATCCGGGTACCAAAGCCCATAGCAGACATGAGATCTGCAATGAAAGACCAGTCCACATAATCAAACGCCTTTTCCAAGTCCAATTGAATCAATACCACTTCCTGACCGGAGTGTCGCGCATAGTCAATAGCCATTTGCACATTTAAGATATTATGCAGAATGTTGCGGCCCTTAATGAAACCATATTGGAGAGGATGCACAATAGTGGGAAGGTGCTTGTGAAGCCGATTCGCCAGCACTTTGGAGTAGATTTTATACATGGAGCCCATCAAAGAGA
The DNA here is from genome assembly GCF_053477565.2 of Lygodium microphyllum. Taxonomy (NCBI): domain Eukaryota; kingdom Viridiplantae; phylum Streptophyta; class Polypodiopsida; order Schizaeales; family Lygodiaceae; genus Lygodium; species Lygodium microphyllum. The sequence continues at coordinate 32,847,492 of NC_141158.1, forward strand.
TTGGTCTCCAGTGTTGCAGCTTTGACGGCGAAGGGACCTTTGGAATCAGTTTGATAAGGCCTTCTTTCCATGAGGAGGGCATGACCCCTGTTTCCCAAACCTGCTGAAACATGACCACCAATGGCTTCACCAATTGCGTGGCCGAGCTCTGAAAGAATTCATTAGTGAGACCATCCCAGCTAGGACTTTTATCCGTTGGCAGGTGCAACAAAACATCCATAGCCTCCTCCTCGCAAATATCCGCCTCCAAAGTGGCTTGCATATCCAATGGAACTTGCTGGCGGACCAGATGATAGAAGACCGAGCGGGCATGCGTAACCTGGCTAGAAGGCAAGGGAGAAGAACCAAGAAGTTCCATAAAATAATTTCTGCACATATTGACAACGGTCTGCGGATCAGTGACCATGCAACCCTCCGAATCCTGGAGTCTGGTCATATTGTCGCGAGCCGGAGACGCATGCAAGGCACGAAAGAACTTATGAGACTGGCAGGCACTATCTTGCAATGTGTCAGTCAAGTTATGCAGCTTGGCCTGCTGATAAGATTTCAACTGAAATACTTGAAGAAGATGGGCCAAACGCCTCTCCAATGACAGCAGAAAATCATCATCCGGGGAATCCAGGAGCAAGGAACGGACCAAAGCCAGTAACTCCTCTGCTGCAGATCGACGACGGCGACAAAGCGAGGCATGATGGATCCCATACTGCCGAGCAACCCACTGTACATTAGAGAGCAAGCGTGCAAATGAAGGCAAGCCCTCAGAGGCGAAGTCCAATAAGAACCTCTCAATCAATTGCTGCATATAGCCCTGAAAAATTGAATGCTTCAAATAAGAGGAGTTGAAACGTAAAGGGAGCCTATCCAGCAACTGCATAAAAGGTGCAATGGATTGTGCCCGCATCTCCAGCTGAAGGGGGAAATGATCCGACAATGCATACTACTGCAAGACCTTCATTTCCAGCATCTCGGGAAGAAAATCGTCCCCCTGTATGATATACATTCTGTCCAGCCGTGACCAAGTAGTTGCATATTGTGCGGAATGAAAAGTAAACCCTGAAAAAGAAGGGTGAAGCCACGACCAAAGATCCTGCTTAAGTACGTGCAAAGCAAAGGAATTCCACACCCGGCTTTCCGGCGCATCCATGACCGAATGCCCTGAAGTGGACTGAGAAGAGTGAACACACATATTGAAATCTCCCATCAAAAACCCCCGTCGGCCAAGGGACATGGAGGCCTGCAAAGTGGACCACAGATCCCGTCAGGATGCGGGATCATTCGGAGCATAGAGGCCCAATAGCCATAAAATCTCTCCTTCAAATACGACTTCGATAACCAGAAAGCGGCCCTGCACATCATTTTTAATAAGGACAGGCTGATATTTCTCGTGGACAATCATCAGCACGCTTGAATAGTGCGTAGCATGGGTGCCTGCATAAAATAGACGGAATCCATGACAATCCACAACTTTTCCTGCTTGACCGTGACTTTTGTGCTCAACTGCACACAATACATCCCACTGGTTCTCATGCAAGACGGTCCACATGGCATGTTGCTTATGGCGAGAGCAAATGCCTCGCACATTCCACGTGGCTATCTTCCTATATCTTCAAAAAAGGAAGTCAGGAACGAGGCGCCTATTGCCTCGATTTCACCTTTTCCGCGAGAGCATCCAGGACGCCCTCATCTAGAAAATCAGCCAGTACTGCAAACGAATTCTGGCGACCTGCTTTAGAGGTAGAAGGGAAATCCACCGCCTTGGGAGTGGGGCGGGGATAACGCCAATCCCAGGGCGTAATCACATTACCTTTGGTATCAAATGCAAGCTTAGCAGGAGGGCCTTTGGGGCCGTCGGTATAGACTTTCCTTGGCGACTGAGTACAGGGGGCAGACGGGGCCGTGGTACGCGCAGCCTGCTGTGAAGTGAACATTTCTTTTTTGCGCGTATACGTGCGGACGGAATCCTGGGCAGCAGTAGGCCCAGGATCCGCCAGGCCTGCATCCAACTTTTTACCTTTTTTTGGACGTGCCTCAATCCAGTCAGTGCGACGGGAATCCAAACCCAGGACTTGTTGTTTGCCTTTATCCATGACATGCGGTGACTGAAGGGCTTCCTGGGGCGGGGTATCAAGGACCATGTCATCCTTGGGCAGCACCACCTGCGCATCCTCCGAAGACGGTTGCCTTTCAGGGCATTCAGCCATGAAATGCCCCAATTTACCACATGAAAAGCAGTGTCCCGCAAAGTTGCCCCATTTCAAGCGAAAATGCAGAGGATGCATGCCTGAACAATTGAGGCGAAGCCACGCGGGCCTTTTCCTAGCCGTGTCCCATAACATGCATAAACGGTTGCGGTTCATTGCCCTGAGGCTTGGGGGAACCAGCACTGTTCCCACAACCACCATCGCATCCTTCAACATTGGCCAATAGACCGCCGGACAATTTTCCACTTCCACCCACACCGGGCATTCTCGTTGAAGCAGACGCTGGAAGTCGGCCATGGGGCGCCATGGTACCACATGGACCAAGCGGCGATCAAAGAATAGTGGCAACTTGGACAGGAGCTCAGCTCGATGCGTTTCCGATTTCAACAGCACCTCATAAAAGCCGGGAGGTCCAAGGAAGATCTCCTCAACACAGTCCCCTTGCAATAAATGGTGCATCCACTGGCGAATATGCGATAGCACTGGGATCCCGCCAGTGAAGAAAAGTATAACTGCACGATCATAAAATACCGAGAAGGATCGCAAGACTGATTTGGGGTCCACCATGGCTTCCAGCACATCATCCGTTCCCGCTTCAGAAAAAGATTCATTATTATGCTGGACATAATCGCCAAGCAGAGTATTGGCAAAGTCTAGCAAATGCTCCCAGTCAATTTCCTGCGAATCCACAAGATCAGAGGCCACTTGCGCATAGGAACGTTCCTGAGGACCCATTGGCTCATCAGAAGTATGCTTGGAGCGTTTGCCAGCAGGCGGCAGTTCAACACCCGGCAGTTCAGAACCCGGAGGCAGCTCCTCTGTGCATGGCACCATATCCTCTGGCTCCTCTGCATCAGAATCAGGGCCAAGGGCTGCCACCGTCCTATCGAGAAAATCCATATCCAGGCCAGCCATAGTGCTGTCTTCTCGCTCTCTCTCTCTCTCTCTCTCTCTCTCTCTCTCTCTCTCTCTCTCTCTCTCTCTCTCTCTCTCTCTTTCTTTTCTATACAGCAGCGCTGTCCAAGGGCGGATTCCACAAGCACAGCCGATGAAACTTGAACTTTACCTATCAGCCTCAGTTGTGGCCTGTCCCAAGAACGCGTGTGGCAGGGCGGAACCCTAACAGTGCAGGGGCCTGAGGGTGGAACACAGGGCTGGCAGTCGACGGCCGAGTAGGATAGTCGAGGGCGCAGGGCAAGGGCCTCGCCAGCAGAAACCCTAAGACGCAGGGCGAACGGGCGAAACGCAGGTGCAGAGCCCGCAGCTCAGGCGGGCGAAAGCAGGGCGAGGGACGGAGTCGATGGGCGTACAGGCAGCAGGGGGGGAGGGCTCAGCCGCAGGCGACAGGCCTGCGGGCGACGACGGCGTCAGAGGCCGTCAACAGGCCTGCGGGCGACGACGGCATCTGAGGCAGGCGACGGGCGACGGCCAGACGGCGGCTTCAAACGGCTACGAGCAAGCATGGACGATGGGGCACCAAGCGACCTGCATGTCCTCCTCTCTCTCTCTCTCTCTCTCTCTAAGCTTGCACCAGGCTAGAATGACCCCCCCTCTCTCTCCGAGCCTCGAAAACGTTTTTCCCACTTGCATGGGCATGTTTTGTCAAGTGGCAACCTTCTAACTTTATTTTTCAGAATTATTCAACTTATTATATTAATTTTCGTAATATTAATCTCGAAGATTAATTTAATAATTATTTTAGTATCTAGAAACATAATTTCACTATCCAATAATTAAATTAGCTAGACAAATTTGTCTCCCAAGTATCCTTGAGTAGTTATTGACCTTTAGACCAACATTAATTTATTAGTTAATGCCTAGTCTCTAATATCACCATTGATATTAGTGCCCAATAAATTGGTGTAGACCCAAATTTGACACCAGGTACGACCTAGTACCTATCAAGCATAACTTTTTGCAACTTTTGTCTTTGGCACCAATTGATATCTTGAGGTCCTAAGCTCTCCACATGATAAACTAATTAACTTGCACCTCACATGTGCAGGTCACCTTTGCACATTTAATTAACTTTTAATCAAATGCTAAGGAAAGCATTAAAATTTCGCATCCTCATGACACTAGACCTATCTAGCAGCAACTCTCTAAAAGGAATAGGTTTTGTACTCACTACAAGCGCTTGGGTCATGTAGACGAGAAGTATTGTAAAAGGCTCAAGGTCTTCCACCTAATTCCACTTCATAGCAGACCACAATTGCACCCACAAGCGGTACTACCCTGGGCAGCCAAGAGGGATTCCTCTTCCAACATCTCCACCCACAGCTCTTGTTTCTCTTGCTATCCACCCTCAATGGCACACCGTTGGACATGTGGCATATGGATAATCCCTCCACTTGTACCTTTCAAGATAGGTGAAGGTATGGGTGATTAGTATATTGTACCACGCACATTAGATTTCACACCACAAGATCATCTAGCTACTCTTGCAATGGCACCTAATGTAGCCACAGTTAGATCAATTTCTTCCCCTTAGCATGATTTGCCTTGGTTGAGACATATTGATAGATGTGCTTAATGGTGGCAACACCCCTAGGCTAGCACCTTTTAGGTCCCTTAGCATACACTAGGCTAGTATATCCTCACGCTACTCTAGCATTCACTTTTACTCTCAGCTCATTGGGCTAATTGAGTCAGACCCAATGGCTAATTTGTATTTAGGCTGCGTTAGGCTTTCATTTATCTTCTGCTACACACATTCATTTACTTGGTTAACTCACAACATTTTTAATCTTGCACTACATCTTATTTTTACATTAGCTTTACATTATTTTTCTTTCCTTAGCACCAAATCATCTCGATATGAACCACTGATACGCTAGTTCTCGTCTTCTCTAGTACTTCCATGCTAGGTTTTGTATTTTAGTTAAAGATTAACATCGCAGATTAACATTGGTTCTCACTGGGTGGCAGAAGACATGTCCTGCTAGCCGTTCCCTTTGTGGTTTCATCTTTCTTTGAGCCTAGTTCTTTTATTGGCATGGAGACTTTTATTGTTGAGGCAGATCTTCATGCATCTCTTATTCCTACCACAATGGTAGCTTACCCCTACCACTTCTAGCCATGATACTTCTTCTTTATCCTCCTTCACATGGTTCTCAGCAACCACGCAAAGATTGATATTAGGCTCCTCCTTCGACATCAATATCCATGGTTGAGAGGGGATTCCTATCTTTCACGTACCTATAACTTTTGACCTTCTTGTCCTGGACATCAGCATCCTTCCCTATTGTACTTACCCTTTGCATTGCATGATCATCATCTTTGTAAAAGAGCCCCCACAAGGATGTGCATTACACATTGAACTGCAGTTTTTATCAGACGTGTATGATTGCTAATGTACATCTATGAAAAACATATGAAATGTGGTGTATAATATCCTATTTCAAACTTGACTACTTTTGGGGAAAAAATGACTGGAAAAAGACAAAAACTTGATGATTTTATTAAAAAAAGGTGTATCCTGCCTGTAGACAGCATCGTATGCCAGCCAATTGCCATCACATACACCTTTTATTTAAAAAAAGGTGTATCCTGCCTGTAGACAGCATCACATGCCAGTCAATTGCCATCAATGCTTTAATTGTGTCTTGATTCAAATGACTGGAAATCTGAATCTGAATTTTCTTTGGCTGATCAATGTTGTGTCTTGACCATTGAATGCCTTAAACTGATGACTATTTTGTAGAATCTAAAGTTATTGAAACAATGAAATTCTAGTTTTCATTCATCTTGTTAGCTTAGCGACTCAATTTGGTATAAAATACTAGATTTAGATACATTTTTCTTGGATTTTAAAATCAAAATTAGGGCAACATATGTTCCAGCCCCAAGCCATGAATCATACTCCAATTGTACTTTCATAGAGACTCAATTTGGTATAAAATACTAGATTTAGATACATTTTTCTTGGATTTTAAAATCAAAATTAGGGCAACATATGTTTCAGCCCCAAGGCATGAATCATACTCCAATTGTACTTTCATACCCATCTGCATATGACATATGATTGCCGTATACCTTCTAGATACTATGGGCTTTCAATATAAAAGTGGCTCCCTACTACTAAAAGAGATGGCACAAGCTACCATATTATCATTCAACTCCAGATACTCAAATGAAGATGCCTAGCACCTAGAAAGCTTCTCATTAAAAGGATCATTCAGAGGCCTCTTTCTGAAGGCCATCAAACTACATGTTTATTCTATGGTCTCAACAGAAACCAAATCAAAACATGATATCATTGTGAGCATCAAGGAAAGTAGAGGCTCTCTCAGGCATCAGCTTCATTATAAAATTAGAATACTTTGCATAGGAGTGAAATAAAACTTGCCCTTGATATCTCTTCTTCCTCCAAGTATGCAGTTTTCTTTTGAGCAAGAAGGTCTGCATCTTTGAACTGGAAAAGTAAAAGAGATGAAACTACAGAACCATTAGTATACAAAGCAGGAAATTTTGCATGCCTAATGTCATGACTATACATGTACATGTACTCACTCTTAGAATCTTTTCACGCTCGCAAAGTGGACCAAGGCCGTTCAAGAGTTTCTGTACTAAATAATTGTTGGACTTAGCTTGCTTGAAAAATGAATGTTTCAGAAGCCTTTCGGCAGTTGGTCTTTTGCTTGGATCCTTTTGAAGGCACAATGCTAGCATTTCCTTGAATGCCTAGATTCAACCAAAGATCCATAAAACAAAATAACCTCAAGCCCACATCAAGAATTGCTGTCAAAACTCTCAATGCATTTTATATTCTGTTACTGACTACCTCTGCAAACTTATGTGGCTTATTTTATATGTTCCTTAAATCACCTTTGTAAAACGCTTGTCCCTTTCATGGTCTAAGCCAGGAGGAGGACTCTGAATGGTCATTAGCAGCACCTGGATATCAGCACATAGAAATTAGTAGGTGACAGTGCTCAATGGTTTTCAACATTATAATAAGATGAGATAGAAGAAGGTACTTGGGAAGGTAAACCTTCATTGGAGGAAACTTTGAGAAAGGTGCATGCCCATGAGCCAACTCAAGAGCCGTTATTCCAAATGACCAAATATCAGCTCTGACAAAAAGAACATAGCATTATAGAGCACAGCCTGTCATTGTGTTCACAGTTGGAAACAGTACCTCCAACATGAACACTACCAAAATAGTCATTGTAATCCATACACACCTATAATCATAGCCACATTTCTGTTCCATAACTTCAGGAGCCATCCTGTCAAGGCCCAGAAATGTATGAATAGAAATCAGATGCATGAGCAAAGCAAAATGATTACTTACTACTTGGAGCATTAAATTGTCCTGTTTAAGCAAGCATCCGAACAAATAAATAGAAAGCTTTGTGAGCCTTGAAAAGGTAATGCTATTATAGTGCCGGAACGAACCAACATGGAGTGCCTGTAAATGTTTTCCTTGATCGCTGTCTATCTCCATGGAACAGATAAGCTGACACCCCCCAGTCTCCAAGTTTTACATAACCATTTGCATCAATAAGCACATTGCCAGCCTGGAAATCCATGTAAAACAGTCATCTTTAACAAGATTAAGAGAGAACACAGCAGGAAATTGACAATAAGCTAATGACCAGCGGCACAACTCTTGTTTACTCAGGCAACTAGATTGAATTATTCCTACAAAAGCCATACAATAAGAAATAGCACAGTACTTTACAAATGGTCGCCAAATTTTCAATGTCAGATGCAATCTGCAGGTCAATAGCTTGATAATCTCAACATCATGTGATGACATTGGTGAGAACCTACTATATCTCACAAATACCCTCTCAGAGAAGGTTCCACAATAATGAACAAAGAGCCCTCACAATATATGGTACATTAGAGCTGAAGACAATTCAACCTAAACATTAATTTTTTTGCCAATAGGCAGCTCACATGGAAACAACTTAACTAAGGAAATTCAAGTTGGGATAATGAAATAAAATGTCTAAGAGTGCCACTTTACAGAGAGTTCTAGGGACTGTTGAGTAGTACACATCTCAGCTGAAGAGAGATGCAGGCTGCAGCCTATGACCAAAAGTTGAAAATGGTGCACCTTTTCTATATAATAATTATTCAAATTTGTAGGTCAGTTTTAGGTAGTGCTACAGATCTCTTCTCCTATGAGTTGACTCTTTCTGCTACATAATTTTTTGCATTTTCATGTTACCTTTAGGTGGTGCTAGAAACCCATTCTCCTCTAACTTGTCTCTAGCACAGCTTTTCCTACGTAAAATTTCAAATCTTTGTGCTATATTCAGGTAGTGCTACAGCTCCTTGTGAAGATATGCTAGGGTTTGCACTAAGGAAACATAGCATGTATGACCAAGACTAAAACACAAAGACTTAGACAGTGACAAGCAAAACTCAAACCCTAAATGCAAAATGCAAATGCAAAACTCAAAACTCAAACACAAAGACAAACATAGAGAGAAGAAACTCTGAAGTGAATGAATGTTGTAAATGAATGTAAGAGTATATAGAATGCCCGACGGTAGAACAATGGAGAGTCGGAGAGTGACATCCACTAAAGACAGATCCCAAGTGTTGTGACCACTATAGTGTTTGAGTGCAGAAGACCAAGAAAAAAAAACACCAAACGTTGATCACTGGGCAATCCAAAGACAGAGGCAAGAGCAGGGATGATGCCAGGAGCAGAGGGTGGCAGTAGGAAGCTATAAACACAGTGATAGAGCTGCTTGCAAAGGGGCAACATGCCAAACACAAGCTCCAAAAGGTCACGTGGAGGAGTGAAGGGCTGCCACCTAATGCTTGGGATTGTAGAGTCCAAACGCAAGTAGCAGGAGGGGCTAGCAGTGACCCGAATGCTGAGTGCAGCCAAGTGTGGGGCACTAGACAGTGGGTAGTAGCAATGGATGAAGAGGGCAGGCATTCGAGGAGTTGTGGAAGAAGTAGCAGCAATCGCGAAGGGTAGATTGCCACGTGGGTGAAGGTTGATGGCTGAAATTTGCACAAGAGGAATGAGATTGAGTAGTGGGCAACCTATCTATTTATAGATGTTAAAAGGGTGGCCCAAAAAATTAGGGTTTTGGGGGATCACTGAAACTCTCTTGAACTCCATGCCAGTTTTGCGTTTTTCATTAATTAAACATGTTTTGGGGCTGTTTTAAGATGCTAATCAACTATAAAGAGTGTTTTAGCTCAACACCCCCTCTGAGGCCCAAAGTTAAGCCTAAAAGGTGTTGGGTATTTCACTCACGCCTAACTTACGCCTACCCTCACATAAGAGTGTCGGCGATCAGCAAGACACTGGGGCACTTTTTACTCTCGGTAGGAGAGGTTTTTTCCCCCAGACTTATGGTATTATTTCGTATGTGCTTATGACACACACTTACATGCACTTATCGTGTTCGGGTGTGAACATCCCCTACAACCCTAAGGTTTAAGGGTTGTACCTTGTACTTTCAGCTTACACTCTTACACTCTTTCACTCTATTGCATTGGGTGTCGTGCTTCACTCTCACACTGTCTATTGATTTCTGTGCTGAGCTTCGATCTTGCCTTTCTCACATTTGGTATTAGAGCAGCATCGGCTCTGTTTAGCTAAAGCTCAGGTTCTCCTCAGCTCCACTCAACCTTTGGGAGCTTCTGGCTCTGTTCAACTCTGGCCCGTCAGATTCGCCACGACCTCAAGCAGCTCGACTTGCTTCTTGCACCACATGCCAGATTGCCTCCTGTCCTCCCCTGTGCTGCTGCACACCACGTCAGCTGGCTTGTCAGTCACAGTCTGAAGCGTCAGATGTCATGCCCGTCAGTCGCCAGCGCCGCCTATCTGTCACGTCTCCTGTGCCGCCTGTCAACAGCCTTGCCAACTACGACGCCACTGCAGACCGGTCCTCTGCCGCTCGCCACTGTGCCAGCTCACCACAGCTCTAATGTCCACCGGCTCGCTTGCAACATCCAGTCCAACCGTCCTCACGTTAGCCACGTTACCCGCCTGTCGTCAGCAATACCACGTTATCACTAAGGTATTTTTTAGAAAATTATCATTTTATTCCAAAATAAATTTCTAGAAGAGGGGGGTCATACGCAACAGGCACAACATTCGAGATACATGTCTAGGACAAATTGGATGCAAATTTCTCGACACATTCATAAATTTTTTTAGGGATTTTATGTTTTTTTAGGACATTGGCACATGTATTGCAGTTAAAGTCATTCATAGACTGTTTTGAACAAATCTGGGGTAAGAAATTTTGTGGATTTTGCTGATACAGTGTTTTTGAATACCGATTGCACCTTGGATTGCCCGCATTAAAGATAGTTTTGATAGAGTGCATCTCTATATACTAATTGCACAAAGTTATTTCTTGCAATTTTTGGAAAATTTCATATTTCCAGTTGGATCCTGCTTCAACATTGGTCTTTTGCCTCTTTTGGTAATTGATTATTATGGCAAATCATGGAGAAGATGTCTTCACCTATGTATCCAAGGAGGACAGATTGGATGGAAATAACTATTCACTTTGGTCCTTCATGATTAAGAATGTACTTGTGGCGAAAAATCTTTGGGATTATGTCACTAGAGAAGAAGCTAGACGTGGAGTTGTGGCTCCAGCTACTCCTCCTCTAGGAGGACGTGCACAACGGGCACCTCAACCTGCTCCACTTTGTTGGGAATAAAGGGCCATCATGCCTTTTATATGTGTACGGGTGTGAATACACCCTTAGCACATTGTACTTGCATATATATATATATATATATATATATAAACCTAAAGTGGTACACTCGTCATTGTACCAAAAACGTACTCACACTCTACACTGTTTGCTTTCGCTCTCTCTATCTCTCATTGCGCATATGACAATTTGCCTCAATCTTAGTGCCTAATCGATTCCTACAAACTGGTATCAAAGGTGCGGTTGAGGCATTTTTGTACTTCTCAAAGTTCGTGCAGGTCAACAGGTCACGTCTCTGCCAAGCGACAGTTCCAGGGTGCAAGGGCAAGACAAAAACGTCATCTCTAGACAGAGGACAGGTCGTTTCGTGATCTGGCAAGCAGGTGTGAACCAGGCGACAGCTTTCAGGCTCACGGCAGGATAGCGACTAGCAGGAGTCGAGTTGATGACACGCACCACGGTGGAACAGGGTAGTGGGCAGCAGCCCTCGCGTGGCAGGCTGCAATTGACCTGTGACAAGTGCCAGGACCAGTGGGGCAAGCGCGTGACGGTGATGGGACCAGTGGGGCGAGAACGCGATGGGGAGGACGAGGGACAGGCCTGATGGGTAAACGGACTCTTTATCCAAAATCTTTTTTTCAAAAAAAATCTTTTTTCAAACTCCTTCCTCTAGCTGACGTTCGCGCATGCAAGCACAAAACATCAAATTTGTGCAATTTTGGCCCAAAAAGTCGAGGCTTCACCAGACCGAGCACTATCGTGAAAAATTGAGGCATCTGCGTCAGAATTGCAGACATTGTGCGCATTATAATTGGGGTTTCGCCAAAATTGTTGAAATTTTTCTCGTTCGAGTGAAATTTCTGAACATTTGACCCATAAAATTTGGGGCTTTTCACAGATTTGAGGATTGTGAAGCAAGACAAACAAATTTGTCTCAGAAATTGCAGGAATTTGTGACATTTTGTCCCCAAGATTTGGGGCTTTTAATATACATGCACAAATTGGGCTGAAATCAACCCAATTTCTCGACATTGAGGCACATTGGACCCTGTGCAATCTGGGGCTTTTGCAATTTGGGCAAAATTTGGGCAGCATTTGGTCATTTTATGTACATGTAGGTTGAATTCCGTGCAATTTGGACATCAACACTTGGTAAAATTTGGGGGTTTTGCTGAAATTGCTTTATTTTAGAAAAATTGGACAGTCCTATGCATGACAGAGGAAATGCAGATGTGTGTTTGACGCTTTTGAGCACAAAATTTTGGGGCTTTTGACCGTTCGTGGCAAATTTTATGCCCGTGGGTACATGTACAACAGAAATTGCAGCTGAAATTTTGGGATTTCTCATGTAATGTGATGCACATGCCCTTGGAACACCTGTAATCAGTTGGATAATGCTGTAGCACTTGGTTTGGTGCTTCTGAAAACTTAATTACGAATCTGAAATCTGTACTTCTGTGTGGTCATTTAATGCTAATTGGTACTTGTTTGTACCTTGGTCACTTGGGTGACAGTTTGGGCCTGCATTTGCTGGTTTTTTTTATCACATTTGGGCTGAAAATCATGGCTAGCAGCAATGACAGCAGTAATTTGATACACATAAAGAAGCTTGAAGGCGCACATGATTTTGCAATGTGACAAAAACAGTGCTGCAATATCATGTTACAAAAGAAGCAGGCAAAGCCGATCAAAACCAAAGGGGCAAAGCCTGCGAACATAGATCTGGATGATTGGGATGAGTTGAATGAGCTTGCACGCTCAACCATAGAGCTATTGATTTCTGATGCCTTGCTCTTCAACATTGAAGGTTTGGATTCTGCATATGCTATATGGACTAGACTGGAAGAACTGTATGCACAGAAGAGTGTTGCAAGCAAAGTGTATTGGCTGAAAAAGCTTATGGATTTGCGTATGAAAGAAGGTACAGCAATGTCTACTCGCTTGAGTGAGTTTAACTCCATTTCCAGCCAGCTGGTTGCCTTGAAGTTCATGATTGATGAGGAATTTAAGGCAACTTTCTTGCTTTGCACTCTACCAGAGAGTTGGGATACATTCAGGACTGCTATGAGCAATTCTAATGTGATCCTTTTGTATGGTGATGTAGAGAGTGCTCTACTTATTGAAGAGATGAATCGGCACAACAATGCATCCAGTAAGTCTTCCAGTGCTTTACATACTAGAGGCAAATCACAGCAAAAGGGCAAATATGATGGCAAGGGACGCTATAAATCACGTGGTAAAGATGTTGAATGCCATCATTGTGGCAAGAAGAGTCACTTTAAACGTGACTGCTACAAATGGAAGAAAGAGAAAGGAAAAGGCAAGAAGACAGATGGTAGCAAGAAAGAGAAGAAGGACAGTCAGCCTAAGAAGAGCAGTGTAAAAATTCAAGAGGTGAATGTAGTTACTCATGACAACGATAGTGGGAGTGATGTACTCTTTGTCTCTTCACATTTTGGTACACATGCTTTACTTGCAGATATAGATGATGGCATGCATACCTTGATTCTTGATTCAAGTGCTTCCTTTCATATCACCCTCATCGTGAGTGGTTTTCCGCCTATACAGGGGGTCGACATGGTGTTGTCGATCCTGGGGACAACTATGCATGTGAGGCAATGTGCAGTTATAGTTTCAACATGGCTTTGTCTTTACACTTCAGCATGTGCCTCAGTTGAAGAAGAGCTTGATTAGCCCACGGCAACTAGATGATGATGGTTTTCATACCACCTTTGGTGATGGAAAGTGAAAGATCTGTAAGGGATCTAGAGTTATTGTGAGAGTTTGTAAGAGTGATACTTTGTATCCACTTCATGTATCTAGTGTGCATGACCATGTTGTTGCCGTGACCAAGAAGCCAAGCATTTCTTTGTGGCATGACTGGTTGGGACACATGAGTCAAATACGAATGAAAGTGCTTTCTCGTTTGGGTTACTTGCCTTGTCTTCGTTATGCTGATTTTGAAGATTGTGATCGTTGCATTTATGACAAACATGCACAGACGTCACGTAAAAAATCTTTCTTTGAAATCTTCTCCTCTAGAGTTAGTACATTCGGATGTATGTCAAATGCTAGGATTATCTTTAGGGAGAGAGAAATATTTTGTCACCTTTGTCGATGATACTGTTAGCAATCATGTTTGTCATGCCTTGTCATCTCCTGCCTGTGAGCCTTAGTCTGAGTCAGACGAGGACTTTAGGAGCTCTGACTTGTCTATCACTTGTTTTGACGAAGGAGGTAGCTCATTCTAGAGCACTCAGTTTATTGCATTTTAGTGCATTTTCTCCTCCAGTCGGGATTTTATGTGCATTTCCCGGGGCAGTTTCTGCATTCTTCAGCCTGCCTCACCTGCCGGACATTGTCCACCCTTTCCGGGATTTTTCTGAGCATTCTGGCATTTTTACCAGCATTAAATGCTGGTCGGACATATTTATGGCCTCAAATTTCAGGTCGGCCAGTTTTTGGGTTTTTTGGCTATTTATAGCCATTTCCCACTTGGCAGTCAATTGTATTATCATCTTCCCTCCTTCTTTGGCAGGTGCACACTCCGACTCCGTCATCTTCCTCCGTCTTCGGTGCTGCCATCATCATCAGCCTGATCTGGTGCCCTCACTGACGCTTCGGGCTGCGTGCAGGGACTGATCAGTCCATTTCAGTGTATTCAGCATTCATTTCAGTCAGTGCAGATTTTCTTCCTTCATTCCCTACTTTCTCTCTCTCCTCCTCTGTGTTCGTGTTCTTCTTCCGTTGCGCACTCTCACATGGTATCATCGCCTGACTGAGAGCACGGAGGACCTAACCTTGTGGAGAGATACCTCACCCCTCTTCTGCTGCTGTCCCCTCATCTCCAACTGCCCACGCGGCCCCTCCAGGTGGCCATTCTTCTTGCGTTTGCTGCAGACGACTTCTCTAAAGGCTGCCACGTCATCACACGACCCCTCCTGCTTGCATTTACCATCAGGTGGCTCCTCCTTCAGCTGGGCGACACATCATCAGGCTGCGTTTTCCTGATCTGGTGATCGTTTCCACTCCTGGCGGCTCATCTCCTGCTGGCGACCCACTCCCAGGCTGCGTTTTGGTACTGGCAGCTTCTGTTCTGGTGATCTTCATCAGATACCCTTGCGTTTTGCAGCTCTAGGTGTTTGTAGGCTATCACAGCCTGCATTTTGGTGGTTGGTGACCGGACTGTTGGTCATTATTCGGCATCGGCAAAGTTTTCTTTGGTGTTTGGTGTTTTGCAGATTGGAAGATGTCTTTTCATCAGTTTACAGGCTTTGATAACTCAGATGACGAGCTTTTGTCTCGACACTCATCTGAACGGAGGCGTGATTTCTATCACGAGGACCGTCGTCCGGAGTCTATTCCTCTTTCCCGTCCCCCTTCTATTCATGTATCTCAGCGATCCCCTTCCAGTGGGCCGACGATGCAGCCTTTGGTACCCCCTGTACAAGTACCCGTACTTCCTCAGCTGCCCAAAGAGGACCGGTTGGATGGCTCCAACTTTTCTCTATGGTCCTACAAGGTGGAGTGTATCTTGGACTCCTTCGATCTTTGGGAGCTTGTTTCTGTTCCTATTCTCCGGCCTAAGGTGGATCCCGCAGATGGGACATCTATGGATCGTGCAGCCTTATGGGATCGGCTTAATTCTAGAGCCAGATCTTTCCTCTTTCTGAGTTTGCAGGATTCTGTCCTTGTTCATGTTCACAGGTTGAAGACTGCAGCAGACGTGTGGAGAAAGCTCGTGTCTCTCTATCAACAGAAGACGTTTGCCCACCGGATATCTCTCGAAAAGAAGTTGCGGATGCTCGCTATTGATAATAGTCCTTCCATGAAGGACCACATCAACAGATTACAAGATATGAGGGATGAGCGTCAGACGATATCTTCTGAAGACATGGCTATGATTCTTTTGACTCAGCTGCCATCGCCTTGGTTTGATGTCTTCTACACCAGCATTCTTACATCGAGGACCCGTGAGAAGCTTCTATGGGAGGAGCTATTACCGCTTGTCTTGGAGCATGACGAGCGACTCAGAGAGGTCAGTGCTAGTGGATCCGACTCCACTAGAGCCTTTGTTGCAGGTTCGGGAGGACAGAAGAAGAAGAAGACGAAGTCAAAGGCTAAGAAGAAGGACAGTTCTTCAGGCTCTGACTCAGATTCAGAGAGACCGAAGTGCCCACACTGTGGGAAAGGGACACATCCCGAGGAGAAATGCTGGAAGAAGTACCCTCACCTTCCTCCGGGAGCGAAGGATGGATCTACATCGAAGCCTTCTTCTACCTCTACACCAGCTGTTACCCATGAGTCAGTGTTCCTTCATATCCATGCTTTGAAGGAGGATCCTTCTTCCGTGGCTGCAGTGTCTTCTGCGTAGCCTTGGTTAGTGGACAGTGGTGCTTCGAGTCATATGACTCCCCGAGGTGATTTGTTACAGGATCTCCATCCATCAGAGGGTTCAGTCACTGTTGGTGACATTTTATCGGTGCCTATTAGTGGTGTTGGCACATTGCCTTTGTTTACCGACCGACCTTCGAGCTCCTTTTCCCAGGCCCTACATGTTTCGGATTTGGGCCTTCCCCTCCTCTCAGTTTATGGCCTTACGAGGCTTGGCACACAAGTGATCTTCACCGAGCATGCCGTTGTTATTGAGGATTCTTTTATAGGAGTTGTCTTATCTACAGGTTGGCAGGAGAGCGGGCTTTACAGGCTCCATTCCCCTTCTTTGATGCAGGGTCCTCCGAGGCAGTCTATTGCTACACCCGTTCCCGCTTGTGCACCTTCTATTCCACAGGTTCCTTCCCATCCCCCACCTTCTCCTCCGGTGGTTCCCTTGTACCTCCCATCCCAATTAGCGGGGGACGATCTCGGTGATGCGGCTGTGGATTCCCTGGCCCCTAGTGTTTTAGAGGGGGCTTCCCAGGATCGCGAGGAGTTTCTTTAGCAGCAGTCTACATCGACGGACTTCATCGACCTTGGCATTCCTCTTGCCACCCCAAGATCCGTTTCTCCCTTGGCCTTCTGCCACATCCAGGATCTGAGAGGAGCTGTTAGCAATCATGTTTGTCATGCCTTGTCATCTCCTGCCTGTGAGCCTCAGTCTGAGTCAGACGAGGACTTTAGGAGCTCTGACTTGTCTATCACTTGTTTTGACGAAGGAGGTAGCTCATTCTAGAGCACTCAGTTTATTGCATTTTAGTGCATTTTCTCCTCCAGTCGGGATTTTATGTGCATTTCCCAGGGCAGTTTCTGCATTCTTCAGCCTGCCTCACCTGCCGGACATTGTCCACCCTTTCCGGGATTTTTTTGAGCATTCTGGCATTTTTACCAGCATTAAATGCTGGTCGGACATATTTATGGCCTCAAATTTCAGGTCGGCTATTTTTTGGGTTTTTTGGCTATTTATAGCCATTTCCCACTTGGCAGTCAGTTGTATTATCATCTTCCCTCCTTCTTTGGCAGGTGCACACTCCGACTCCGTCATCTTCCTCCGTCTTCGGTGCTGCCATCATCATCAGCCTGATCTGGTGCCCTCACTGACGCTTCGGGCTGCGTGCAGGGACTGATCAGTCCATTTCAGTATATTCAGCATTCATTTCAGTCAGTGCAGATTTTCTTCCTTCATTCCCTGCTTTCTCTCTCTCCTCCTCTGTGTTCGTGTTCTTCTTCTGTTGCGCACTCTCACAGATGCTGCATAGAAAGAATGGGTTTACCCTATTCCTAGCAAGGATGAAGTACTTCATAAGTTTAAAAATTTATTGGCATTGGCTGAAAATCAAACAGATAAGACACTTAAGTGCATAGTTACCAGGAACGGGGAACAGGAACGAGAACGGGACCCCCTGGAACGGGGGAAACGCCTAAAGCGAGGGAACGGGAACGGAGGGAACGGTATATATATATATAGAGAGAGAGAGAGAGCGAGAGAGAGAGAGAGAGAGTCAACATTTACGAAAAAAAAAAGAGAGAGAGTCAACACTCGTCTTAGAATCTAGAGAGACAGATCATATCAACCATAAATTATAATTCATGAAATTAGACTCTAGAGACATAATAATCAAGTTTCAACTTTCAACAATAATAAAGATTCAAAGCATTGTAACCAGCAATGGATTGTCGCATTCATAATTCAACATTGTAATCAACAATGTTGCATAAGTCCAACTGGCAACAAGTGTGCATTGCAAAAACACAAAATATGCACTAAACAGTAAACTTTAAAGCCTAAATAGTAAAGATCCAAGTTACAAGAGCTCCAATTTCCAAGTCAATACTCTAAGTTCCAAAAGGCTAGCTACTAAGTGCTCTGATTCATGGAAGATGGCTCCATTGTGCCTGAATGCTCATCCTGCTGAACAACATCCTGCCCATCATCATCATCGTCATCTTTTTCCCAACATATAAAAGAATCAGCCTTTGCAACTGATGTACGAGCTAGCAAGCGAAGATTGGAGCTCACATAAACTAGGTCATTCGTCTTCATTGTACCAAGACGATTTCTCTTCTTTGAGTAAATGTGATTGAATGAGCTCCATAGTTGCTCTAAACAAGAAGAGCTAATTGTTTGGCTATGAATACGAATAGCCAAACTCTGCAACTCTGGAGCTTCTGCCCCGTAGTCCTCCCACCATAAAGCAGCCCCAATATTTGTCATGTCCTCTAGTGCATCCTCTGTACCAAACATCCCTAATGTTTGTCGATATACAGAGAGCTGATTTTTAATTTTGCGTTGCATTTCACGGCTAGGATAAAGCCTTGCAAGCAATGTGTTCCAAGCCTTGACCACCTCAAGGTCTCTTTCTTGCATCTTTTCTTGAAACTCAGGATCAAGCACATATGCTGCAGCATGCATAGGAGAGTCATACTCATTCCATCTGCTGATGCATAACTCCTTGATCTGCTCATACCTATCTGCATATGGTTCCAAACTCTCCAACCTCTCAATCATGCGATCCATACCTTCATAGATCTTCCCAATGCATGGATCCATGCCATCTGCAAGCCTCAACATGTGCATAATAGGATCAACCATTTGGTTGGTGCAATCAACCTCATCCCAAAAATCTCTATCAGAAACATATGCATTACATAACACAGCAGTAGCAGTGGCAGCCCCAGTCCAATTTTTATACTCATCACTAGCAAATAGCTCCCTAGCAAACCTTTGCAATAGTGCAATCGACCAAGCATAAGAAAGTTATATGCAAATCGTGTATCCGAGTATTTAAGAAGTTCTTTGTCACTTCTCTTGCGAAACTCAGCATGCAAGTACTGATGATTACATATAAATGTGATAATCTTGTTGCCTTTCGCAACAAGAGATGCAATCCATGGCAAGTCCCCAATATCCTTCAACAAGTTATTCAAGCAATGCGCCATGCATGGACTAAAGGTGATATGTGGATACATTGCCATTAAAATGTTTCCTGCTGCCCTGTTTGTAGGTTCACCATCTGCCACAAACTGCACTACATTTTCTGCCCCAACAGCCTGCACTACCTCGCACCACTCGGATGCCAATACATCTGCACTCTTTCCAGTCTCTGAAGCATCATGACTACCAATAAAGTATGCATCTCCACGAGAATATGCAACAACACCATGTATGGACCTATGGCGTGTGTCACTCCATCCATCTGCTATCAATGTCACTCCATTTCTTGCCCATTGATTGCGAATATTTGCTGTTGCAATCTCTATGGCTCCTTTCTCCTTTTGAAGCAATGTAGTCCTGATAGTTTC